>NW_027210613.1:4355000-4417500 GCF_029030835.1 Brachyistius frenatus | reverse complement strand
GATTGCCTTTGACAAAGGGTTTCAAATTATATTTACTACTATACATATAGTGAGGACTGTGTTACTTACTGGTGTTGTAGCCACTGCAGCTGCTTTTCATGCATTTTAAAAGGAGCGTTTTTCTCTAGTTTGTGGGACTTCAGTGTTTGTCCCTGTCCTCTGTAGTTCAAGAAAAATGAAATGTTTAGTTCAGGCATGTATAATCGATATACTGTAAGGCTTTGACAGCTGCAACCAATTTAGGCAGAAGCATATAAATGCTCCCAGTGACAGTCCTTTTGTGGATTCACACTCTAACTGGCTCTGCAGCCTTGAACGAGAGTTCACCATAGAACCAGAGTTACATTGCATAACCTTTGTTTTCCTCCTGTACCGCTGTAATTATAGAGTCTTGTTGTCTCTGGTTGTTGCTGTGTTTTGTCACTTTCTGACATGTGGGCCACTCAAATTCCCGTGCTTTTATTGTTGTTAATAAATACTAGATATTTTCACTGTGACAGTAATAAATTACCTTACACGAGCTCTTAATGGAGCTGTTTGGCAGACAAAATAACTTTATTAGAAAAGTTCATGGTGTATAGCAGCTCCCTTCAAACATTTTGTGCCAAGGTTGTCTTTACTTGCCTGCTTCTATTCATCCTGTCTTTCAATATGTCATTTATCTCTTTCCATTAACATAATAGTGAGCATTTAAATTTTTGTGTCGTGTCACAAACAAC
Organism: Brachyistius frenatus; assembly: GCF_029030835.1. Lineage (NCBI taxonomy): Eukaryota > Metazoa > Chordata > Actinopteri > Embiotocidae > Brachyistius > Brachyistius frenatus. Next base: position 4,416,781 of record NW_027210613.1, on the reverse strand, counting down.
AAAGGCTGAATGTCAGGCATTGCAGTGTTTTTTGCACGCGTGTGTGTGTGTGTGTGTGTGTGTGTGTGTGTGTGTGTGTGTGTGTGTGTGTGTGTGTGTGTGTGTGTGTGTGTGTGTGTGTGTATGTGTGTGTGTGTGTCTGTCTCTGTGTGTGTTTATGAGCATTGGTTGAGGGGAGAGAACAGAATTGTAAATGGGATGTTGTTTTGGTATGTGAAGCCTCCTTAAAAATCTGCTGCATTATGCCTATGGTCTCGGTCTCTTTCTCTCTCACACACAGTCACACACTCAAACACACATGCACAATATGTTAGGCACAGGGCCCGTGTTGCTACCCAGAGATTTGGCAAGTCACTCAACTCAGGATCTATGTGTATGTGTGTGTTGCCAGGGCATTACAACATCTCTAATTCCCCCAGCCAACCAAATCGCAGAATGTTGCTCCAGTTATTTTGTTTTCCCAGTATTTTTTTTTTTTTTTACGTGTAGAAGATACAGTATACAGCAGAGAAGTAATGATTTTTGTAAACAAACTATAAAATCATTTTGTATCCTTGAAGATGAGGAAAAAGTATTCCCCATTCTTTTACATTGTGGGAAGTTGTGTTTGCGCACAAAAGATGTGCCCTAATGTAAAGAAAATCAATTGACAACAAAAAGATTTCCAAATGAAAACTGAGACTCTCACTCAATCACACACACACACACACACACACACACACACACACACACACACACACACACACACACACACACACACACACACACACACACACACACACACACACACACACACACACACACACACACACAGTAAGATGTACATACTCTTCACCCTCTCCGCTCCTTTCTGCTCTTTCTCCTATGGATCTTTTGATGTCTCCTGCCCTGAGGATCAATTGACTGACTTTCTTCCCCGTTGGATTGTACACAGATCTGTTGTCAAAACAGGGCCAGTGGCAGGTCTGCCGGGAATGCGCACACACATGCACACATGTGCACACACACCCACAGGATGCTGACTGGAAACTTCAATGTGATATATTGACAAGATAGGATTCTTCTGAAGGAACCCTGACCTCCTGAAAACCAATATGACTGGCAGACTGACCTCAGCGAAACTGATCTGATTGGAAGATTCAACTTGAATTTTGATTTATTGACTTTGGGATCCATCCGTGTGGATAACGTTAACAGAATAGTATATCATGTGTAGGTGTGTGTAGGAATGTGTGATGAAATACTGCTTCACTTAGATTAAAATATATCATTTACTTATCAACTTTGTGATTTTTCAGCTGTCCAGTTGATCACCCCCCCCCCCTCGTATAAAAATGAGCTCGCTTGCAATACGAGACTTGACTTCATAAACTTAAGGGGCAAAATGGACATTTATAAAATATTATAATAAATCACTCGTCCACCTGTTTATGGGATTCTGGATGGTAGTTTCAGTTTGTTTGATACTATCCTAAACTAACAATTCACTCTTATGTATCACAATCATCTTTCCATCTTTGTTCTGCGCTGCGAGGACCCCCTCTGCGTACCCTGGTATTACCTGTTTGTTGTATTTATTAAAAGACAAAAAGGCACAGCTTATTTTTCAGCACAATACCTTTCATAAATAATTGCAATTTTAACAGGATTTAGGAAAGTAGCTGGAAGAAATTGTTTTTTTTAGATAACCTTCTATCCACACACACACATACGATATACACCTACAATCTGAAAGCCAATTAGATTCATATTGTTAATGTTGTTTGCCGTGCAGGGCAAGTATCAGTTCTTAGATTAGCTATTAATGTTTGTGTCTAATTAGGAAAAAATGCTGCGAGTTAAAATATCGTGCCCTGTTGGGTTAGTTAATTGTTCATATCAGTGAGTGCTATTTAACCTGCACTGTTCACACATAACACCATGTATACGTATATATAGATACAGTGGCATCTGTAACAATCTTAATAATAATAATATCTCTTATTGGGTCTGCAGCATTGCATGAACTACAAAGCATAAACACACATACAGTGGCATAGAAAGTATGTACATTTGAATAAGTACATACTTATTATCTGTAAAATGAATGAAATTTAAATCAAAAATCTGTAGAAGGTGAGACAAAAATGCAGACACAGAGTCACATTTTGCACAGCAGATGTACAAATATACAATTTTCAGGCATTTGTATGGCCTAGTGTAGATATAATTCTTGCATACCAGATGTAAACATCTAATGATGTTTCATTCCATGTTATTTTGGGAGTAAAAAGACTATGTCTTGTATTTCTTTCTGTATTTCAGAGGTTGCATAACAAATTGTTTCAACAGCTATGCAACCATTACAGAATCACCCGCTTTGAGTGTCCTGCCCTCAGGCTCCCAGACTGCGCAGCCCAAGAAAATTGGATCTAAAATGTGTTTTTGGACCCTCTAACCACATTACTGAGTTGAATCACAGGCATAGAGACGTGCTCTGATATTTGCAGAAGTATATTTGACAATGTTGTTACACAGCTTGTTATTCAGCCAAGCGAATAATAGAGCTGCTTTTGGGTACACTGTCATCTGAAAACAGAAGCAGTCTGATCTTTGCCAGTGGAAGGCATTCATGATTGGCCACTAGCAGTCAGTCAAACCTCGGACATGAATGTTCTTTTGATTCAATGATACACATATTATATTGCGTATCAAGAGAGATGCAATTGAGTAACAACATTGCATATAAAAGTAACAAGGGCACCCAGGAGACACAATATTTCTAAATATTACGGAGAACCATGAACACATAAAGCAGATGTTCTTATCCCTGCTTCCTGGCTTGATTTGTGGCAGAAAAAAATATAAAACCACAGATGCACTTTAGAGTATTAATCATAGTTTGTTTTGTTTGTTTTCTTGCTTTGGTAGCTATAATGGAGAGGGGACTCTTGATCAAAATTGCCTGCATCTGTTGTTCCTTTAGAAGAAGCAGTATTAGATGGTTGAAACCACGTGAACCTACCCAATGACTTTTCTTTGTTTATTTTGTATAATGTGCATCAGGGATGTTTTAAGACCATGGCAAATGCTGGCCAGGCAGGTGTTTGGTTTGGAGATGATATGTTTGCCAAGTACATGTATTGTAAGTTTATGGGAGTGTTTACTCACTAAAATCAGTATTGAGAACCACACGGATGAGACAATTTGAATTAGAAAACATCAAGGGAATGGAAGTGAGAGATAAGCCTCTCCATATTTGAAGAACCACTTGTTTGTTTGACAGCTCCTGCATGGTAGATTTCACACAACACACGGTTTGCATGATTGACTACCAATTGGCAAACAACATTGCAGTCTTTGTCCTAGTATTCTTTATAGTGGGTGCGATAGAGAGTCGTTCGATTTCAGGCGTGGTTATGCTTGGTCACATACTCCAAAATGTGTTAATGTTAAAGGAGCTTAGATGTCATGTAGCAAGATTGTAGCAAGATTGTCGTGTTGTCATAGGCTGACAGATAACACTGAAGAACATTCAGTCTGTTTGATCTGTTTTGTCCTTAGTCATTCTAAGATCTTTGGAAAATGTCAAATACCATGTGCTTCAAATATGGCACCTTTATCTTAACCATAACAATCTTTCTGCCAATATGTAAAACTTTGATGTGATCTTAAATGTCAACAGTTGACATTATTCTACCGCCAGCAGTCAATAGGTGATGTTTGTCGAAATGCATAACTTTGAATGACAAGTACAAGTGCGCTCTGTGAACGACAGTTTAGCCTACCCTGACAATTTACTATGGAGGAGGAGGTGAAGATTTTGTAAAGTGTCTGGCTTTTAGTTTAGTGAGTGTCCCCTCTGTCTTCACATATTTCTTTCATGAAAACATTTTTCAGTTTCTTTTAATAACAGTCAAGATAAAAATGAAAATTTGACAATGAATTCCATTTGATTCTCTGAATCAGTGAGTTTTCACAGTATTGGCATTCAATACTTTCACCTTCACCGAGTGAGGGAAATGTTTTCTTTCTTTTTCTATGATTTATTCTCCAAATACAACTTTTAAAAGCTGATCTCAAATAGTGTGAACTTCATTATGTCTTTTTGCTAAGAAGAACAGGACTATTATTATTTTGATATGGGATAAATGTCATTCAGAAAAGCTCAAAAAAATGTTGCACTTGATCAGAGTAACAACAACAGGAAAGACTTAGCAGAGTGATTACAAAGTAGAACCAGAATGGCTTTTTGTTTTGTTTTTTATCGCAGAAAGTGAACATATCTACAGTATGAAGTCTGACCACTGACTGTCAGAAACTCAAAAGGCATTTTGCCTGATTAAAGCAAGTAAATGAAGAAAAAAAAAATACTTCAAAGTGTTTTGGATGTCAAATGTGTTGAAAGACTTGAAAGCCCTGCATTTGAAAAATATTGTGTCCTGCTTGTGCCAAGAACGCTCACACATTTACATTGGGCTAGGTGATCAAATTTGATCCCTTGCTTGAGAAACCTCAAAGCAGTTGTTTTGCAAAATGATATTCATGAAAAGCAGTGAAAAACAGAGTTGCACTTGATCAGAGTAATAATGACCCTGCAGGCGTAGCATAGCAATTAAAGGAGAGTCCAGGGGAGAGATGAAAACTATTAACAGCCACAGAGGACCTTCTCTCTCCCTGTTTCACTCTTACTCTCTCTCAGCCGAGACTAGAGAAGCTATACACTGATGAAAACATTGCTGGAAATACTGGAAAAGCACTAATTACAGAGAGACAGGGGTTGTGGGGGAGGGATGGAGGGGAAAAAGATGAAGATCCCCTGTGCTTCAGAGGCATTTCCTGTCCAATTTAATATGTTGCATCAGTTATTTTTTTATCTGCTTTTTCTTGCATAAAATCGTACATTCCACAGGGTTTTCTGTTTGACCCCGGTCCAAGTCGCACAAACTACTGTTAAATAGGAAACTTGGCAGGGACATAACTGTGTAGGATGTTCTCAAAATGCCTCATTGTCAAATGATATAATGATCATGGGTGCTTTGTTTCTGTAAGCTAATGTCTTATTATTATTAATTAGTGGATTTATTGCCGTGAGAAAATGCTAATTGATAATTTTATGTGGAATAAATCTGTCTGTTCTGGAATGAATCTGTCTTGCCAGAGAAAAGAGAGACTGTATTAGGTAGGCTACTATAGGAAACACAAGTGTGAACCAATTCTGGTGTGATTTCTTTATGTGGCTGCTTGTGGTCAAAGGACTTCCTGTTTAAAAATGCTGTTTAACTATATAATGCATGAAATACTTTTGAAAAAAAAAAAATCTTTTTTTTTTTTTTCATTTCAATTAGGTTTATCTTGTGCTACTGTATGTAGCTTTCCAATTTAAATGCATTATAGAGCTGGACTACTTACTCCCCTCTCTTTGTTGCCCAATATTTGCTAGGTTATTGCTCTATGCAATGAAAATGATAAAATATTTAAATAAGGATAATAAAAGAATATAATGAATTGCCAAATAATAATCCATCTATCCACTCACTTCCATGCTTTATACTGAACAGGGTCACATGGGGCATTGCAAAGGCCAGGTACACCCTGGACAGATCGGCAGTCCATCACTGGGCAAACAAAGAAAGACAGACAACCACTCATCCCCAAATTCACACCTACCATCAATTTGAAATCACCAATTAACCTAGCATGTATGTCTTTGGACTGTAGGGGTGAACTGGAGCATCCAGAGAAAACTCACAGTTAGGAGCCTAACCCAGCTGTTTTTGGGTGAAGGCAGGGGACACCCTGGACAGGCTGCCAGTCCAGCACAGAATAATGATTTAGTGATTTACCAAAATATGACCTCGTCTGCATCATATTTTATACACACATTTTCGACATTTAGCACAGACTTTTTGTAAATATTTGTCAATCCTCAGTTAAATTATTAGTAAAAGTGATAAATAATTGATAATACACCCGACCTTAGCATTTGACTGTAGCCTGACTGTATGCAGTTGGTTTTTCAGTTAATGATCAAACTTGTTGACGATAGAGGTCTCAGACAATCACATCGAATATGATACAAATGGCTTCATTTAAAAACAGCTTGTTTCCCACTTGTGGCATTGAACGGATAAACATATTTCTTTTCCAGCCGAGTTATTATTAAAAGCTGTGGGCAGCTGGAAAGTGACCATTCCATCTTACATACTAAGGTCCAGCATTGGTTACACAGGTCACTGCAGTTAGTTCAGAAACCTACAGAGAATAACTCTAAATTGCTTGTGTGAGAAAGGTTACCTCAACAGGGTCAAGCATCAGCTTTATTTAAAATGTCACTGATATGATGAGGACACATTCTTCGAGTGTGTGTTTGAGTGTGTTGGCTCACGAGCAGCCATGGCAGTGGTAGAGAGGAACTATCTTGGCCTGGCCTTAAAGTCATGTTTAATTGGTGTATTCCCACAAGTAAATAAAAAAGGTGACATTTTCTCTTTGGTGCCTGGACCGGAATGCTAAAAACCGATGGGCCGAGGTCCCTGAAATGTCAAGGAGGAATAATTTCCATCACACACTCGTCCAGCTTTTGTACCTGGCCTCTGCTCTGCTGTGGGAGACTCAGAAAGGTCATCTGCACGTTTGACTTATTTTATGTCAACATTTGGCTGAGAATCAATGACAGCTTTTCGTGATCAAAGATAAGTAGGCCACTGCTAAATTGTATCCTGTGCTTAGCGCAGACTACTTCTCTGTTTGATACATTAAAGCTTAGATGTCGAATTCCTACCTCCTTTTTGCATCATCCATGGTTAGGTGGTTTTCTCACACACACACGCACGCACGCACGCACACACACACACACACACACACACACACACGCACACACGCACACACACACACACACACACACACACACACACACACACACACACTTCTCGGAACACACACACACACACACACACACACACACACACACACACACACACACACACACACACACACACACACACACACACACACACACACACACACACACAAACACAGACTGAAAGCCCCCCTGGCACAGTAAACAACTTTAAGCACCCTGGAAAACAAACAGATAAAAGCACGCCTTTGACATGAAAACATGACAATTTCCCTCTAAGAACCTCTCAGAAAAATAAAATCCTGAGAGAGAGAAAGGCTTTACTGACAAGAACAGACCCCATTGACTAAATCCATGTTATTTATCATCTGGCATAGCTCTGTGGCCGGCTTTAGGCCAACGCGCCATGAATTACCTGCTACAGCATCAAAACACTCTCATGTAACCATTCAGCTATTCTTGGCCTCAAAGCATCTTAACAGAAGAAGCATATTTGTCCATTGGCTCACAATGAAATGATTTCAAAACCCCAAACTATTCTATCTTCCTCCCTTTGTTTCTCTCTCTCTCTCCCTCCCTCTCTCTCTCTCTCACTCACTGTATCTCTTTAATGGTATATTAGGTAATCAAATCCAGAGTGATCAGGTTTGATGCATTCATTGACAAGGATTTGTCAGCACTGTTTTCGGTCTAAAAAGGACTTAACATGCATAATAGAGTCGAAACACCTCTTCCCCTAAACCCTTCCTTGTTTCAGGATTTATGACTTATGATTCTTTAGGCTGAAGCTCAAAGTGGAGGTTTTCTCAACCTTTGATGTCAGTGTTGTGGAGGTTGATAATCTTGGCTGCAGTATACTGTACTTTGTTAATAGTGTGTACATGCAGTACACTCAAATCCCCTTACCAAATGCAAGAGGTGTTTTTTTTAATTTTATTTTATTTTTACATTAAAGCTGAATAAGCAGTGTGTTTCATGATGTGATAGACTCATCAAAACAATTTGGACCTAATGTTTTAAAGCCACATCACAATGAAATACAGGAGCTGAGATTAGAATGTAACTGTCAATAGAAACATGAGAGGAATAAACAAGAGATTAAGGATAAAAGAGCAAACGAGAGCGATCATGAAATAATGGAATTGTCTCGCTGTAAGCGTCTTGCAGCAAGTTAAAGTGTTCATTTTTATCCTGAGCACAAGCAAGCACTGTGAAATTACAGAAAACATTTGTAGAGGATTTTTAGGAGGCTGATTGTAAAACACGACCAACTCACGATTGAGTCAAACTCCATCATGCTGCAAGGCAATGCAAACAAACCAATTAGAGAAGCCTTTGCAGCAGCGCCTGATATTTAAAAGCAATAAACAATCAGGCAGATAGACAGCCCCCAAAATTAGACACACACACTAGAGGTCTATTATCTCATCTCCCATTTAACAAGCAAGTGCTTGATTAACAAACAAGGGGCTTAACAAGCTCTGATTGTTTAACGATGGGTTGCATTAGGGGGATGATTTTTAGACTGATGACATATTCCAAACTTAAGCGGATGATCTGCATGCCATCAACAGACCACTATTACATTTGCAGTAATGACAGGTGCACTTTTGCTGATGTTATTCTGGACATAATACTCTCTAAAAGTGTTTTGGAATTTGGAAACGCATGCCACCCCTAAATTGATGATTGATCCTTTAATTTGGGGACCAACGCAACAGCAAAGTTATTAGTGTTTTAAAATGCTTCGATTGTGAAATTTGCTTACGTCTGACCACAGTGCAAACACAGAATGCTCATTTTCCATTTTTAAGTAAAACTTTTCAATTTTTTTTTTTGTATTTTGCATGCTCTTTTTACCTCTCTAGATTTATGTATTACCAGTTTTAATGATTGATTTTGGAAAATGCAACTTACTTCTTACGGTCACTTGGCCAGAATGCAATCTAAGTAGATATTATGAAACAAATCTAACATCTGAGATTTTGAATTATTGGGTTAAAGCTGTGTGTAAAAATGCGGAATTTTTTTGTTTTGTTTTGTTATTTAACTGATGACATTGCTGCGACTGATTTTTGTTTTGGCCGGTACAACTCACACTGTACACACTAGCAAATTATATTTTAAGTTGGGTTTTCCCTTCAGATATATTTTAACTACATGTTGGGGCTTCGGATATATTTTCAAATCTAGTAGGCCTATATGTGATGGAAGTATAGTGCAGGTAAAGCAGCAAGGAGAATAGAACACACACGCACGCGCACACACACACACACACACACACACACACACACACACACACACACACACACACACACACACACACACACACACACACACACACACACACACACACACACACACACACACACACATATTCAAACACATACACACTTATACTGTCTGATCTTCATGAAGTGTGCTCTCTTCTGTTGTGATGGACATAAACTGCCTCATTGCAGAAGCTTACATCGAACTGAAGCTTTTGAGGCTCCCTGATATTTCTTTCTTCTTTTGTTCTACTGTTTACCATCAAACAGACTGTTGACCAGCAGGATGAGAGAGAGACAGGAAGAGGTGCCTTAAGGCATTTCAACCACTCTCCTTTGTGAACGTCAGCCATTTTGAAATTGCCAAGATAAACACTGTATGTGATGATTTAAAGAGCTCTGGAAACCTTGAGACAAACCAGGCATTTCCATGTGTAGCCATTTCCCCATGACATTATGAAAATGTGTAGACTGATATTGAACATGGATGTTTGCTGTTATCTGTATAGACAAAATGATACGAAAGGAACTGAGAATATTCAGCTCATTTCATCTCAACATGGTTTTGACTTGACAAGTTGATTTATTATGCCACATGCAGCCCCTTGAATAATATGACAAGTCAAGTGTTCCTTGTTTCGTCAAAATGTCCTGTCCTTTTAAATCTGCTCATTTGCACATGTAGCTGTCACTGAAATGACAATTATATGTAGTTGCTGCACCCCAACTGCTCTGCTGCATCACCCAAAGACAAAATGTTCGTAAAAGAAAATCCACATTTTAGTATAATATATATATACTTTTATATATACATAGCAGAAAGAGACGACATGTATGTATAAGTATGGTATTTCTGTAATCATTTAATGATGTTGGGTACAATTACGGTGTCATACTTTCCTCAACGTCAACATAAAAGTGATGATATCATAGCAAACCAAAGAATAACAAGAGAAGAAGAAAGTGACATATTGTGGGTTGGAGGAGTTATGCCTTACTGCTCTGCTGCTACAAATTCATCATGTTTGTGACAAGTGGAGGATGATGTTTTTAATTGCTACAACCTTCAGTGACACCGAAGCTTGGTCTTGAGGGACCCGGCAGAGTATGTGCGTGTATGCGAGAATGTGTACTGTAAGTGTATCTGAATGTGTGTGTGTTTGAAGCTACGTGGCTCTACTGTAATCAGGATAATTGCAGAAGAGGGGTTTGTGGTGTAATCTAAGTCTCCAGCTTCTGAGTGAAGCAAGGTGAAGGCATATTACAATGTTCAGTATCTATAGATAGTCTGTAATAGAATGCGTAGTTGTGTCCTGCTCAGATGTTGCATAATGCAAAAAAAACAAACCTGAAGGATTTAACCATAACCTCATTTGCATAGTAGTTTGTGACTGACTTGAGGACGTTCAGAAAACAAATTCATATTCTGTTTTTTTTTTGTTTTTGTTTTTTTGCTTTAAATGCACTGCCTACGTGGTGCTTTAACTAGGCAAAGAAACTGTACCTGCCATAATCCCTATTCTTCTTTCCTCTACTGCACAGCTTTCCTCTCGACACACATTAGGGCCCCTTGGTAATGAAACCCACATCTCTCTCTTTCACACACACACACACACACACACACACACACACACACACACACACACACACACACACACACACACACACACACACACACACACTTACACACATGCACGGGCCCCCTTTACTAATGAACCCTACCTCAAAGACATTTGCATCTCTCTAAATTAGCTTGATTATTTCAGGGTAATTAGCATAAGTGTATGGAAATTAAATTGGCTATAGTGGTGTGGTGGCTTCAAGGTGTTTTTCCATGTGATGTGTGGGTAATGGGCTACATTTGATGATTTCTTACAAGATATTTGTTCATCTTGCGCAGTGTAAGGCCAAGGTGTTTTTCGATCCAAAAAGCTTAAAAGGGCTCGCAAATCTGATAGACACTTTATTGAATTACATTCAGAGGTAATTATAATGCAAGCTATAGTTCATATTTGGTACTTGGGTCGAAGGAAAACCACAACATTTAACTGTATTTAAAAGATCGCCATCAGTCTCAAGAAGGCAAAATCAGAAACTAGTGGTAGCCACGAGTCCATTAGCTTGTAGGAGAAAGTTTGAATCCCCAAATATAAAACAAATTACTACTTTTATTTTAATGTGTTTATAGTTTTGTCATCTTCCTTCATCCTTACCCATGATGCCCTCTGGTTCTCCTCATATACAGTAATAGGGGCCTGAAATCCCTACACTAATAACCCAGCCATGGATTATTAATTAATATGTTCAAAGTCCTCTCTCAGATCCTAACCCCCCCGACCACCACCACAGCTAATGTGAACCCCGTGAACTTCTATTCACAAAAAGCAGAGGGTGATGAAAAGGAAATCATATTATTTTCAACTTTAGAGCACTCTAAATTAAAGAATTTATAGTGCTCACTAGCCATGTTAAATGGCCATTTAATTAAAATTATGTTTCTGAGAAGTGCATACATGTAGCCTACTTGTTTTAACAGGTTGATGCAAGTTTAATTAAGTTAATGGTGCCATCCCGGGGGCGGGGCTTTCAATGTCTTGCTCAAGGACACATCAACAAGAATCAGGGTTTAAGAGTTTTTGATCCCTGTTAGGGAACTGAAAGTAATCTTTTGGCAAGACATTGCACAGAAACATAATAGAAGTACTCTGTGATAATCCACCAATAACAGTTACATGAAGGACCAATGACAACCAATGGTGCAGTTGATGAAGGCACATCTATGCCATTCATTTTGATGTTCTTGTGAAGCAGTTTTATTGTCTTCACACCTAAATGACTAAATCGGTTACTTATCGAAATATTCCAAAACACTTCTCCACAAACGACTCATGTGAGTGTATTCCTGTTGTCATCCATCATTAAGGTCTAGTTTAGAATAGGTAGCCAACACTGCTTGGTTACAGATAGTGAACGTTTGCCTTGATTGCAACAATTCCCCCAAACTAAAGAACCAAATATGTTTTTTGTCACTACCTTCCGAAACAACGAAAGTGTTTTCTCACGTAACACCCTGCAAGAAGGACATTATTGACATCAGCAGTGTTCTCCAAAATGGTACTAGTGACTATCACAGCCTCCTAGTTAAAGGTGTCTCGTAGACATAAACATGGGTAGTATCAGGGATTTGAACAAATGATATGGGCTATCATTTTTCTGGCCAAGTAGCTAAAAGAACAACCTTGACTGTTGTTAACCAAACCTGCTCTCTTTAAAATGTGTAGCTAAATTGGTCCGCACCGCAAAAGGTAAAAAAAATTCAATAACGGCTCTAAAATTTTGAGATGCCAACAATTGAGGTGGGGTTGTCCAAGAAGGTAGTCAGGTGACCAAGTGGAAAGAGAGAAACAGTCAGCATAGGCGAGAGGTCGAGTGTGGTTGGATGGATCAAACAAGGGGCTTTAACCCAGAGGAGTGTTCATGTCTGTCGGAAAGCAAAAAGCCGCATGGATTTATTTTAAGTAATAGAATTAAGTTTAATAAATAAAATAATGTACATAACTTAAATTACGCATGCAATGTTACAAACTTAAGTAACAAACAAAATTTTGACCCAAACCATGTCCTTTTCCTAAGCCTATCACCAAGTCTTTTTGGTGCCTAAACCTAACCAAACTGTCACATGTAACCCAAGCAATGATCCTTTCCTAAACCTAACCATGTTGTCCTAGTGCCTAAACCTAATGCATCTTGCGCGTATATTTAAGACGCTAGCAGGTTTTGCTGGATGGCCAAATGACAACAGAAAATAATAGGCCAAAAGAAACATCTCAGTTTTAGAGCAATTATTGTGAAACTATACTTTTTACGCCGTGGGCCAATGTAACTATAACACATTTTGATGTGAGACTGTGTTTACGAGGCAGAGTGCAAACACTCCTACACCCAACCAACCACCCAGATGTTCTTCCATTTGTGATGGTATAATAACAATCTGTTTTTTGTGTAGAGTCATAGAGTAACTTTTTTTCAGCAGGGATTTGAACTTACCTAAACCTAAAAAAAAAAAATTTAAAAAAAAGGGACAGCAGATTGCTCAATGTGTGGCATAATCCAACTAAAACTTTTGTACGAAAGAATGCGCTCCATAAAACAGTACCAAAGGTTGAGTTTGAACCAAATCTATGAGCTCACATTTTTGGGGTTTCTTTCCTAATATGATTTAATGACATAACTGCAGGATGGTGAAGAAGGTGAGACAGTCCTGGGCCACTGCGAGCAAGATTTTCCACACACGTCAACAAACAAATCTACACATTCACCAGATTTACCCTTGGGATAATGCACAGTACATTTACAGTAAAATATACATGAGAATAGCTTCATTCATGTTGCTCTCGCTCTCACATACAACACACGCCTGCACACAGATATCACTGATATATCATACCGTCTAGTGCTATACATTGGGGGTAATGATATCATTTATGAGCCCGACACTTTTTCACAGAAGAGAGTTGTAGGTTATTGATGAGTTTCCCGGTGTATCATTGCTTATGAATGAAAAGAAGGTGAAAGGGAGGAGATAGAGAGGAGAAGAAGGTATGGATGTTGTATGTTTTTCCCTTGAACTATATTCAATCAGAGCTCGCCGCTGGATACTCTGCTTAGCATAGACCGTCCTCACAAAGTTTCCCTAACTCAATGTATACTTTTTTGTAACTTGAAGGTTGCTTTCATGAGCCTTTTTTTGATTGATTTGAATTTACAGTGGTGAGAGATCAGAAATCTTAAAAGAGGAGGGCAGAGTTAAAGAAGCTGGCTTGTGACAGAACTTTTGAAATGGAGCAACACTTATATACTCACAAATGTATTATTTAATTCACTATAGGCTATTGAAAAACATGTGAAACATTTATATTACTGTGGCCATAAAAAATAACTTTCACCTGCTAGGATTACTAAGTGGTGTCACGGCTGCACTTGTTACCATAATGTGTACATTTAAAAATCTGAATAAAAAACATTTATGAGGGGGAAAAAGTCACTGAACAGTTCTGCTGTTTCATCTTGAGGCTTTGTAAATCATGTCTGGATAGATAAGTGGAATATAGATCTGCACTCAGAAGTCTTTTTCGATCTCACTTTTGAACCGAGTGAAACGTAATTAACCACAGCAAAGTCATAGTTAATTGGAAAAAAAAAGTGTGAATTATTTTTATGTATTCAATCCCAGTATGGCTGCATATTACATGTGAAGTTAATCAGAACATCTGCTTGTTAATTCACTTTGATGAAAGGAGGAGGAAGGGGCTGGGGGAGTAGTCAGGGAGAAATGCAGTACAGTATATGGACATGATAGCCAAAGAACACAAAGGAAAAAGCAAACGACATCCAGAAAGCGTAAGAAAAAAAGAGAAAGAGAAGACTGTTGATAAGCATTGTATCAAATTAGCCTCTGGTTAATTTATTAACACCAAAGTAAGGAATGTTAAAGACAACAAAAAAAGTAATTTTACACAAATTTCACTGCCTTTTTGAACCAATGACACAATGTGTGATTGGTTACAACTAACACTGATTTATAGAAGAAAATATTACTTTATTGTTGGATAGCCTACCAATTACACACAGTTTTGAAAAGGGGAGTGCTTCCATGATGCCAGCACTCTTTCTGATGGAAGGAAGGCTTGTAGACTTGTTGTCATTCACAAATAAGTCAGAAACTACTGAATCAATTCTAATCTATACAGTAGCAGATTGGTTTGAACTGATTTTGAGATAGATTGCCATTTGTTAATGCATCCAACACAAGAAGTCACTCATCCCATCAGTGTTCTGTAAATCAGGTTGTCAAGCAAAGATGACAGACTATTTCTTTGGTAATTGTGAAGGAAAAAATAAAAATAAAATGCAGATGAGCTGTTCATGATGTGCCAGTGTTCCTCTAAAAAGTTGAAAAATATATGTATAGTACATACAATTTAAAGGTTTTGGTTGGATTTGATTTTAACCCATCTTAGGAAAAAAAAGAATGTGAGCCCTACTCCCTATTTACTGTAAATTTGTAAATTGTAAATTTCCCCACTGCGGGACTAATAAAGGATTGTCTTATCTTATCTTAAAGCTATGACTTTACTAAAGAAATTAGTATAAGAAGACAGAATGAATTCAAGTAAGAACATGTAAATGTACCTTAGGCCTTATGTTTGTAATAGAAATAACGAGGCTGTGCTGAACACTCCAGACACCTGACATAAGTGAGAAAAACTATTTGACACGTGAACGTGTAAAGCACAAAGATGACAGAACAAAATCAGACAGGCATGAATCAACTTCTGTTTTTGAAAGCAGTTTCATTAAAGTTGAGAAAAAAAGATTGTTACTGAAGCTTGTGTATTCACACATAAACTGAGACATCTTTCATTTAGTGTAACAAATTTAATAATGTCTACATTTGACAGTTATAAAAAATAAAAAAAACACCTTGGATGGACAAAAGTCAAAGGATGTAGTTATCGCTTTACAAAGCAGTTATTGAAGAACAAGTGAGGAACATATCAGAAACAAGCTGATAATGACTGAATCGTTAATGAGCAGCTCCTGAATTACTAAATTGAGGACTATATTTTGGATAATAAACAGGATGGGAGATACTATATTGATAAATCATTAGGTAATAAATAGTTCATTAATATTTCTGAAACAAAATACAAAACCATTTTTTCACAAATCGCTCTAGATGAACTCAGTTTTTACTAATTACATAATCATTGCGCCCTCTGGTTTGTTATGAACAAACTAATTTGAAATTCCCGTTTATAATCTCAGTATCTACTTTTTGTACAATGATGCTTTACTTTTACTTGAAGGGGAACAAAAAGGGTCAGTAAAGCTGCATCTCCACTGATGGCACCAGCTTTACTCTACTCAACTCGCTTTTGGTGTCAGGTACTTTTCTGGATTTAGTTTTTCATGGATTGTTTGTTTTCCACTGCAGGTAGTATTCCCTCAAGCCACACGAAACTGCCGTGACATCATCTTCAAAATCATAAAAAAAAAAAAATCGCAGTTTCCATCTACAATATGACATTCCACAAACAAAAACTATTATTAAAGGTATGTTTGGACTTCGTGACTCTTCTCAGACTCCGGCAGTATGAGCACACCAACTCAGGGGTACGCTTTGGTCTGAACGTGCATCTGCTTTTGTTTTCAGGTGGACGGGGCTTGTGGAACATATCAGTGTGGCAAAGGAGTATGAATCTCAAAAGAAAGAGATTGGGCATTGCACTGAAGAAGCTTGCGGTCTGCAGTATTTTCATATTACCTTTTAATTATCGCTTCAGCCCTCTTGGAACAACGGAGGCGATACAAAAAATAGTACCAGATACCATTCACGGACAATGGAAAACCAAAAATAAGTCGAGCAGAGTGGGTACTGTCAATGGAAAAGGGGCTTAATTGTCAGACTATCACAAAGAAATGAGGAACTAGATAATAACTGCTCACTGTGATGCCTCACTTTTCTTGGGAATTCAAAAACAGTAAAATAGTTGTGAATGAGTGGTTAGTAGTTTGAGTTGCTCAGTGGCTGGTTGATCAGGGGCAACTTATAAATGAAGGGATTGTTATTCGCAGATGTTTACGAGTGTTTACAAATGATTCATTAATATACTCCCCACATCCTACTTCTTGTAACTCATCTCTATCTACTATTTTATATACTATTTGTAGAATCTACTCAAACAATTCATTAGTTTTCAGGCTGTTTACTCATTACCCAGAAACTAGATTCACATTTTTGTTTAGCATACTGTTACTGCATTAAACTGGACTTATTTGTTGAATCTGTTTGCAGTGGATTGATGTGTATGGTGTGTACTTTATACAGAAATGAGGAAATAGCCTTCAGTCAGTTACATTTTCATAAAGATTCGTATTCTCTCAGTGTCAACTAAAGTAATATTGGTTGTATCTAATAGTGTCCCTTATTTTTTTTTTAATTTTAATTGTACTAACTCACTGATCTTTCAACCTTAATATCAGCCATTCTACTGTACCCTATAAAGAAATTCAATACATTCTCGTCTTTGAATAGCTGAGATATTTAATCACTCTTTTTGATGAAAATGGATGCAATTCTTGCAGCCAGCGATTTTTAACTTCAAGGGAACCACTCAATGCAACATACTGTAGAATGTAATGACAAAAGTAGCATTCAGGTTTGTCCCTTTTCAAAGAAAAATGGCTTCCATTTACTGGGCAAACATCATGTTTTTTTGTTTACTGTATAATAAGTAAAAGAGAAACGTTAAAAATCTCCTGCAAAAGTAATGCCCCTCTTTCCATTAACATCAAGTAAAAGCCCTTTCGGTAAATTAAGAATCTCTCAGAAGAGTAGCTCATAATATCACAAAGCTCTTTCTGGCCTGCGAATACTTGTCCCACAATCTTCCATTTGCAACATGGAGTCTTGCTATCCATGCTCTTGTTAAGGCCTCCAAACATAGACTTCAAACTGCACGCCTGGTTTCAAAAGTTCAAGAATATGAAAGGAGAAAAAAATAAGCCCTCTCAGCCTAATTGCTCTCAGTGGGAAGTAAACAGTTATTAACGTATGGCAAGCAGCACGCAGGGATTTCAAACTGGGAGGGAAGTGGGAGGAGAAAGTTGGAGAAAGAGGGAGGAACATGTCAGGAGAGAATGAGAGACGAAGGGTGAAAGAATGGAGAAATGAGAGAGAAACACAGTGAGGTGGAGTGAGAAAGAAATCACTCCTCGGTGACAAAGCCACTTGCATTTTAGGATTCTCAGATCTAAAACAATTCTTTCATGTTTCTCCCCCGTCTTATTTATCTGTCTCTCCTATCCAATGCACCTCATCCCCTCAGAGGAGTCGTTCATATTTCCCCCCAGCTCAGTTTCTCTCTCGTTTTCTCTCTTTCCTTTATTTTTTTTTTCTTTAAATAATTTACTGCAGCAGGGGAGAGTGGAAGTGCGTTTATTTTGAGTGTGTTTGCGCTTTAAACAGAATGCTTAATGATTGCCGATGGGAGAGAGACTGCATTAATCCCATTTATGTTGAGACCTTTTAGATGTACTGACACCCGTGGCAGACAAGCAGCGCCCAGGCAGTGTGTGTGTGTGTGTGTGTGTGTGTGTGTGTGTGGGGGGGGGGGGGGGGGGGCATGGGACATGGGGGCTCACTACATGCACAACTGTGGAAAGAACCCCCATATCATTCTCTCTGACAGTATGTGTGTGTGTGTGTGTGTGTGTGTGTGTGTGTGTGTGTGTGTGTGTGTGTGTGTGTGTGTGTGTGTGTGTGTGTGTGTGTGTGTGTGTGTGTGTGAGAGGATCAAAATGCCAGCTCTGTGCATATACCTCCACTCGCGATCAAGGCGAGGCCTTTGGGGCATCCCCCTACTTGCTCAGTTGATTTGAAAAATCTCCTTATGAAATTCAAATTTTTCAAAGTATGTGTATTCCATAGTATTTCTGCATTTCCACAAATGTGGAAACAGCTTTGAAATTTTTTGCATTTGTATTTGTCCAGAGGAGGCACATATCATTGAATATAACAGCATATTTTTAAAATTGTTTTTCTCAGTGCAGTGTTTTGCTTTAGGCCCGGGCAAAAGAAAAAAGTCAAAGATGGGTCAATAGCATTAACCATACTCTACGGGTTTAGGTGGGCAGTGGAATTTACGTGCAAAACAACTCAAAACAGTGACAACATCTCATGTGGATGGAAATCAATAATGCTCTGTTAAAGATAAAGCAAAAAAAGTGAATACATTTTTGTCAAGTAGTACTTTTTAATTCTTTTCAGTATAATATTTCAGGCAATCAAATCCATTTTTGTTTGAAAACACATACATTCTGCTGCGTTCACTCCTGACACTCCAAGCTGCTGCTGCTGCTTTTTAGAACTCCTAAAATACAGACTTTTGCCCACATGGGCAGCAGGCAAGCTATTATTAGACTTAGGACAGTTCCTGTGTCCAGCAGCGTCATCGGTCCTCCATGCAGCACCGGTAGTGGACGGAGATCTGGTGACCCATCTATATGGACATAGATGAATTCTCAAATGCTGCTTAAATGCTTTTGCAGACTAGGATGGTTTTCATTTTAAATTGCTGTTTTAAAATAAAAACGTATCAGGGTGGATACATCCTCAGAAACATTTGGATGTTTTTAAGTAAAACATGTTTGATTTCCAAAATTCTTCACACTGTAGTTTTTTTTTGGTAGTTTTTCCAAAGTGATAACTCTGTGCTGCATCACACCTGTACTTTAGAGCCAATCAGTATCCCAGCCAATCAAACATCCCATATATGGATACAGGACTGAACGTGACCCAGCATATTCATTACTAAACAGACAATAATGAAATTGCCATTCATGAAACCCAGGGTGTGTTGCTTTGTGAATGAAGGGTGAAAAAAATGGGTGCTCCTCCCAAACATGATGTATTCAAGTTACCACAGCTCACTGAAAAGCACCCCTGAGTTCAGTTATAAAGCTAATGTATTGTTGCATGTGAAGGCCTTGCTCTTTTATACATTTCACATATTCACCTTGACAATTACGAAGCAGGCCATATTCAGAGTTAATCACACCCATTAATCCTCTTCTGCCTGTTGCAGCACTTTGCAGAAACTTGAAGCCGTGTTCACCAGCAGCACCTCTGCTACACCGCTAATGTCTCTGACAGTGTTCTTTGAATTTACTTAATATTAAACTCATTCTGTGTTGCCTCCGGCATTCCTTGACGAATTTATGAGCATATGGCACATTCCTCTGCAGCATAGCATATGGCAGCACACAATTTAGATTCAGTTTAGATTCAAAAAGGAAAGAAAAACAGGAGAAAGAAGAAAACACCCTTGGTTCTCGCTCCCTCTCCTGCTCCCCCCTCCTCTCCATCCATCTGTTATTTCCTGTCGACACCAGGAAAGTGAAAAGGGAGGGAGAGAAAAAAAAATAAGTGAAACATCTGATGCAGTGATGTGCTGGAGCTGATAGCTCTGCAGTGTGGCCACTTTATGCGTGTGTGTGTGTGTGTGTGTGTGTGTGTGTGTGTGTGTGTGTGTGTGTGTGTGTGTGTGTGTGTGTGTGTGTGTGTGTGTGTGTGTGTGTGTGTGTGTGAGACCATCTGCACATGTGCACACCGCTGTTTATACGAACTTCTGTCTTTTGTATATTTTTACACAAGTATGAGAGAGAATATAATTAATGGATTTGTGCTTCAGGCACAGGAGAAGCTGCAATGTTACTTCCAGCTTTTACCGTTATGTTTGATGTATCACAGACTTTTGTATTGAGGCTTTAATGACATTTTAAGTACTTCAGCACAAAGTACATCTCAAATATAATTAGTGCAAAACTACAAAAAAAATAAAAATAAAACACAAAAAAAACACTGCAAGCTGCATTGGCGATGCGTTGGGCTTCCAGAGTGGAGTGCACAAACAGTGTTCGAACTGATATTTGGGGTTTTGTTAATTAGAGGAAGATTTTAATACCCGGTATCACAATCTGTAACTCTTTCTGATCTTAATTTAAATTATTGACAAGAGAGAAAAGAAAGAAAAAAAAGAGAATCATTTTTATGATATCAGACATACAATGCTATGATTTATCCAGTACAGTACCCAAGTAAGGATCAGTGAACGTAAATTATTTTAATACCTGACGCCCTACGCTGATTGTTCATAGAGTCTGATGAGTGATTTATTTATTTATTTATTTTTAAATGGCCCAGATGCCTGTGTATGTGTGTACGTGCTTTGAAATCAACTTTATGCTAATCCCGTTCCACGCTTTGACAGTCTTAGTAAGGAGAGACATTAGCATAACTAGCTAGTGCCGTGAACAACAGGGGGTCTGTGTGGTTCACATACAGTATGTAGGTGTGTGTGTGTGTGTGTGTGTGTGTGTGTGTGTGTGTGTGTGTGTGTGTGTGTGTGTGTGTGTGTGTGTGTGTGTGTGTGTGTGTGTGTGTGTGTGTGTGTGTGTGTGTGTGTGTGTGTGTGTGTGTGTGTGTGTGTGTGTGTGTGTGTGTGTGTGTGTGTGTGTGTGTGTGTGTGTGTGTGTGTGTGTGTGTGTGCGCGCGCGTGTGTGTGTGTGTGTGTGTGTGTGTGTGTGTGTGTGTGTGTGTGTGTGTGTGTGTGTGTGTGTGTGTGTGTGTGTGTGTCTCGTGCTGCTAGAGAGAAGTGCTTTAAAGTGACAAAATGTCAGTGTTCTGTCTCATTTGCTCTTTCGCTTTGTCTTTGTTAGAAGTAGACCTCTGCCTGCTGCCTGAGTCTCATTTACACCTAGAGGTTTGGGATCTGGGACACACACGCACGCACGCACGCACACACGCACACACACACACACACAAAACACCTTTCCTCAACCATAAAACATGCGGCTGAGAGAAGGTGCTTGACGGCAACTGCGACTTGACCTGACATTGAGTCACGAACATTATCTCGAATCCTTTGTGTGTTTTTGCACTTGATGCAGTAAACGACAGCATAGCTTGTCTACAAATAATTATATACTTTGTTACTCACTATGAATAATTTATATAATACAAATACCTATGTGAAACCAGCCCATTAAAGCTTTCAGTTTTTTCCTGCCATAAAAACAGCCTCAAAATCCTCTGGTATATACAGACACCGTGACAATAGAATAGTAACATTTAACTGAAAAGAGAAACCCGGTGAAAAGAAAGATGGACTGATGAATAGATAGAAAGCAGAGATGGTTATTTACTTCTCACCTTGGTTTTCCCCTCTCACTGTCTGTTTCTCCTGTCTCCTAACTGCTCCTGCCTGTTTGTTTATAACATGGATCTTAACTCCCAGCAGGACACTTGAGGCGGGCAGAGCTGAGACACACACACACACACACACACACACACACACACACACACACACACACACACACACACACACACACACACACACACACACACACACACACACACACACACACACACACACACACACACACACACACGTAAACGCACCAACCTCGTAGCTGCTGCTGGCACAACGCCATCCTGTCTGGGCCTGTCTATGTGTAGGGGGCGAGCTGTCTGCCCTCATCAGTGCCAACATGTAGCATATATGTACACTGCTCCAGGGGGACCTGTGTGTATGTGTGTGTATGTGTGTGTATGTGTGTGTATGTGTCCCGTCTGTTCAGCCCTTTACCAATACCCAGTGACCATGTGGGGACAACAAAGCTCATTACACTGGTGACCTCAATCCCACTTGATATGTGTATCCACAATTTATGGGCATGTAGGCACACACACACACACACACACACACACACACACACACACACACACACACACACACACACACACACACACACACACACACACACACACACACACACACAACATAAATGGGCAGACAGACAATTTTAAACACATGTAGGTGGATGCAAGTTTGCAAAAACACAGATACACCAACATAAATACATTCATGTGCAATATA
Source organism: Brachyistius frenatus (assembly GCF_029030835.1). Lineage (NCBI taxonomy): Eukaryota > Metazoa > Chordata > Actinopteri > Embiotocidae > Brachyistius > Brachyistius frenatus. The sequence goes on along the minus strand of NW_027210613.1, from coordinate 4,394,168 downwards.
CTGTGATGTTGTTCGGCACGCCGAGGAAGATGTTTATGTAAACTTTATGAACAGTGCATTCAATCAAGCTAGGCCTCATTTAAATTGGTCCAAAGGCTACGCATATGTTCTTTTGTTCAAAACGTTAATAAACAAAATATCACGTAATGCCTAAAAGCACTTCATATGTTACCACATTTGTACTGAGATATTTCAAACAGAATGATATATATTCCCTTAACAAGCCTTGAAGAGATGCATATGTCAAACAACATTTTTAAAGGTTAAACTTTGTAAATAAACTGCATTTCGAACCAGCATCGAAGCACTTTCTATGAGTTCTATGAGTCCTTCACGAGATTTAGTTTTAGTTTTGGTGCACAATAAAGCACTGGCACCACACTTATGTCTACAATATGACATTTTATTAACAGCCGTTTCTGAGATCTTTTATGCTTAAACATCTTTCATGAGCAAAAGTAAAGACCTTTGACTGAATGGTTGGATTTTCAAATTGAGATCAAACCAAACAAAAGTCTCTCAATGGAAATGGATTTGCACTAGTGTCCCTGTGGAAAGATAAAATCAAAGGTCCAGTCACATTTCCCACTGGGGAAATTTGATCTCAAATATTTGCAAATGAAAGCAAATCTCTTTTACAAAGCTGGATTTGAATTGGATGCAGATTGAAGTCAATGAAAGGCTTTTTTGAGACCTAAAAACAGTTAGAGATGCTTTACTAACATGTACAATTACAGCTCCATCCCTCATTTCCCTCATTTTTTTTATATGTGCAGCTTACCTATAGAAGATTGACCCTGAAAGTGGCAGTGAACCACGGTCCTGCTCAAGTGCAGGGCAGTGTCCGGCAAGCATCTGTCAGACTGGTCACACCTTGATCTGGCATCCGAGTTAACTGTTATACTTGTAAAAGTCATATTTCCTGGTGAAAGACCAGATAATTAATACAAATCTAAATGTTTATTTTCATGTCTTTTAAGTATTTTTTTGGTCATTTTTTTCCCTGAAAAGACATCAGCTGTCTTACTCAGAAGCCCTATAGTGGTAATTGCCCTTCTCCCTTATCATGACTGACATTTGCACATACTCCTGACACATTGGTGCTTGCTGGCATTTGCGATGAACGCAGAAGGGCAGTGTCTTACACACTCATGCACCCAAGCATAGATGGACACACACACACACACACACACACACACACACACACACACACACACACACACACACACACACACGCACGCACACACTTAAGATTGAGTTTGGAAGTGTGCACATTCACATGCAGGTGTGCAAGCAAAGATAGATTGTACTGCACACATATGCAGTACATAAAAAAAAAAATTGTTGTCATGCTCTTTGCGTTTTGTCTTGTCTGTATGTGTGTTAGCATTAAGAACAGAGTCTTCTTGTCCCTGAGGCAGCAGTGTCAGGAAGTATCGGAGTCGACAGTGAGCGCGCTCAGTAGGCTGCCTGGGCCATGGAACACTGATCTTTATGTCAGCTCAGAGTAATGGAATCACCCTTTTCTCTGTCAACCGTTGTGTGTGTGTGTGTGTGTGTGTGTGTGTGTGTGTGTGTGTGTGTGTGTGTGTGTGTGTGTGTGTGTGTGTGTGTGTGTGTGTGTGTGTGTGTGTGTGTGTGTGTGTGTGCGTGTGTGCGCGCGCGCGCATAACAAAAGCAGTGAGGAGACCAGAGGACTCGACCTGGCTTTGAACTCTGTCACTTTGTTATAAGTCACTGCTGTCTGTGTTCTCTCCATTTGAGCTCTTGCCATCTCTTCTTCTCATGGCAGATTTCCCTTTATCTACTTCTCTGGTTTCCTCACTCCAACAAGATTTCCTCCTATCAATAAGTTCTTGCAGTGCTTCACAATGACTACTCGCTGGATAAAGTAATGCACCAAAAGGCGCATTTAAGATTCCTTAATTACAGCAGGAGGCAGCAGGTGTGCGTGCATCCATACATCTCTCCCTCAAGGTCTTCTCATGTGGTCTCGTTACAACTCGAAGCTCTAATCACCATTAAAACATGTTTGATCTCAAAACACATGGGAAGCGTTGCCGCTCCTTCCACTTCTCAGGCATCAGCTCCCTGTGATCCTGACGCCATGTGGGGCTGGGACAAATGTACAGCCTACCTTTCTGTCAATTATCTCTATCATCAAAGGAATATGGAGAGAAAAAAAGATTGCATCCATAGTTTCTGTGAAGAAGTAAAAGTCTATGTGTCTATGTATAGTGCAGTGCAGAAGCGTTCGACTCCCATTTTTTGGTGTTTCTCACACAAAACTGTGTCAATTCTTACAACAACAAAAATTGGCATAAAGCAAAGGCTGTAAATTACCTCTAATACAGTCCAGAGTACTTTAATAGTTTGTTCTTTTTTATGTCTTTTATTTTGTAGACGTTTTGGGATTTATATCGACGCATATGTTACGCTCTTATTCTGAAGGACTGCAACCGGAAGTAGTTGAGAAAGATGCGGTCGAACGCAGACCTGATAAAAGACAGAAAAAAGTGTGTTGAAAACAAAGAAAAAGGTGAGGTTTTGTTTGTTTGCTGATATGGGCCCAAGGTCAGAACATGCTTGATCTCATTCTGTGAAAAATATTGTGTTCGATTGTTGCGGTTTTCATGGATTTTGTGGCACAAAGGAAAGAGTTTAAGCGAGCAAACTGCTGTTTCAACTTATATGCACCTCCGTGATCTAGTAGCGCGGTTAAATTTAGCATGCTGGTAAGAAGGATATGGTCAGGATGCTAAACATTGTTTTGTAACGTTTGTCTTTATTTTCTTCTTGGCTCTTACATTCACCACTAGTTTTCGCTGCGATTTATGGATTCAAAGTCAGTATAAGACGCCAGACCATCATTCACCTGGGGATGTTACAAAGGCAACCTTAGTAAATAGAAAATACAACTTTTAAATAAAAATTGTATGTACTGAAGTAAAACTATCTATCTATCTATCTATCTATCTATCTATCTATCTATCTATCTATCTATCTATCTATCTATCTATCTATCTATCTATCTATCTATCTATCTATCTATCTATCTATCTATCTATCTATCTATCTATCTATCTATCTATCTATCTATCTATCTGTCTGTCTGTCTTTTTTTTTTTTATGTCTGTCCATCCATCCATCCATCCATCCATCCATCCATCCATCCATCCATCCATCCATCCATCCAATCAATCTACTCACTCACCAAATAATGGGCCTATTTTCCCTGCTACACCCCATTACCCTTTGGCCATTTACTGGGAACTGTTTAGTTCTCCTCCAGTGATTACAGTGACAGTTCTCTTTGATTATTCAGCAAAGAGTGGTCTCTTGTCAGTAAGGTGTGAACTCTGACTCCACGGACCTGACCTTAAACCCGCCAACTTCAACATGTGACCGGTGTGGTGGATGTCAATATTTGGCCCACATCACGGAAGCCAATGACCGACATTTAGCCTTTAACGAAACAATTTAAACCCATATTTGGTAAAATGGGAAGGGCTGACGTATCGTTTTTCTGAGATCAATCCTTTTTTTTAAATGCATACGCTTGTGTGGAGGTGGAAAACAGCAGCTGTTTCGCTTGTCTTTCTTTCTCAGCCATGTGGTCAACATGATCAATTTGTTATTATTTGTGTCCGCAGTCTAGCCACAACTGTAAATATTCTACTCTGCTTCACTATTTTATTACTTTACATCATTTTAGCTATTGTTATTTTTGAGTCCGTTTTGGCTCCTGCATTTATTTTTCCTCTTTTAGATTCAGTCTGCAGCACTAACCTGTTAACCACACACTGATCAATAATGTTTGATTTAATCTTATGTTGCATTTTGAAGCCTTGAAGATGTTAATAGGAACACGTGTTGGTTTGACATAATGTATGTTCCTGACTCCATGTGTAGAGTAAAATGTGTCAGAGGTTTCTGTGCAACTACTGTGCATGTTAAAAATGAAAAAGACTAAAGGGACATTTTCATTTAGCTGTATTATAATGTTTATAATTTGATGAAACAGTGATAAAAGATATGACTACACAAGGTCTGCAGGAGATTCCATTACAGATTAAAAGACAATTTTGATCACACATTTTGCACTTCAACAAATCTCTTACAAAGCCAATAACATTGTTAACCCTCCATGAAAAAAAAGTGACTGTCCTTTAGAACACATCCAGAAATGTCAATTAAAGCGCTGTCCTTCATTTGAATATTCCTGATTATTATGCAGCTCCTTCTCTTACATATTCAAAACGGGGTTCTCAATCCAATTAAATGGGCAATGTGCTGTAAAGGCGTGGGCAAACATGATTGAAGACAGAGCTTAGGATGACAAACAAGAGCAATCTGAGGGAGATGGAAAACCGCTTGCTGTGAAGTTAATGGAAGACTCTGTGATGATCACTGATGGAGCAATGGGTGGAGATGTGTGTGTGTGTGTGTGTGTGTGTGTGTGTGTGTGTGTGTGTGTGTGTGTGTGTGTGTGTGTGTGTGTGTGTGTGTGTGTGTGTGTGTGTGTGTGTGTGTGTGTGTGTGTGTTTGTGTGTTTGTGTGCATGCTGGAGAGCCACTGAGAGATAAAGAGACTAGAAGGGAAGCGTGAAGCGGGGAGTAGGAGAGCAATATGGAATTCTGGGTATAAGTCAAGAAGAGAAAATAAGTCTGGGATCATGTTTGTGCAGGTGCATACAGAGACACGTCCATGTGCTTCCATGCGTGTGTGTTAGACTGTTGTCTGTATGTCAATCTGCCCTTTGCGTAAACAAGATTTAATGCCACCATGCTGTGTGTGGGTGAAAGACACTCATGCAACATGTTTAATTTGAAATTTTGATTCGCTGGCTACATACTGAGGCCAGCAGTAATTCAAGTAATAACATTTTATTTAGAACACACTTAACAAACAATTTTAAATCGGGGACAAAAAAGCAATTAATGTAACAGCCAGGGCACGGCATGTTGTGTTATCCAGTGTTATTTGGAGAATGTTTAATTGGCTTGTTTAAAAGAGCCAAGAGTCAGAGGCGCCCTTTTCTCCGACAGTCAATACATTGTGTACATTAGAGAAGGGAACAAAACCACATGTATCCTGTGGAAATAAAGTGTATGTAATGGTCTGTTGCTGTTTATAGTTGTGTGCCTTCATTTGCCCTTGGTTCAAGACCCAATCAGTATCTTCAAAACCCATTCTCAGGAGCAGCCTGATGCTGTTCTGTCAGACTTCTGTCTGATGAATGCCTCGGCGTCCCACCGGCTCACTAAATATGCGCAGTGAAATGAGCTGAAACACGGGCCTTAATTAAAAAGTGGAGACCCACGAAGATGTGATTAAAGCAACGCTCAGTGGATTATAGTGACTAAAGCGCCTCCAAAGGCATACAGTGAGGGAAAGAGAGAGGGTGAATGAAAGAGAGAAATGAGCAAGTGATTAAGGCACCACTTTCTGTCTTTTTCCTTTCATATTTTCTCTTCCTTTATATCACTACGGCTCACACAGAACAACTGTTAGCGTGTGACTGACGTTCCCCGTTATGACTTCAGGCTTCATGTGAAGCAGCTTTCTATAAATGTATGAGATGCTGAACTTCTTTCTCCATCTTCAATAACTCTTATGTAACTGTTGATGTTAGCGACATACTGTACACTTTAGTTTAAATAAGGATAATCACAGAGTTTACATGTATTGTTTTTTTTGGCAACAATATAAAGGGGGAATCTTATTCAGGCTGGGACACGCTGTAAAGTTACACACATTGGTGTTGTGGTGTGAGCTGTACTGCACGGTGATTAACAATGTATTATGTCCTTTACATGGTAGTCAGCACTCAGACAGTAATAACGTTGGCCCTTATATAGACACTGCATTGTTAAGCAGCCATAATGATGCTCTTATTAATAATGTAAGGTTTTTTATGGACAAATAGGTTCTTCTCTTCTCTTCTCTTCTCTTCTCTTCTCTTCTCTTCTCTTCTCTTCTCTTCTCTTCTCTTCTCTTCTCTTCTCTTCTCTTCTCTTCTCTTCTCTTCTCTTCTCTTCTCTTCTCTTCTCTTCTCTTCTCTTCTCTTCTCTTCTCTTCTCTTCTCTTCTCTTCTCTTCTCTTCTCTCCTCCATAAGTAATAAAAGTGTTGGTGAAATAATTATCAAGCTACCAATGCCCACCGCTTCAGCAATGGACTGAGTTTCTTAGAAATGAAAATAAAATTGAATCTGTAACATTTCTGAGGTTAAAAAAAAAAAAAGTAGAGATTGGAGAACATCACATCCCCAACTTATACCGTCTAAAAAGATAACTCAAGTCATATTTTGGTAATTCACCTCTTTGTTCTTCTTTCTATACTTCTGTCTCTGGATCTCTTTTCTTCTCCACATCTTCCTTCCCCCATTCTCCTTCATGACCTACAGTATGTATGTAAATACCCTCTGTTTGTTCATATCAGCTTTCTTATTGTATGGATGTCAGTTCGTATATTAATCAAATCCTTTTGCGCGGTATCAGCATGCAAAGTGGGATAGTGTTAGATAACACAAAGATAGATAGACACTGCTTATACACTACTTTCTACAGATAATCTCTTTGGCATCAGTATGATTAAAGGCTGCATCTCATATCCATAACATCTGTGATCCAGTAGCTCTTTTATCAAATCTCTTCTGGAGATGAGTGTGGGATGAAACGTAGGTGGAAAAGGTTACAGAAGACTAAGAGGAAATTAATGAATGAATTGTGGTTTATTAATAACGACTGCATTTTTGTCTTCTCTTTGACTCTTTCGATAAGGAGAATGTCGAATGAAATGCGTGAAAGAGGAGGGAGATGAAGAAAGTAACTAAGGGTCAGAAAAGGAGGACGGGCAGATTGGAAAAATAAGGAAATAAAGAGAAAGACAAAGAAGCAATGAAAAAAAAAAAGAATGATAATATGCTAAAGAAGACGTGCAGGAAAAGAAACAAAAAGAAAAGGGGGCACAAACTGATGCTGGTGGTCAGGAAATACAGCTGAAAAGATACGGTATGAATGGAAAAAAAAAACAAAGTCACAGGAAGGAGGTTCAGGGACTACAGTAAGTAAACAAGGACAAAAACAAGAAACGAAACTAAAGGATACATCCATATGTCTTACATGAGACTATTTTAGTCTGTCGGAGACTCAGGTCACCATGATGATGCAGTGCAGCCCCATAACACACTCAAACACACACAAACATGTGCTGTCTACGTAATGAGTACTGCACCACTCTGACATCACACTCACTTCACTAAGGCATCACATGTGCTTATTACCTGCTTCCCAACCCCCATATCTCCCGCTGACACTGACTGATTAACAACCTCTGCAGGCCTTCCTCACCCCCTCTGACCTCTTCCTCCCACCTCTACCCTATCCATCTCATTTGTTCTAATATTTACACAATCATTCTCTCATTTTTGGATGTCTCCCATTTAAAGATATCTGGATCGTGACAGGGAGAACACCAGAGAGAAGGAATTAGATGGCACGCATTGTTTGCACATACTACACGTTATATCCTGAAATTTAAGTCAGTGCATAATATTTGTGCAATGTGGGCGTTAAGGACCTTAATCACCAGATCGCAACAAGTATGGATGTTAAGAATCAAAACTTCCATAAAGTAAATGCCAGCTGAAATTGTTGCGAGAAGGAATCAAAATACAGAAGGTTAGACCCCAGGTATGGCTTCGCTTGTTTCTCCCTATTCTCAGTTTGTGACCTACCAGCAAACTGTAATAAAATGTGGCAGATGTGATATGGACAATCCCGTCTTCAGTAATTTTTCATATCGTCAATCTCTCTTGAAATTAATGTATATATTTTAATAATGTAATATATATTCAAATCATATCTTTATTCAGCCGTTACCCTTGTTAAGGATGTTATATGTTATCACTCCTGTTTGTTTTGGCTTAGATTTTGGTTTTTGTTTTATTACAAAATGGATATTGATAAACTATTCTGAAACATCAGGTCAGAAGTTATTAGGTTTTAGTTTTAGTTAACTAAAACTAAATTCTTTTGTCACATCAAGCCCATTTTCCAAAATATGATGCCATATAGCAAACGGCAACCAACTGTGATGTCACCCATTCGTTTGTGAACTGTCGTAAGCCTCAAGTTCAGGATTTTGTCTGTCTCGATCTTGCTATTTTGGAGCCAGAAGTTACCATAGTTTGAACTCAAGGACATTACGTTCCACCCACCTATTGCAGAAGCCTGACTGCACCACAGGCCTGTCAATCAAACTGAGATGCGGCCAAACATGCCTCTTTTTTAGGCCTAAAATCTAATTAATGATGGGATTACTTACAGATGGACCACTAGAAAACTAATCAGAAGGATGGACTTTAGCTAATGACGCCAATGTGACTTGTGGAGTAAATTTATTGACTTCATAATTCATGAAGGAAGTGGAATGGAAGTCTATGGAGCTGGAGGCTTTTCAGAGCCAACCTCTAGTGGCACTATGTGGTATTGCAGTTTAAGGGACTTCTGCACTGGCCTCACTTCAGACTCAAAAGCTAAGGCTATGGTATATAGACTATTGGCACCCACCAACGCAGCTACAGTGGTATTATATGATATGTCTATCCACTGAATCTTTTTACACTGCAATACCACACTGATAAGGTAGTATTACTGTGAAACAACATTCATTACTACATAATTTAATTGCATTTAATCATGTACACAAGTTCATCAACAAAGTCAAAATATTTCATTAGAAAAAGCATTGTTTTGGCTTATACTGTACTCCTTGTCTTCTCTCTTACTATCAGACCTGCAGTACTGTAGCCTACCTTAATAAAGCATAAATTAATTCCTTCATTAGACCTTTTTAGTGTGCTGCTTTTGTCTGACTTCTCATCTGACTTGTGCTGTCACCTCCACTGCTGTGAGAACATCCGTTGTTGAAAAGGTCAGGGTGTCATCGCCACTGAGGAAGTGAGAGTTTGCAACTGTAATGCAGAGACATAACTGTCACTGGCTGTCAATGTGACACGCACGCTGTACTTTACAACAACAAGTGCTGTCCTCACTGCAGATCTGATCGAGACAGTTGTTCATAACACTAGTTAACAAAGGACTAGGCTATGGACTTTGGTAGACACCAAACAACTGATACTCATGATGTGACTGTGTCCGCTTTATACACACACTTCTTTTGCCCTTTCACTGTTTTTGATCTGTATAAATTGCTGCATCTTGTGATGAAATTGAGATTAAAAAAAAACCTTTTCTGATAATTGAGAGAGTGCTTGTACATTTTGCCCTTCATTAAACTAGTTGATAAAAGTTTGAATTGGCTTATGATAAGAGGTGTTCCTTCCTTTGAAGCTGCTCAGTTACTCTGCAAAAGTAAGGGAGACATATCTTCTGGTATTTCCATCTTTGACTGTTCTTTGACCCCTGACGTGTAGAAAACAGTGTTTTGTCTCAGTGGAAGCTCCGCTGAAAGGAATTCCAGCAATACAGTGTCAGATGTCAGTGTCAAGTGTATAATCTTGATTGGAGTGCAAACACAATCACCACTGTTAGATGAAAGCTGCACATCTGAAAGAAAGACTTGTCTGCTTTTCAGGAGTCCAGAAAAACATCTGCATTTCACATCCCCGGTCCCACAGTCCCAGTTTAATAAACCTCGCTCTGCACAAAAAGGAGCACTATAAAGTCTAGAGTAGGGCACAACTCAATAAACTGGATTTGTACTTCAAGTGAAAGTTTGTTATGTTATCTGTTTTTTTTTTTTCACTCGCTGTACATACAATCATATGCAGTGCACGCAATCACTGGCTCAACTACTCTCTCCTTGCTGATTGCCTCTAAAGTCAGCCTGGAGGAAGAAGAATAATGATCGTAAAAATGTCATCATATATTCGGTGCTCACATACAGAAAGAGAGAGTGCATGGCTTTCCATTTAGAAAAGGCCTTTTTCAATGGTCATGCCAAGAATGTGAAGGAAAGACAATTAATGTCTATGTGATTAAGTGGGCTGAGAAGGGCGGAGGAGTAGAAAACAGCGTTGTCTTGTTAAAGTATCAGAGATTTTGCCAGTGGAAGTGAAACGGCAAGACTAAAAAAAACTCAAAGGCAGGAAGTTAGCAGGGGCGTCAGTGCAGAGTGCTGTGAGAACACCACGGTGAGGTGAAACCACCTGAAGATGTGTCTCACTCCTCCACACACAGCTGTGTGACATGATGTCAGAGCCTTTTTTTTTTTTTTTTTTTTTTTTTTTGTCATGTTGGAAACCTGTTTCTTTTCTCTGTGATACTGTGACCTTGTTAAAACATTCTTCACATGTTGCTAAAAGTATCAGGACAAAGTCAATGTTAAACAAAAACAAGTGTGGATGTTTGCATTTCTGAAAAGTGATACAGGCTTAAAGGCTTAAAGACACTTATGTTATGTGGATGCTGCATGATAACACTAAAAGTATTCCACTTATTTCAGCCTTTAATCAAATGTTGGCACAATTATTCAATACACTATCCTCTGGAATATGGAAAAGACACACGATTTGTGTGTTGTTTGCTTTGTGAGAAGCTGCTGTAATCCTGCCTTTCACCCAGACATGTTTCTGTCTGGTGTTATTTACTCGTTTACATCAATTTAAACACATAAGTTCATACACAGTTTGTACAGTGTGCACATTAGGACATTTCATTTTCTTTCACCTCTAATAGAACGAGCAGATCCTTCTATAAAAAAAAAAAGATCAAAAAAGTATTATTTAAAAGCCTCTCAGTCAGGGGAGAGAGGCCTGATGAGTTTGCATCAACCTGCGGGACTCATCTGGCTTACGAGGCTAAAAATAAAAAGAGGGAAGCAAAACATCAGCTGTGGCAATTGGTGGCATTCAGTCAACTACTCGTTACCTGAGTTGTTTGCTTGTAGATTTACCACCTCAGGTACAAACTCACAAACATTTGCATGTTGGCATAGTTTCTGTGAGCATTCATGATGCTCAGCTCTGGGGTGAAGTCACAGCTGACTACAGTACATCCTTTACACATCTCATTCTATCTCTGCATCTCTCATCTCACTCCACCCCGCGCCCCTCCTACTCTCCTTCATCGTCGCTTCCTGCCTGGCTGGCTGGCAGAACTATAAATAAATTGAGCTTGATGTATGATCAGAAATTAATTTATCTGCTCAACGTGCTCCCCGTGACAATTTCCAGGGCAATATGTAAACTGTTTGAAGTCTGAGGTGGTGTGAGGTGGTGGCTAACACAATCTTATCGAACCAAAGAGGGCTGGCGAGAGAATTTAAGCAGGCCTCCCCCAGTCTGTTGGATATTATTCACTCCGATAGCTTGAAGAACTTTATCAGTGTGCCAGAAATACTAAGTAACTGAGTAAAGCCTGTCGTGCCTTTGCACGCAGACACTTACACTTAAACACATACATACACATGTTTGCATTTGTTGCCCTGTTTAACCACACGCACATATATACCTCAGGTTCCACACACACATACATATACTTTTTATGTACTTGCTTGGCTAGTCAGCCTCCCACCACAGGCAGGCGTAGACAGAATTGGACCGGACATACAATCGCAGACACACTGCCTGTCAACCTCCTACAGCCACAGTCACACACACACACACACACACACACACACACACACACACACACACACACACACACACACACACACACACACACACACACACACACACACACACACACACACACACACACACACACACACACACACACACACACACACACACTGGATTGGTCCCAGCGCTTGCCATCTGCGTGTGTTTGTATGTTGGCCTATTGTACCAGGGAATGTGTTATATTTATGTGTGAAAGTGAATGAATGGGTGTTGAAATGAGTCTTTTGATATTTGGAAAGTACAGAAGGTCAGTCTGTTACATGCTGTCAAGGCCAACGTTGTTTCTTTGAAGAAAGTTTAGACTGAAGTTTGTACTCAGTGCAACTTGGACTTAAAACTGAGAGCTCTGAAAGCCAAAATGTGTGTGGTTTTTTTTTGTAGTGTACTATGATGAGTTGTACATGGCTTGATTCAAACAGGAGAGGCAGACAAATACCTTCACCTGTACAAAACAGTCATTCTTGTTGGCTTGATGTTTTTGTCACTCCTTCAAAAACACTTGGATCAAAAGTATTGGCAAAGGGAAGCTGACATATTCCAGTAGACAGATTTGTTGTGTATTCAGAGTCTTTCAATAGAAAGATATTCACCATGAAAAAATAAATAAATAAAAACAATGTTAAAGCTGTAGTCATTTTTAGAACAGTTGGATTTTGTTAAAACATGGACTTCCTTCAACTGATTTCTAGACAATTATCATACGCTAATGTAATTAATGTTGAAGTTGTCTTTTTGCACAACAACATTAAATTGTACAAGTTTTGAAATCATTCACAATTAAATGCAAATTAATTGAAATTTTAATTTATACTTGAAGCTTTAATGGTGACAAATTTAAAGATTTACTGCCAGTATGCAGAAAAATTAAATGTGTGACTTACCACACTGCTACACTGGGGGAAAATCTGTAAAATATATGTCCTTCCATGTCTTTCATGAGTAAAAAAAAATGCATTTGCTGTTGCACTTGCCTTATATCGCAGGGCACCTATAAAGTGCACAGAAGCAGAGGGTCCAATTCTTTGCATCTTTGCATCTTTGCTCCTTTTTTTCTGTGAGTGGAGATAAATTCTGTGCACACAGTGAATGTCATGAAAGGTTTTCTGTACAGCTGCTCTGAAGGCCACTTCTCATTTGAAGTAGGAGGATATGACTAAGTTTAGTTCAAAAGCATTAAATTATCTTTTTTTCACCATCAGACTTATTTTTCTGCTCTTCGTGTGAAAGCAAACTTTGCTCTTGGAAGCAATGTTGTCTAACTGGTCTTTTAAATGCATTTTTTCCTGCATAAAGTTATTTTACGTGTATTCATATTGCAGATAAAGTGGAACAAAGGCATGTTCTGAAAATGTTCTACAAAACAATGATGGGTCAAATTTATTCTGTACCAGGAACACAAGTTACACCACCTCTTTTTTTTTTTTGTATCCCACTGGAAAAGAAATATGGTGTTTGATTAAGCTCAAAACAAAAACAAAAAAATGGTATGGACACATGTTAACTCTAACCTGCCTTTGGCCCACTCTTGGGATGCATTTATTTTTTCCAGGAAAGATAGAGCAGGTCTGTATGCCTATCTATCATGGGAGAGCTACGATTGTGTTTTTGATAATGCGTATATACCAGCCCAAAAATACGTGTAACACAGGTGCTGAGATTGATCAAGCAATGTAACTTGGAATACTAATCATGAAACGTATGGCTTCCTCCTGCTTTGTGCACATCACACAACAGAAACAGCCTCGGAACTTTTTGAGTGCTTCTCCTACTTATTTAGTAAACTTGGGCTAAGGTTATGCACATTTGCAAAATTTTATAAGACCATGTCCAGTCAAATTTTGTACTTTTTCTTGCTCATACGGTACTTTTATGGGGGAAATCACGTGGCATGTTCAAAGGCATGGGTTTGAGGGAAAATGTTAAGTTATTTAATATGTCAAGGGAATTTGAAATGACCTTCACCTTCACCTTAGTTAATTCCACCACACCACTTTGCAGAGAGGATGGCACAAGCACCCGCTCTCATCGTACAAATGGCACACATGCAACAACTTGTCACTACACTCAACACTTTGTAATAAATCTCAGTGAAGCTACAGGGCTGCAGATACTAATGGCCCACCCACACTGGTGTCAAGATGACTTCCTGCTTAGCGACTTACTACCATCTCCCAGTTCAGTTGACACAAATGTCAAAGTGTAACTGTTGATCGGTGAAGTCCTGCATTGCTCTTTTCTTTCTAGAAAGACATCAAGCTGACAAATAACATAACTTGGACATAAACAAGGTTTGTTATTCATTTTATTATTTGGTATTAAGCCTAATTGTAGTGTTTATGCATTGCAAATCCAAATCCCAAATCCCATCCATCACTTTCAATTCCTTAGCTTTCCTTGTGGGTTTATCAAAAATGTTATATTTAAAGTGTAAATGCAAATATTTTGTATTTAGTAATGAAAATCCATACACTGATTTAAAATGCACTGAAGGAGTTTAAAATTGCTGATACACAAATTGTCCTCAGGTTAATGCTTTTGTCCTTTATGATTTTATTTTGAAGTGCATTATTCAAAACCCACTGTCTGTCTCGCCAGCAGAAGACATACACACAGCTATGTGTATAAACAGACATGTTTAATGCATATATGTACACACAAGCACAATATTCACACAGACAGACAATGTCTCTCATTCTCTCTCTCTCTCTCTCTCTCTCTCTCTCTCTCTCTCTCTCTCTCTCTCTCTCTCACACACACACGCACACACACACACACATACAGCTACATATAGAAGTGAGGGTCTTATTTGAGGTTATTATGGGATATTAGTTTGGCTTGGGAAATGACAGGGCTTTGTACAGTGCAGCCGTTGCATAGCAACCTAGGTAATTTTCAGCTAGCTAGTGCTGCTTCATTTTAGGTGATAGAAATGTTTTTTTTTTTTGTTTTTTTTTATTAAACGGGAGTGGAGATATTTTTGTCTGCCTGCCATGGAGAGAAATGGGGAAGGAAAAATAAAAAAAATAAAAAGGGTTCTCTGTCATGTTTGTAAAGCTACTACCCTGTCTCCTAGAAATTACATTTATATACGACCAACGGAACTAAGAGTAAATACGTTTTGAAGGAGATGTAATTGCTTTCAAACCACTTTTGCTATTATCATACAGTAATTAGGAAAAAAAAAAAAAATTCTATAATTGGAAAGTCACAAACCTGTTCTGTATGATCTTTGCTGACAACATATTCTCTTCCTACCTTGCACAGCAAAGTCCACTTTTATTATCAAGCTTGTATTAAGGTTATGTGCTGCCACTGGCGTTACCTGGCTAAAGCTAGAGAAAGCTCATGTCTGATTTAAAGCAGGAAAAATCAATACTGACGGACAGGACTCTATGAACTTCAGTCTCTGGTGTGATACTAGTGTGACTGTGTACGCTCGCTAACCACCTCCTGACAAGTCCAAAGCATAGACATTTGGCACTTCTTATTTCATTAAAAAACAGAACAGATAAAAGTTGCCTCTGAACATAGTGTAGTTTTGTGCTTGAACAACATGTACATTTTCCATTTACAGTAGTAAGGCGTGGAGATCAGCTGGATTGAGGGGATATAACAACAGAACGTGTAGTACACCTGTTGGTCCACTACAGCATACTGTGCCAGTGTTAAGTTCTACCTTACCGAGATGTGGAAAAACCTTGTAGTTAGGTTTCCGAAAAACAAAAAAACAAACTCGTGTTTGGGCACCAAAACTACTTGGTCAGGAAAAGATTTTTGTTTATGAAATCCAATCGGCTTTTTTGTGGATGTGATTTTTCAGTGTCTCCTGGGTAAAACGTCTTGGTTTGATCCATAAAATCCCCCCAGGCCCGCCCGCTTATTTGGACTTTGTCACTAATATACTGCATTACATGACCTTCTGTCACATGACCTCTTTCTTCAACCCTGGTCATGACACTGACAAAACGTGACGCATTTTGAAGATGAAAATAGATTTTACAAATAAACCTTGATCGCTGATCCAATTAGCAAACAGTTTCTATGAATGGGCTTATTTTGAAAACAGCTGCACCAGTTCAAGGTCCTGTAGCTATTGCAACCCCTGCACAAAGCCCACAAACCCGCTCCTCGGTAAGAAGCCAAATATTTGCACATTGCTTTAAATTATCATCTTATCTTTAAAGGTAATGTCAACAACTGATTACATTGTCATCAAGATGTAAAACAGTTTAGTAGTATGTGAATGTCATTTCTAGGAGCCAGGGTTGACAGGTTTCTACATTTGTTGATGTTCACAATAACAACTAATAATAGGAAGCCTGCGCCTGAAATAATCTAGATGAGCTCATTTTCATTATTAATCCTAATCCTTTTTCCTTTAAAACCAACAAATAATTTTAAAGAATGATGCAATGCTGCTGATCATTTTTCTTTTTCTTTTAGTACACCAAAAAGAATCCCTGAAACATTGGTGTGTCATTAATCTGCTTCAGTAGCTTCACGTTTTAGAGATTGTTGTCTGGACCGATGACATCCTAAAACTTGCTTAGCAAATCTTACACTACATTTCATGTTTGTAAATTACAAACAAGAGCGAGACAATGAGAACTGGCATCCCAGACACCATACATGATCACCACCAGCTACCACTTGGATGGATTGTGGAACAAGAGATTGGGAATAAGAGCATGTGACACAGCGGAGGAAGACAGAGAGGTATAGAAAAGGAATGAGTCTAAGGAGAGAAAGAGCTACTGTATAACATGGTGCTGTAGTGGCAGATAAGTGTTTTTCTGGTGGGGCAGATTAAAAGACTACAATCTTCCGATGAATATATTAACATTTTATGAGGCGAATCGGGGACTGGCAATCTCTTCCCTTGCATAAATAATGAGCTGGTTTAATATGACTGCCTGGTTGGAAGTCTCCCCTGACATGTGTGAAATTGAATGGGATGTTGTGTGAGTGTGAGTGTGAGTGTGAGTGTGTGTGTGTGTGTGTGTGTGTGTGTGTGTGTGTGTGTGTGTGTGTGTGTGTGTGTGTGTGTGTGTGTGTGTGTGTGTGTGTGTGTGTGTGTGTGTGTGTGTGTGCATGTATTTGCAGGATGTGTGTAAATGGGGGTAACAATGTGTGTGTTTAGGGGCATAAGAGGTGTGCGTTGCAATGGGTGTTAGGGTGTGTCTGGTAGTCCTGTGTGCGTGCGTGCGTGCGTGCGTGTTTGTGTGCATGTGTCTACATTTGGTTTTGGCTGTTGGTGTGTGTGCGTAGGCAGGATGCTAATGACTGAGTCACTGGCAACGCACCAGGATGTTACACACATGTACATACACACAGGAGCACACAAGCACCTTGATGAAATGTGCAATTAGAACCTTTTCAGTTGCAAATTAGACTGTACAAAGGTTTCCAGATTTTCCACATGAATGTTAAAAGGAGAGCTCCAACTTTTACGACTTTTTCATGTCCACAATTCAATTGCACAATTCATAAGGTTACAGCCAATCATTCAAAAAAATGCACACAAACCAGTGATTTATGACCTCGTGGAGCAACATCTGTAGGGTACGTAAAACTGTGTACATTATCATGTCTTTTATATAATTTATAATAATTTCTCCCAGACCTCCTTTTGAAAAAGAATCTTGATCTTATAAAATTATTGTATGAAAGAAACAACACTGATCTACATTAATCAGAGTTGGGAAATCAAAGAAGGGTCTTATCAGCACTGATTTAAGCAGCATCAATTTATCCAAATTAATAGAAACAAACCCAGAAAAGTTACAATGCTATTTTTTGTCAATAAACCCTTTAAAAAAAAATGTGTATTACAGAATTTTTGAGAAAATATATCAATATTACATTTCATAATGCAATGCAAAACAATTGAAATTTGTAGAAAGGTGAACTCACTGTAAAAGATCAGCCTGACATGACGTTTATCACCAATATGACCACATGCTGTTTGTATCACTGTCATACTTCTTTATATTCAGATATAATCATGTAAACAGTCAGACAAAGTAAATGAGCTACATTATTAATAAATTAATTAATAAATGAGTTACTAGTGATAGAAATGTAAAAGCTCCATCAATAAATAACAAAAGATAGCGTTTTGGTGGATGTTGCCACAGAAAATATGAAAAGATGAAAAATGTTTTTATCCTTGAGACACATGGCTCGTGTATGAATGTTGAACTGTGTTTACATGTTCACCAGACTCTCTTTGACCTCCAGTTTCTGTTGTTGAAGTTGTTGCTGCTGAGCAAGATGTCACATTTCATGCACAACGAGAATAGAAGTTACTGACATTACAGCAGCGATGAGTGAACACACAGCAAGCAAAATGGTTGCAACACAACTTAGACATTGAGAATAAACACATCTTAAATGGATGTTTTTATGTGGCACTATTGAAGGAGTTCAAGGATAGCAAAAATGCTGTACAATTGTAGGGGTTACATACAAGTACATCAAAACAAGCAATGTGTTCAGGTGGATAGCAGTCTGAAACTGGCAGACATTTTTTTCGTTTAGCGTCTTTTTTAAGGGACTGAAAAGGAAGGGTTTATGAGGGTTTTTATATAAGAGACATGAGTGTTTTCTTTAGGTAAATATGCTGTAGGTCAAAATGTGAAATAATGTGGAATCAGACACAATTTTCTTAGTGAGAAAGAAAAAGTATTTTTTTTTAACTCTGTGAAGGCTAATTTGTTTCACTTATCTATTGACTGACTTCTCATTTCTTATACGATTTTGAAATGAAAATTAAACTACATACAAAATGTGAGCAACTTGCTAGTCCTTGTGAAACTTGTGTAATCATATATTACCATGCTCTTCTATTGAAAAAAAAAAAGCTTTTGGAAAGCATGCCTTGCCTTTACAATACAGTTTTATTATTTAAAAAAAACAAAAAAAAAACTGGAAGCACCAAAAATGTCTTTCTTTGAGGACCTTTTTAACTGCGTCTTTTTATCCATCCCACATTCCCATCTCTCCCTCTTGGTCACTCACCTCAGCCATCCCTCCCTCTCGTTCTCTTAGTGGGAGATGGAAAGAAAGAGGCATAAGGTGTGTAAGGATGATGAGAGATCACAGACTTTTCTGCTGAAATGTGTAATTTTCTACATGTTTTTTTTACCCTCTGGGGCGGAAAGACATCTGCGGCAAAAGTTGTGCAAGTTTGAGTGGAACCCTGCTGATTATTTAAAACAGCCACCGCAAAACCTGGAAAATGCGCCAGCTAGCCGAGTGTGAAAGTAGTGGGTTTAAATTGATTTTGATGCGTGAAAATACAAACATGGTGTGAACTGCGTTGCTTCCTGTCCGCTGTCCCAGTTTAGACTGGACTGTATTGGCACAGGTGCAACTCAAGCGGATCAACATTTCTCTGTAGAGTATGGACAAGATGCCAACCATGGTAAATCAGTCAGCTTTGCATTACTGATCTAAAAAATTGACATTGCTTTTTATTCAGGTAAAAAAGAACATGAGAAGAGCAAGAAATATGTTATTAACATAGTAATAAGTTACACTGAAGAAAAGTGAATGACTGATATGATGAAAAAGACATAGCATATAAGTGAAATTTATTTAATTGTACACTTGTGATGACAGTGGTGAGGTCTCTTTCACCTTGAGACAAGTTGATGAAAGATGTCACAGCATTTCACGGCGCCTAGCATTAGTCCTGCTATGAACAGCCATCTCTTATTCCCTTTACCCCATGGCACTTTCGCCCTTAGCTCCCCGAGTCTATTAAAGCTCGGCATTTTGACGCCGGCTTCCCTGGAGCATGGCAGATTAGTGGAAGAGGGTCAAGCAAAGTTCACAGATAAAGGCCAGTTTGGAGGGAGTGAGGGGTGGAGGAGGGTGGAGGGAGGGAGAAGCCAAGAGAAAGAGAAAGAAAAGTTGGAATCGAGAGATCTTTCACCTTGCCTCAACATGATGAAATATCCCAAGACATCAGTAACTGATCCAGCATAAAGGTTAGGCTATTATTAGCTTGTGTGTGTGTGTGTGTGTGTGTGTGCGTGTGTGTGTGTGTGTGTGTGTGTGTGTGTGTGTGTGTGTGTGTGTGTGTGTGTGTGTGTGTGTGTGTGTGTGTGTGTGTGTGTGCGCGCGCGCGCGCGCGCTAGTGAACACTTATCAGCATGCATATGTGAATTGTTAAAGTTTTTACCTTGACAGGGATAGGAAGGTATAACCCTATTCAATACAGTGGGGAGCAGGTTGTCTGTGACCTACTGTGATGAAGTATGAATGCTAGCTATGCCCCCTGAGAAGTGTGGAAACATAGAGAAACAGCTCAAAGTAGAACATGACCTTGGCAGGTCATTAACAACATGTAACTCAGCGTTCACGCTGTGAGCAGCTTGGCTATTCTATTTTGCAGTGTGAGAGGCTCAGGGCATTCAAGTGGAATTCCTGAACAGACAAATCATGTATATTTCACTGCAGCTGTGTTTGATAGGCTCGATAACAAGTGGTAGGAGAGCATTAATTTAAACCAAATCCCACTGATGGAGTCAGCCATCACTGATAAAAAAAAAAAAAGTCCTGTAGTCGTTCTACCTGGAAAAATCTGGAAAGATTTGAACAGTTGTGATCAACCCCTCTTTAATGTTGTTCTTGTCATGTACAACTATGAGAAGAGAAATAAATGATAAAACCCAATCAGATATTGACAGTTGACAACAATGAACAGTTCACACATTTACCAAATTGTCGCTGTACTAGGTGCAATAAAAAAGTTCAGCATCTGTTCCTGTGCAACGGGAACAGATCGTGATACAAATGGAGCAGGGGAAAATAATAACTTTTGTGAATAGATATTTTATGTTATATCACCTTATTAAAACCAGCTCTTGTGTTATGTGTGTTTTTGTTACCACTGGTGCTTCTTGGGCAGAAAGCACACATCAGATTTTGTTTCAAATTTGGAAAATTGGCAATAGAGACCCTTGAAATGCTGCAGAAAGCATCAATGAAGCAATAGGCAGAGCAAAGTGTTTGGAGCAGCATTTTCATTTCAAGATGTGTAGAACATCACTGTCCAAGACCAAAGAAGATGTGTCGGGTCAGGAGTGCAACCAGGTATTGTTTTTTTTTTTGTTTTTTTACATTTGTGGGGTTCTGCACCATGAATGCCTGGTCAGTTATGGTAATATACTATAACAGAGGGAGCCTGCTGTAAGTGTGTTGTCGATGCAGCGATACATTGGTATAGAGCTTGCTGGAGTAAAGCAGAGGGGGCATTGTGACTAATAGTGAAAGCTTGTCTGGTTGTAAAAACAACTTCATTGTCCTCATAGAATGGACATGGAGACTTGTTTGAATGCAGACATCTTTTGGCATTCAGGGACATGTTGGAAAAGAGCCCTTTATTATCTGTGTCTTATTAGTGTGAAAGCGCCAAGGGCGTAAACATGATATTGACATTGGGGGGTCCAAATGAAACTTGCCCCCCAGTGTGACCCCGCTGTGAATATATATACATATATATTCACATAATTACATTTTCCTTAAGAAGGGGAAATAAATAGAAAATGAACAGTAAATAACAAGAGACAGAACCCTTGACGGTGTTCATAAAAGGAGAATATATTTAACATATTTTCTCCTCTTTATTAGGGGCACAGATTGGTATATTTTCGGTAAAGGCTGTGGTACGCCCATGGAAAGCACTCATTGCCTCTATATTCTTTGGCATCTTGGAAAATTTTCGTCTGAGTCTCTTCGTTATTGTCTTAGTTTTTTTTGGTTTTTTTTTTTTAATAAAAACTGTACAGTATGTTGGCAAAAACTATGAGTTACCTGTAATACTGATTAAAGTGGTAATTTGAAGTTTCCTTCATACCCGATCACACCAGCCTCAATGAGACGTACATCTAAATTTGATTTGGGAATATTTTCTGTGCAGTCAACATCAAAAATGTTACCGCATCAGGAGGAGGATGGACTGATGGAGGGAGCTGCATGGATATGATCGGACCTGACAGTCAGCTGGTAGCCATGCAGTTAATGAATGTGCCACTGATGATTAAGTATTAATGAGCAGGATGAGGGATGAAATGAAGAATGTATAAAAGACACAAAAGCTCCAATAATAATATAAACCTTGATTAGACAGAGACATGTGGTAACTAGAAAGTGTCAGGCTCACACATGCTACTCATACTTGTGTACTAAATGCACCAAAACCAATGTATTATACCGTGATTCAAATGGCCAAACGTATAGATCCAAAGCCGATACAAGACTAGTTTCCCATACTTTGGCTTTAGTTCATTAATTTTGCACCTCCAGCCCAACGGTTTCAAAATGAAAGCTCAGCAATCAGCCTGATAGACAGTACACAATGATAACAAGACCATCTGTTTCAAGAGAGGGACTGTCTCTTCTGATATATACATACACAAATACACGATCACAAAGCCCAACTTAATTCCCTCGACCTCATCCCTCGACCTCATCTCTCTCTCTCACACACACACACACACACACACACACACACACACACACACACACACACACACACACACACACACACACACACACACACACACACACACACACACACACACACACACACACACACACTTATCCCCCTTCTTTAAGGGATATGATTGCATGAAAGTTGGGGAGTGAACACAAACATACACACACAAATGTCACTGTGCAGGTTGTTCATGTCCTCTTGAAAGAAACCTAAGACTGTGACTGCTCTGGCTTTTACACACACACACACACACACACACACACACACACACACACACACACACACACACACACACACACACACACACACACACACACACACACACACACACACACACACACACACACACACACACACAGAGGGAGAGAGAGAGAGAGAGAGCGAGAGCGAGAGCGAGAGAGCTACTAGCTTCACATATATGATCAGGCCTGTGGTTTTCCCAGAGCTAGGAATCCTCTGGGATCACTGACACAACTGCTTGCCTGGTACCACTCCTATAATGACAAGAACATCAGTGAACCAAAGAGGAAAGACTGACACAGAATGTTCTCTTTTATTCTGTTTCCATCTGGTCTCTTCTCATCTGTTAGATTCTGTGTACGTCCTGCTATTCATAATTCTTCCAGCATTTTGTTTTGCTTTTGTTCTTTTCTTTTCCTTGCTGTCTTCTACCATCCATTATGTTCCCCATCTGTCGTCTCTCTGATGCCTTCACTTTGATAACATGATTGAGTGCAGTCTAGACAAACATAGAGGATAATTTGTGTTTATGTTTGAAGAATATAAAAAGGAATTAGAAATAGTATCACAAAAATTGAGCTAAAAAGATTAACACAAGAACAAAAGAGCCTACCAGCTACTTTGAAAAGCTTTCTTTACTGACTGATGTTAGGTGATGGAATAATGAATCAGGCTTGAGGGGCAGCATCTCCTCATGTTGACCTAGATTTCCTCCCATAATCCAATAAGAAAATAAGGTGCCCATATGAACACTGACACAGCCTTTTGTTGTTGTAACGTCCCTCATACTGTCCAACACAAGATCCCTTCTTGATGTGCTTCCGGTATTAAGTGATGGAGAACAAAATATATGGCCCTAAACATCTAAAAATGCTTATCTGAAGCTGGTAAGGAACTTCAGTTGTACAACTGTGACAAATTAAGAGGATATTTTAAATAAGTTACATCGTCTTTAGAACAAATGTCTTCATTTGGTTACTATCTTCGTACTGCAGTTCTACAAGGAAACACTACACAGGGAAATGCGAGGACATTTTATTCTTAAAAAAAAAAAAAAAACCTGTCACTCATTTAGTTAAAACTATTGAGGCCTCATTTTTATTTCAAATAAACTTGGATTTTTGCACAACACTTTGCTTGTAGGTTTAGTCCATTGTCGCTTACACTCAAAGTACATTAATAGGAAATATTTTCATGCAGAAATAATCAGAGCAAAACCTGCCTATTGTTTTGAGACGGAATAAATATTGCGCATCTATTCTTTCTATTTCCCATAGATGCAAATCTGTCCATTTCTCATCCTGCAGTGTATTAGTCCTGCAAAAGAGGAACTCCAACCTCAAGTGCTTGTTTGAATAAAGACATTCAAATCGCATATTTTTCTGCAGCATGAAAACTTTGTTATTCAGTGCAGAAGTCATAAAACGGGCAGTGCCTGAGCCACCACTGCCTGTTGTAGAACAATTTTGAAGACCATTTCTTTAAAGGTAAACCAATGGGACACAGGCCCAAAAGGTTTTTACTCTACAGAAGGTGCTTCTAAAGTCAGTTGGTGAAATCTAGTCGAGTAATCTATTGTTAGTCTAAAGCTACTGCACAGAGTGTCCCCAAGCAGCTTTTGCCTGCCCCCCAAAATGGGTGTGTTTCTCTCTTGGAACTGTGTACACATGCTTTCGTGTGTCCATATGTGTGGATGGTAGCCTGCACCTGTGTGTGTATTCCCTGCACAGCTCCTGTCCACTGTCAGTGTCAAAGCCGGTCCGTTGGGCCTTTCAGTGCACAGGTGGTGATAGACTGGCCCCTAATGAGTCCATATGGGACTGTCTGGGAGAGGTGTGTGCTTATGTGTGTGTTTCTTGTTTCTGTATGTGTGTCTCTGGCCAGGAGAGTCAGTGTGCACTGTAGATATTGATGTCCTATTGTGTGCCTGTGAATTTAAAAGGTAAAACCCTACTGTGTGTGAGAAAGGACAAACCACCTTGTGAGTAGTTAAGATGAAACTTGCCACAGAGGGGTGAACTCCGGGAACCTGCTGACCACAGATGTGCATGATCATGTTGATTTTTTTTTTTTCACACTGTGTGTGTGGTGTCAATCAGTGTTTGCACTCACAAGCCTGCATATTTGTATATCCTCTCACCTGTCAACATACAGTATGTCTACATATTTTCTCAGTGGAACATGCTTTAGGCAGGCTTACCTGTCTGTCGGCCCTCTGCCTGTCTGCATATGTATCTTAAAGACATGTTATTCTAAGTGCGTACATGCTGATGTGTGCTGATTCTCTACCAGTGGCCTCAAGTGGCAACGTGTTAACATGTAGTTGTATTCTGTTAATGGGGAATATTAAGAGAATACAGACTCAGACATGACATGTTTACAGTCAACACATAAAGGCAACTCACACGACATGAAAAAATAGATTCATCAACCTTTTACCTAACTTCATACTCACATACCAGCATATATATAAAACCACACACAGGCGAGCATATACGCAGTAGTTTTGGAATTACTCAGTACTGCAGTACAACGAAAATGATAAGTATGTGGATTCTGTAACCAGCACTGTCTGATTACAGCTTCATTGTGGTCAGCATGGTTAAACTGTTTGATACAATTTTGCCAAAGAGAATTACAAATAATGTTATGCAATACTACAAATATGTGTCTATAGAAAGTGATTAAATAAAACAAACAAAAATTGTATTTCAAAAATTGCAGTCTTATCTGAATATTTTTTGTTTTCTTTTAACCCTTTTCTTTTCGATATAAAATACGATCAAAATATATAAAAACAAAAAGAGCTGTACACAAATATGGAGCAGTTAGATCAGTCTAACTGAACTCAGTGGAGAACCAGATCTATCTCAGTTGATATTGTACACAGACCACTAAAAACATGAGGTGTGTGTTTTTCTTTGTTTCCACGTGAGTTCAAATGCGTTATCTCTTTATTTGTTGACACAAAATAATGCGTGTGAGTCACTGAGTTGAGTCAGCAGTTTAAAGCTAGTTTGACCTGTCTGCTGCATGAAACCTGCTTCTCATCTTCTGAAAGTGCGCGACGGCTGCAGAAACAATAACAAAGAGGGCTTTATGACTGTAGAGTGCCAAAACAATTACATTATTTGTGTAGGAGTAGCATCCTATTTAAAAATGTGTCAGATGTTTAATTTGAAATAGCAGCAATAACAGCAAATCAATGTGTGAAGAAAAAAAAAATCAGCTCCAGTCAAAGACGTGGGATGCTTTCAGCTACTTTCCAATTTAAGTTTTGATAATGCACCTATTGTACATGATTGTAAAGAGATTGCAGATCTTTTATGTGAATGATTTTCCCATCATACTTTTTGTTTATTATTGTCATGTGCATCAGAAGACAGACAAAAACATCACAGACAAAATCAGCATCTTGTCAAATAATTTTAATTCATTACATTTTTACCTATAAAATGCATCAAAAATATTATAAATTGCCAAAATTTAATGAGAAAGAGAAGATTACACGTGGACATGCATGTTTTTATACAAAATAGAGGAAACAACCGCCTACCTGACACTATGTAATTGAATATTTGGATATACTGACTGTTAATTTACTAAATAAGTGTACTTTTGTGCTTTCTTGAACAAAAAAGGAAATTAAATGACAAGACAATAGTAACAAACTAACATCATTGGGTTTTTTTTAAAATACTGTTGCTCTAATCTGTTCCCCAGTTTAATGCATTACTTCATGGCTGAAAATCAAAGTGACTACATCAAAGTAATAATCCATCACAGCATTATAATACAACACCCCCCTCCTTTCACACAGCAGATGTAACTCTTTCACAGATATAACTGGGAAGAATTAGAAGACAGCAGGCGATCTGTGAACAATTTATTCCTAATTCTAAATACTTTAGGAACACCTCCTCTTATTTAGTGTGTACATCCCTATCACATCTAATGTTTCACATAATAATAAAACAATTTCCTCTTACACATCTGAGTAGGAAGAAAGAATAAAAAAAAAAGAAGAAAATTGGTATCTTACAAGCAGATGAGTGAGAAAGAAAAGAATATGATGAGGATTTAATACAGCACCTACTGAGAATAGTGCTGTATCAAAAGCAGGAAGGAAATGCAGCTTAATGTGAAAGACGTGACTGATGAAAGGGAAGAACAGTGTTGGCTGATTAGGGTAATGTTCATCGGGCAGTTCACCATTTGATTCATGAACATCACTGTGCCAAAGTTACACCCCGGGGTGTCAGTTATTTCCAGGAATTCAGACAAGATGTGACATTGTGAATAACACGTTACAAAGACAGGAGTCATGTCACTGATGACAGAACTGAAATGAATTAACAACTCTGGACTTTCAGAATGCTTGTTTGACCTTTTGTATCCAAGAATGAAAAATGTTAAATGAAATGCAAATTTTACAACATATACAGGTCTCCGGTAACGACATAGTGCCTCTTAAAGGTCTATTGAAAGAGAAATATGGCATATTGGCCTAAAGTCCCTTTCAGGCACAAAAATTTGATC
This sequence comes from Brachyistius frenatus, assembly GCF_029030835.1. Lineage (NCBI taxonomy): Eukaryota > Metazoa > Chordata > Actinopteri > Embiotocidae > Brachyistius > Brachyistius frenatus. The sequence goes on along the minus strand of NW_027210613.1, from coordinate 4,367,234 downwards.
TGTGCTTCCCATTGGCTTCAGCCATTGATTGAAAACATGTTTCAAAGAAAGTGCTTTCCTCCCATGGTCTCAGTACAAACACAAACTTGTGCTGTTTTATTCAGGGAATTCAGACACACACAATATCAGCTTTTTCTCCATTTGCTGTCTGTGCCTGGCTGGCTGCCTCGTTTCTATTGACCTGGTGAGTATAAATCACAGTCGAGCGTGCTGCACGTATGCTTTTGCTTGACACAGCGGAAAGCCATCATGGCAATGTAAAAGCCTCTAGATATAATGAGTTTCTGACCGCAGTGGTGTCATCGTCCCATTGTATCTGAAAGAGCCTTAACACATGTCAAGCATACTTATTATATGTCTTAAAAGTAATAATTAAACCACATAACATTTATGCATTTAATATTAAAATGTCTTAAATCCTGGGTGAAAACATCTTCCGGTATGGGTCGAGCTTTTCAATGTGCTTATTGTATTAAACACAGAGCAACACAAAAAAAGAAACAGGTGGATTTATAACTATCTGCACTAAGTCTTTGACAGACTTTTGAATGCCACTATCCTTTGATTTTATCAGCACTTGAGATTGGCTTTCATCTTTTAGAGCTTGAATTATTGCTTCAAAACTCTTAATGTGGTCCAGGTAGAATAAATCCAGCATTCTACATGGAGCATGTTTAAAGCAAAGTGCTGTTAAAAATCACAGCACTAGAGCCCCTCACTCACTCCATTCCACGAATAAACGTCATTTGCGCAGAGCAGGGTGCATTTGCCATCTTCCATGAAATCCTGTAGAGAATCTCCAATTTTGCAGCACTTTTTGGATTGTGAATGACAGCTAGTATTGTCTGTCACATTCTCAGCTAATAATGTACAATGTAATGCTGAAGAAATTCCAGTCATGATTTTGTTTTGTTTTTTCAATTTCCTCAAGATTTTAGAGACAATTTTATAAAACAGGCTTCAACAGGACACACGATAAAAGTGAGACAAAAAGAGTCAGAAGTCTAAGTGCATATAGTAGTGGGCAATTTTGAGACACAGACAGACAGAAAACAATCTACACAAAGAGATGTGATTCACTAAGTGGCTCCAAGCAAGAGATGTGCTGTGTAGATGCCATTTACAAATAATGGACCTGTCATATGATGTGGGAAGATGACAGTATGGAAAATGAGGTGGTGCTACTGGTTCATTGGATGCGTGTTTATGTAAAGGTCAACCTTATTATGTTGATATAGAAAGAGCACAGTGGACTAAACAAGAGTGTCAAGCAAGGCAAGTAAGTATCTGTCAGAGTTACAAGGCAAGCGGAGGCATAGTTAGTGATAATGTAGGCTGTTCCAGCGCAAAAACAAAAGGGGAAATAACACCTCATTTAAAAATTCACATCATTTTGTGAAGATATTGGATGACAGATTTGGAGTCAGGGCATAGTGTTTGCTGCCTTGGACACAGAAATGAATAATAAACGCTAGTGAATCCAGCCTTCAACAAAACTTAGTTCTATATTTCACTTTATTTTCCCTGCTTTCTGTCACTTACAGTAAATATTACGCTTTAAACGAGTATGGGTAAAATTTAATGAGTCAGTGATGTGTGAATATGTTGTGTGGTCACTGTTGTGCAACAGAATCCAGAAAGCGAGTGGAAAATATAAATGCTGGCATCATGAATAAATGTTTCGAGCATAGATATTTGCTTTGATATCACTCCAATCGTGTCTTTGAAAATCTCTCATTGTTAATTTCTTTGGGCAAATCTGAGCAGGGCAAAATTTGGAAACTAAACCACCAATGGTATGTTACTGATTTTGAAAAAACACTTCTCAACTAAAAGCTCTTTAAGTCAGACGTAAGATGTGCCACAATACTCCTCTTTCTTTGAGTGTTTAAGGAAATATAGAATTCTGATTAAGCTTATTCAAGAAGGTGAAAGCAACGTAATTCTCTTTCATGAATAATTCATTTCCTCCCCCTTTCAACTCTTGATTTTCCCTGACAGATGCCTGTGTGTCCTCTTCCATTACCCATGTCATTTCCTTTCCTTCAACTGCAATCCCCACTCATGTCCTTAACACTGATCCCCGAGGACTGACATGCAAGTGGAGGGCAGGGATGAAGTGGGAAGGAGGTGTGGAAGGAGAGGGAAATCTCGAGAAAGAGAGGTGAAAACAAGAAAAAGACAAGGTGGTGAGGGAGAATGGTTGCAGCAGGAGATGATACTAAACATACATTTGTGCTTGTATGCAAAGACACACAAGTAGACTTAAAGATGAGATAGCTGGGGACATAACTAAGCCATGTCAAAGTCAAAATGCCAGTCGGAAACCCTGCAGTATGACAGTATAAAATTTCGACCACCAGATGGACAAATGCTCAGCCAGGCAGGCAGTCACACTTGAATTTCCCACCTTACCAACTGCACATTCAGCTACAAAGAAGCTGTAAAAACCAGCTTGTAAGCCATCAGCCCTCAGACAGACAGCTTTCCGTCCATGAGGCATTCAGATAGATATGAAGTCCAGCTCAGGAGTCAGGCTCACAGACAGATAGACAGATAGAGCGGCTGCTGCTATGGTGCTGTTCTTCCCCTCCAGTGACACTAGATAACAGCATGGAGCTTGACAAAATAATCCACCATAAAAATACTGTTAGAGCTACCCTGAGATAGATAAATGCTGACAGAGAAGAAGGAGATGAAGAAGGCGAGAGATAAATATGGGTGGGGAGGGGTTATGGTGTGGTTGGACATGGGTGAGAAAGAGGGTTAAAAAAAATGGGATGTAGAGAGAGAAAAAGGGGGGAGGGGGGGCAAATAGGAGCAGTGGGAGAAGATTAGACAAAGGAAACAAAGATTGTATAAGAGGATGAAGAGCATGAGAAAAAAAAAAAAGTGTCCAAAGTGGCTACCCTCAATGATCGTTTCTCTGGCTGTTTGTGTGCAACGGATTCGGGTTACACCACAGACAGCTGCATTCCCCCAGACACCCCAGGCAATGGTTGATTAATGGTTAGAGATGAAAATAAAGCAACATAGCAGCAAGCAGGAAGAGGAGGGAAGAGGAAGAGGGAGCAAGAGGAGAATGAGTGACTGGACAAAAGGGAAAAGACGGAGATACGGCGTAAGAGATGGATGATGATGTCAGCTGAGGATCAGCTTTCTCTCTCTTTGGCACTGCAATTTTCTGGTTCTCTCTTTTTTTTTTGTATCCTCTTTTTCATCTTTCTTTTGTGCAATTTCACTCTCCTGAACTGGGTTTCTACCTGCTCACTCCATACCTTTTTCTCTCCCTCTCCATCTGTCTCTGACTCTAGACAGTGTTAAATGTAGGTCACACTGTCTGTAAGCTCCTCTCTCTCTCCCTCCCTCCTCCGTGTCTTGCCATTCATTCAGTCCACCGTTTTTTGCCTCTCCTTCTTCTCCACTGGGGCTGCCATTTCTCCAGGCTGGGCGCTGGTTGCTGGATATCTTGGCTGGCCGGACACCGCTGCGCTGGATATATGATTTATATTGCACATGGAGAGTACAGGATCTGCACAATTGCAAGGCCCGGCTGCATCTATATCCTGGAATAAGCGTGGGAGATTTCCATTGCTCTGTCAGCAGCAGCAGCATGCAGGTGGAGACTGAGCATAGCCAGAGCCCAAGGGGTCAGCTGTTGCAAGAGTATTTTCAAAAGAGAGCAGGGAGAAACCTCTGGCATCGCTCCTGCCCTCTCACTCTCATCCAAAAAAAGACCCTTGGAACATTGCATGCTTGTTCGCTTCCAAAATCCACCACATTGGTCCAAATTTCCTCTTCTTTCTTCTCACTTTTTGTGTGTCTCTTTATTGGCAGGCAGGTTGAGTTGTGCATATTCCTTTTGTCATGACGATACTCCAAACCTCTTTGAGACAACTTTCAGCACAAGGCGAGAAAAACGAAATCCCTGAATTGTTCGCCGGATTTTACAGCAGCTCTCCGCAAAGAAATAGCAAAAATGCAGTGCTGTCTAGCTTTTGCTCGCTCCTCGTCTCTTCCCTTCCAAAAAATATGGGAGTGGAGCAGAGAAGAGTGTGTGTGTGTGAGTGTGTGTCTGCTTCCCCTGCCTGCCGCAGTGCAGAGCGACTGGCTTGGAGAAGTGAGGGAGGCAAAACGCAGACTGTTGCTAACTCTGTGGTGGCAGACTGGCAGAAAGTGTTTGAACGTGTGCAGCAGGCTGGCTGCAGTGTTGGTAGCACAGCAGTCATCTGAGGCCATCAATCAGCTATCAATCATTGTCACCCGCAGTCTTTTGTCATGACAAATAGTGATGCGTATTAGTGGGAGGCTGAGTGGGTGTGGACACGGCAGTCATCACCTCTGAGACCCCAAACACATGTCTACACACACTCACACACAAAAATCTCGACAGTAATGCTAACCATCCATAATTTCCGCAATCATTCTTAAATCACTCTGTTGTAGTTTGGATTCCCACACAAGGCAAAATCAAAATGTTTCAATATCTATCTTACAGTTGTTCCACGTTAATTTGATAGAGCAGGTCAGGTCTTCATCCACTTTCTGGTCTATGGATCAATGTTTACCTGGCATCTCTGGAGGCCAAAGATGTATTATCTCCGTACAATAAACACTCGCTAAACACATAAACATAGTGTAAGTGGTGGGAATGTTTGAACCTGACCATCAGAGAGCTGAAATGTATGCTTATAACTCTGCACCACATCAGACTGCAACTTCCTTTCGACCAAAGTTGACAAATTTTAACCATTAAAGATCCCAGATTCATTTGATCTGTTGCGACGTAATATATCAAATTCTATGTGGTTGTTAAACAAACATAAAAAAAAAGAAGCAAAGCACATACTGGTGATCTAAGAACATTTCAAGTCCAACCGGCCTCTGTGGAACTCTCTGAATTCACACTATCCTCTTGGCCTGCTCTCCTGTCTGAAGTAACAGGGAATTTCTGTGCCCATTGATTCTGAAGTGTCCAACTGGGAAAAGCAGACGAAAAAGTCCCACCTGCCACAGAGACAAAGTCTGCTGTTGTTTCTCTCGTCCTTCCTCTTCCTCTCTTCTTCTCTACTACTTTGTTTCTCAGCCTCTCTGAGAGAAAAGTACTGCAAATGTCTCTTTTTTACAGATCAGCTCTCTAAGTGGTACTTGGCTTTTAACTTTGTATTGGTGCTGGTCAGTGACTCAAACATTGAGCATGTTTGAAATCTTTCAAAGTAACATTTTGAGCCCAATGATATTGTGTTTTTCAAGGCACTCATGGTCCTCCCATAATTTAACTTTCCTCTTCAGACCACTTTGTTTGTTAAAGATATCCAATACATTACTAACAAAGTTGCTAAGAGCTGCAGGTGGCAATTTTTAGTCACACATGAATGCAAGATAAAATGCATGTCAGCTGTAAGCGGTGAAATCTTTACATTAAAGAAATAAACCGGGGAAGGCGAAAAGCTAAAAACACTGAGCAGTAGTAGTTGGTACTGTATGTGTCCAGTTAAAGGGAAAATTAGCTCAGATCTTGCATCATTGGACTTGTCAGAAGAATCAGAACTCAGGAAAGATTGTCTCCTGAAGTCTGGTTTGAACAATTGAAGCAGCAGCCTCCTCCACCTCACAATCTTTCACAGTGTTTCTTCTCCAGCAGCTTCTTCTTCTCTGCCTCTTGTCCAGTCAGAGACAGGCAGGGAGCAGCCTCCTCTATCTTACCCTCACTGGCACAATTGTCATTCTAACAGCTGCTCTAAGACGAGTAGCGCCTCTGTGCAAGCTTTCATTTCTTTAAGTGACCCGGCTGATCCTGGTTTCCTTTTCTTCCATTATCTGTTGAAGGTGGCTCACCGCCTTTTGCCACTTTATTTGTCTTCCAGGTCCTTAAGCTGGGTAGCCAACTGTACTGCGACCTCTTTAGGGTATTTTCAAAGGCTCCTCTCATCCCGTCGTTGTCCTTCTTCCAGGCTGCACAGAATGTGTCATTTTTCTCCATCAAAATACGCAGTTTGTCCTGAAGGGAGAGCCTTTCTTTTTTTTTTTTGTTTCATAAAGGAAGGTAATCTCTTTCTTTCTCTTGGATTTTTAGTCTGCACTCTCTTGAATTGTTCTTTTTTTTTTTCACAGTTTGCTCTCTAAAACCTTGTCCAAGTCATTTATATTTTGCTTCCCTTAAACTGTTTTCATCAACCTGTTTCCCTGTCCCTCCACCTTGCTGAAAGTTTGTCTGGTAAGGCTGTCAGTCTGCGCTTTGAGGGATGCATTTACTGAACACAGCCGAGGCTTGTTTTTTTTCATCCAAAAAGAGGCCTACATATCTTGTGGGAGGCACCTATGTAGCTTACCTGTCGTGGTTTGGACAACTTCTTGCGCCAATAAACTGCAATATACCAAATGTGTACATATGCGTCATGTACTGTAATGATACATACAACTGTGTTACAACTGAAGTTGTCTGTATACTCAAAACATGACATCAAAAAGTAACATTTGTAGTTCTTGAAGCACTGGTGATTCTGGAAAAAAAAAAAGGAAACTGCAGTCATCTGTGGAATGTTTTTGCACTGTATTTACAAAACCTATTACTCACTGTCCAACACAACAAACTGGTTCAACATTACATGACACTACAGAACCTTAAAACACACCCTGTTAAAACATAAAGTTTGATCAACATACATTAAACAGCTAAATAACTATGGATTCTTGGATTGAAAATTAAAGTAGCACAACAAGTAAAATAATTCAGTTTTAAATTTGACTGATTCTACCACAGAGCAAAATGATATTTGAGAATAAGAAAGAGAGCATGGCACTGGTGGGTTATCAGTAGCAGTGTGATATCACAGAAACAAAGATATGTCATTCACCTGATGATGACTGAGGAAATGTAAACACAAGTGACAACCTCTTTAAAACCTCTCTCTGACTTAATCTGTCTGTGTGGCTCTCGCTGCCCATTTATTCCCCCCCTTTCCCCTTGTATCTGTCACACACACATAGACACTGTCAGCCACATCCTCTGCCTGCCAGGTGTGAAGAGGGAGATGGCAGTCCGTAATTGGTGAGAAAGCACTTTGTCACTTTGCTGGAGGATAGATTACATCCAATATGTTTCTAATATGATGGAACACACAGAATATAAATCACATCCACCCTTGTTACAGAAACCCAAAGGCAAGGACCAAAAGTGAAAAAACGAAATGGAATGTCACATCTTACAGGCATTTTTGATCTAATGGACTTTAATTTCACAAAACTGCTCATTCAAATTCGTAGATAATGGAAATAAACCAAAACATACTCTAACTTGCCAAACAAACGACGAACTACCACGTGGAATCATCAATCATTTGTATTCTAATGAAATCATCTGAGATCTCCATGATTGGAAAAGCCAATACTTTTTATACATATTACATAATAATTATGAGGGATAGTCTGATATTCAGGTAATGCAAATTAGTAAAAACACAACAACAGGAAACATTTTCACACATTGCATGTAAATGCAGCCCTGAGTGGATTCACAAAGTGTCTTATCGCTCTATTAGGAGTCCTTCTACATGGCAGCAACATTTCCTAGAGAGGAGTTTCCTCTTGCGAGCTTTTCAAAGTAAAAGTCCTTTAGTACTCCAGTCAAAGTTGCTCTAACTTTTATTGAGGGACTGGACAACTTCTTTAAAGAAGGAGTGGTTCGACCTTTATATGTATAAATGACAATGTTAATTTACTCACTACATATGCGTAATTAAGTTAATATTTTCACTAAATTAGAATAGATGGATCTGAATCTTTGGCTTGATGAATTGACCATTAAGATATTTCAGGTTTATTGGCACTAAACACTATTTTTTTTTTTTTTTTTTTTTCCAGTGACCAAGTGATAGAGACGAATGCAAAAAATAATGTTGTATTTCTCCAAAGCACTGTGAGAAGGTCTTAAGGACTTGCAAGTCTTCAGGATTGCCCTAAACTTCCAAGAGACAACCTACTTGTTTGCTTCTTCCTTTCCTCCTTCCTTCCTTCCATTCTCTCTTTTCCCCACTTTCCCCTCCCTCTCCTCCCTTGACCCTGATTTTGACTGACTACACCATCAAGCCCCTGAAAGAGCAAAGCTCAACTTTCCTCATGTCAAAACCATCTGTGTGTGTTTGTGTGTGCGGTGCATCTGTGTTTGTGTGTGTGTGTTAGTCATCCATGCTCTGAAGGAGGTAGTCAATCTCAAGAGATGTGAACCGCACACACACCTACTGTTGCCTTATCACCTGAGGTTCACTCCTGGGACACTTCCATGTGTGTCATCCATGCAGTCTGCCTGGAGCAGGTTAGGAGGGGTCTCAGGAGAGGTATGTCACACACACACACACACACACACACACACACACACACACACACACACACACACACACACAAAGGTTGGAGGTGGCAAGGTGACACCATGTCTTCCTGATACCTGGTTTCTGTTGAAGCTCAGTGAAAACTGGTCACCTCTGACACACACACACACACACACACACACACACACACACACACACACACACACACACACACACACACACACACACACACACACACACACACACACACACACACACACACACACACACACACACACACAGACGTGACATGTCAGGTGCCAAGGTCAGGTGCCAAGTATCACAACTACTATAATATACATGTATCGTTGTATGCATGAATCTCACAATCATTCATTGTGGCCCTAAATGTGTCTCTTTTAGGATCAAAAATAAATAATTGAGTTACTCAGTTGTACATACTTTAGATTATATGACCCTGAAAATATTAATATATAATTTACAGTAATTGAAAACCTTTCCATTTAATATAAGGTTGTAACTCATACAATCTCATGCAGAACAATATGACAGATGTTTTAGAGTAGACTACTTTAGTATCTTAAATAACAATATCTATGTGAGTGTGTACCGTACATAAGTGTTGACATACTATATTGAATAAATCACTATGCCACCCGTTTCATCTCTTTATCGAGACTGAAGTATAAATTATATTAAAGTTGCAAATGCTTCTGAAGCTGAGTGTTGCTATGCAACAAACACATTTTTGGGCTACAATAAATGAAAACATATTAACTAAACAGACTGTGCACTGATGCTGAAAGTTAGTTGTTATATTCTGCACTGTCTTTGCAGATATTCTCTCAAAGTCAAATGAACTGATTTGACATGACTTCATAATATTGCAAACATATCGTAATAATTTGTGATCTTATAGGTATTGGTTTGTCTCACATTTAGGTGCTGAATGTGTGTGTGTGTGTGTGTGTGTGTGTGTGTGTGTGTGTGTGTGTGTGTGTGTGTGTGTGTGTGTGTGTGTGTGTGTGTGTGTGTGTGTGTGTGTTTCACTTAATCACTTCCTTGGTAGTTCATCCCTGCCTCTGTTTGCTCTCCCCTAAAGAAACAGCCTTGAAATGCGACAGATGTTCAAATTCACCCTGCTGAACTTCACAAATCAAAGCTGGGCCACCAATAATAAGGTATTGTCAGTTGAGAAAAGAAGAGATTGTGAGGGTAAAATAAGTATATATACACACACACAGACACGCAGTCTCCCAATCACACACCACCAATCATTAACAGCTAAGCTCGGGTCATACTTTGCAGCTGCTCTTTCTGGATAAGATAAGACTTTGCTGCTGAGAAAGAGTGTGTGTGTGTGTGTGTGTGTGTGTGTGTGTGTGTGTGTGTGTGTGTGTGTGTGTGTGTGTGTGTGTGTGTGTGTGTGTGTGTGTGTGTGTGTGTGTGTGTGTGTGTGTGTGTGTGTGTGTGTTCTTGTGTGTGTTTTTATGTCTGCATCTTTGTCTGTATCTGTGCCTGAAAACACCTGTTCAAACAAAGCTTTAGAAATATGACTGAATAAATACATTTCATACAGTCACCGGCCATCTGTCTGTTACAGGGTTGTAAAATACTCTGTTGGTAACACTGACTTTGATCACAGTAACAATACAATAAATCAAAGGGCTTCTTTGTATGTACTGTCGTTTAGTAGTATATGCTGTGGGTCCTACTGTCATGTGGGCCTGTAATATTTTCATGAGGTAGAATGATTTCCTCGCTGAGTTTTGGTGATTTGCTGCTTGCCACACTGGATGAAGAGGAGCAGTGGGGGTTAATCCAATGGTCCTTTGCAATTTTGGTGTCTCTGTCACAGTGTGATATATGCGCAGTATCAATTTGGCTTTTTGTTTTGCACACTACACCTCTCTGTAATGACTTGATCCCTTGTTATTCTTCAGAAATCACACAAAAGCTTTTTTTAAATAAACAGAAAATCCAATTATGTCCATCATGGCATAGAGATAGAGTCACATCTTTTTTTTTTTTCCTCACTATCATCCCTTTATCCACCTTAGCCTTCATACATAAAGGCCTTCTCCTTCCACTGATTAAATCATTTCACAGCTACTGAAGGAGGCAAGTATGTGATCCATCTGCAGCATCTGATTTAAGTGATCATGGTGTGATTATACATATCAGATCCACTGGTTGCCTCGATTAAACCTTGCGCAACCTACATCAAGCTGTTGTAAAATAACCACACAGTTTTCTGCATATATGTGCACATTAAAGTGGTTGATGCAGTGAAAATAATCCGACGTGTGAGTGATGGTGTCATCCCTGAGATGCACAGTGTCAGAGAGTTCATTCATTTCCATGGAAAAAAAAAACAGAAAACAATTAAAACATTTCTGTCTTCTTTTAATCACTGACACCCGTCTCTGTATCCTCTAAGCCGTGTGATCTATAAACAGTGTATTCTCTTGTCATTCTTGTGTCTATCTTTTATCCTTATAACTTACTTATGTCTGAATGTAACCCTTTGTTTCTAGATTTGAATAAGTTGACTTATTCAGTTATTAAAGATCAGTATTCTTGTAATGGTAAAAACGACTGTTATGATTGAAAGTTCCAGCAGGCTAAACTGTAAGCAGGGTTTGTGACAGACGGTCAATATACACCTCCATCAATATTTGAATATGGGAAGATTTGAAGTTTCCATGAAACTGACTGGACGCACACTGAGTGGGTGGTTGTCCATATGGTGTCAGTGTTCTGAATAACAGATGACCTCAGATCAGATTTATCTGAGGAGGGAGATCGGGAGAGAAAAGAAAGAGAGCTGGGTGGTGTGTAAATGTGTGTGTGTGTGTGTGTGTGTGTGTGTGTGTGTGTGTGTGTGTGTGTGTGTGTGTGTGTGTGTGTGTGTGTGTGTGTGTGTGTGTGTGTGTGTGTGTGTGTGTGTGTGTGTGTGTGTGTGTGTGTGTGTGTGTGTGTGTGTGTGTGTGTGTGTGTGTGTGTGTGTGTGTGTGTGTGTGTGTGTGTGTGTGTGTGTGTGTGTGTGTGTGTGTGTGTGTGTGTGCTTGCGCGTGCGTGTGTGCGCGAGTGAGAGGAGTTCATGTAACATTCATGCCAATAAAATAAACTGACCTAAACTGTACTGAGAGGGATATAGAGAGCTGAGAGGCAGAGAGCAGAGTGAGGAATGACAGACGGGTGAGAAGGGAGAATGCACACAGACAGAGGAGGGAAGATAGTGAGAGAACCTGAGAGGGAGGAAGACTTCTCGCTACACTGCAGCCTGCATAAAGACAGAAATTCCTCACCAAAATATAACCCACATACAAACAGTTTGACTCCTTCTCAGACCAAAGCAAGATGCAGGTTGTGCTGGAGGAAAACCTGATGTTGCGGTGGCTTTTGTTAGGCGCAAACAAATGTTAGATGTCACAGCCTGAGGGAAAAATCAGTGGAACAACATGTGAAACTGTACAGGACTTCTTAAATGTGTTTACTCTCTTTGAAATGAATCTAATTTTTTTAAATTTGTTTTATGCCTTCCACCACGATCGTTACTTTTATTTATCATGTTGTCATTTGTATTTGTTTATTTCGATGATTAGTTTGACTTAACTTTTGAGGCATAATATGTCACATATCAATATAGTTGCACGGTGTATTAGCATATGTGTATATGCTGTAATAATGTGCAAACCATTGTAAACCTAATTAAGTGAACTTAATCGTGTTTATTTAATTTGAAGTTGCGAGCGAGAGAGAGAGAGAGAGAGAGAGAGAGAGAGCAAGTAAAGTGGTTTGTAAAGTGAAGGGGAGGGGAGAGTTGAGAGAGAGTGAGAAGTAAAGAGTGAGCGCAGACAAAGAAAGTTGGGGGTTGAGCGTAGGGTGGGGTGGGAGGAGGAGG
>NW_027210613.1:4075000-4352500 GCF_029030835.1 Brachyistius frenatus | reverse complement strand
ACCAATTAAAATTATATATATGTATATATTTTTTTTTAAAAAGACCTCTTTTTTTTAAAGATTAGTGATCATTTTATAAAAACTACAGTATGTCAAAAATAAAAAAAAATAAAAACCGCGTCAGCCTTTTTTTTTACTCTCTACTGTATCTTTAATACTCTGAAAACATTAGGTAATGCATTACTACATGAGCTGCATTGCGCTGGCTTCTGGTTTGTCTTTATTCAGTATTATGGGTGCGCACCATTCACAACATCCTCACTGCCTGTGCAGGTGGAAATACAAGGTTGATATATTTCTTCTATTCTGTTCCTGGCAACGCGGTACAAGCTGCACATAGTGTTCAAACTGCCATATGGTAAAGTGTACTTAGCTTCCTATGCAGTCTACGTGTTAATGGTATACACATGGGCTAGTAGTAAGAGAGCAGGAAAGGAGGGGGGGGGGTTCATAACATGAGCCAGTGTCTCTTTAAAAAAAAATTGAAGTTTCTTGTTGTATTCTGGAATGAGGTCAGACACGAGGCTCCTCATTGCACGCGCTGATTATTATTAGATTCCATTTTCGGCCAATCAGCGCGGAAGGGGGCGTGAATTTGGCGCAGAGGCAGGGTAGTGACAGCGTCCGATTGGTGGATTTTTATCGCCGTTGTATCACGGGAAGGGATAAATGCAAGCAAGGGGGGCCGGGTCTGGAGGGCTGCTTGAAACGCGACTGTAGGTCTGCAGATGGAAGGCGGACAGTGTAACTCGCTCTAGCTGCTTTTTTTTTTTTTTTTTTTTTTTTTCCTTCCCCAGCATGCATGGCTTTTGTTTCTAGGAGAGGGGACAGAGCTGATGCAGAGACAAGCACTTACCTTACACAGTATACTTGGGAGCCCTTTGTAAGTTCCCAAACGCACAGTGTGGCACTCAGACTGCGCTCTGCAGCTGTATAGACTATGTTCAGTGACCACACGGCTGATCTGATTTTATAACACAGAAGGAAGAGACTGAGAGAGACCGATCACAGGGTACAAAGTGGAGAGTGAGCTCTATGTTTTAACAGAACCTGGAAATTAAACTTTTTTTGTACGCATCTAGCCTTTTAGGGCTACTCTGGACTGAAGTATAATCGAGTTTACGGCGCATCTCAGGAGTGAATTATTGCTTGCACTGTTTCAACTCAGCTCAAACTGAAGAGGTGGAGAAAAGAGCTGAGTTTGCTTTAAAGTGAATCAGAGGACCAAGGAGAGAGGGAGAGAAAGAGCAAATACAGCTCTCCCTCCGTGTGTAACTGGACAGCATGGTGCAGAAAATGAGCCACACAGAGAGCACCGCCGAGGCGCTGTCCTTTTTTGCCGGGGATTCGAGCTCCGACTCCGGTGCATGTATGGACCTGGACCCGGCCGCCTCGCCTCTCTCCCCGGGCTCCACGGCTTCTTCGACCGCCGGCGACAAGTTGGGAGACAACCCGGCATGGTGTAAAACTCCCAGCGGCCACATCAAGAGACCCATGAACGCATTCATGGTGTGGTCACAGATAGAGAGGAGAAAGATCATGGAGCAGTCTCCGGACATGCACAACGCTGAGATCTCAAAGAGGCTAGGGAAGCGGTGGAAGCTGCTCAGAGACAGCGACAAGATCCCCTTCATCAGAGAGGCGGAGCGGCTCAGGCTCAAGCACATGGCGGACTATCCCGACTACAAGTACCGGCCAAGAAAGAAGGTAAAGTCAAGCGCGTCTAAGCCTGGCAGTAACGGAGACAAGGGAGAAAAACTTCATAGTAGCTCGAACAACACCAGCACTAAGACATCCTCATCTTCGAGGAAGAATGGATCCAAATCACCCAGCAGCAGCAAACCCCACAAATCACTTTTCGGGAGCAGCAGCAGTAGCACCAAAGCATCACTGTTTGCCTCTGAGCACCCATCAGAGCACCATCACAACTCCCTCTACAAGTCGAAATCGGTGTCCTCAGCTGCCAAGCAAATACCGGATGGCAAGAAGCCCAAGCGAGTATACGTCTTCGGGAACAGCGGAGCCAGCTTGAGCGTAAGCCCCGCGTCCTCAGTCGTGGTCCCGGCCAGCCCGACGCTCAGCAGCTCGGCGGACTCCAGCGACCCGCTGAGCCTGTACGAGGACGCGACCAGCGGCAGGGAGGAAGGCGCCGAGTCCCCCGGCAGCAGCAGTAGCCTGGGCGGGTCTTCGGAGCGCCACGGCGGACACACCTACAGCAGTCGGCGGGCTTCGTCACCCACTCCCTCCGGCTCTCACTCCTCCGCCTCGTCCCACTCGTCCTCTTCCTCTTCCTCGGAGGATGAAGAGTTCGAGGACGACTTGCTCGACATCAACCCGAGCCCCAGCTTCGACAGCATGTCGCTGGGGAGCTTTGGCTCTTCGGTGCTGGACAGGGACTGGGATTTGAACTTTGAGTCCGGCTCCGGGGGGTCCCACTTCGAGTTCCCCGACTACTGCACGCCCGAAGTCAGCGAGATGATCTCCGGGGATTGGCTGGAGTCCACCATCTCCAACTTGGTGTTCACGTACTGAGAGAGCAAAAGGCAACAAACGACAGGTAAAAAAAAAAAAAAAAAAAAATCCTGCGCGCAAAAAAAATATGATCACAAACAGAAACGGGGGTTCCAGCGACAGTGGGCGCAATAGTTTGTGTTAACTACACCAGACTAGTAAAACAAACCCCACTGAAACTAGTCCCCGTCCCTTCTCGCCTTCATCGGGCAAGAGCTGCAAGTCCTTGGAAAGCTAAACTTTAAAGCGAATAACTTGCTTTTCGTACTTTTCTTTGGATGCGTGGACTGTGGGACTCGGTACAACCACGAAAGTGTGGAGGGAGTGCAAAACAAGAGGAGAGAAAAGGAGAGCCTGGCCGTTTCCTGACAGTGAAACGCTCAGTCCTTGGACTGTTTTGAACTGAACAACTTAACTGTGATTGATTTGCACGTAATGCGGTCCGCCGTTCACTTAATCCATGTTGTTGCTGATTTGAAAAAAAAAAAAAGAAAAGAAAAAAAGGGACATTTCACAACTTTTTACCAATCGCCAAGTGAACGTCACCACTAAAAAGGTACAGAAATAGGACTGCCGTGCGACATTTTTTTATTTTTTATTGTGGTGTGTCACCGAGAGGGATTTTCTTTTTCTTATTTTTTCTTTTCTTTTTTTTTTTTTTATGAAACCGAGGTGGGTTGATGTTTTTTAAAAGTCGAATATTTTCTCAAAAGCAAAAAACATGTTAAGCATGATAGCCTACTTTGTTCCTATCTTGTGCTGAGGTTTTCTGTGAGACTGTCGAGCAGTTTAAAAACTAGTATTAGGGTTATTTAAATGGATAGGTGGCGCTCGCTTCGGTTCTTCTCTTAAAAAAAAAAAAAAAAAAAAAAAAAAAAAAAAAAATGGACATTGAAATAATCACCAGCTGTCGTAATTTTTCAGACTTCAGGATTCAACCGCAACTTCAAATCTGTGCTGAACTTTATACACGTGTTCTCTATGATTCAGGACCAAAATCCTTTAATGTTGATTTCAGATGATAGCTATAGAGAAATCCTCACCGATTTTTTTTTTTTTCATCCTCTGAGCTTTGTTTATGTATTCAGATGCCATTTTATATGGGATGTTGTATTTATATACTGGGCCAAGCATTTTTGACTTGATCTTTTTTTTTTTTTTTCTTGTATACATGATCTTGTCCTGTTTTCTTTTTTTTTTTTCTTACACAGTTTGTCAGTATGTCTGTGTCTGTCACATTTCCTTCTCAGGCGAAGGGCTAGAGTTTTAAAAACACACAACTTTTGATTTCTTTTTTATATTTAAATGTACACACTTTTGGACACTTAAAAGAGAGGAAACAGTTTGATTATTTTCTCAGTGTATTTTTGTACAAATCTATATAGAAAAATGGGGGAGTCAACAATCGGTGTGTGTAGCTTACTAATACAGCTGTATTGGATTTCCTAATGTTTAATACCCCGGCAGGCTGGTTTTCATGCTGCCTTCAAGTGCTTGTGGTAAGCTCGTACACTTTGTGAGGCTCAACTGCCTGTGGAAATGCTTTTGTGAGGACAAACAGCAGAGCAGACCTCCTAACACTGTGGTGCCTGTAGTCTTGATTTTTAGAAATTAAAGGCACCGAGCTACTTTTTTTTTGACTTAGCAGAGGAGCCAACAGGAATCAGGTGTGTAATTCGTCTTTTTAGGCAAACTTTGTTTAACTTTTACCAGCAAATACTGATGAGACTTCTTTCATGTCCAATCCGTGAACGTCTCATCTGCAGTGCAAGCATAGCAAGGGTGTAATTGCGATTTTTCCCAACAGCACTTGAAAGCAGCACCAGTCTTCGTATCAGCCTACCTTCTACGTTTACAGTGCCAGTCTGCAGGCTCCTTAAAGACACAGGAACGCATTATTTCTGGAGGCTATTACCGTGGACCATGTGGGTTTAATAGCGTCACTATCTGAAGCAGCCACTTGCTTTTTACATTTCCTGTCAGACATCTTGCCTATGACAACTACGAGGAGATTGTAGCTTTAAATTTGACTTGTTTCTTGATGTTTTCATTAACTGAT
Organism: Brachyistius frenatus; assembly: GCF_029030835.1. NCBI lineage: Eukaryota > Metazoa > Chordata > Actinopteri > Embiotocidae > Brachyistius > Brachyistius frenatus. Next base: position 4,347,930 of record NW_027210613.1, on the reverse strand, counting down.
GTCATATTTGCCAATCAACCACTGGATTGAACAGGCTATCAATATAGCAAGCAAACAACAAGGATGATAACATCAAGCATATTCAAATTTCTGACTTGAGTTCCGCAACACCTACTTGTACTGCGTTTCTCATTGTATTTGAATATATAATCTTTTCTACTTGTCGGCTAACTCTTAGGTAATAATTGTTTTAGTATCTTTATGGCATGGTGAATAGCATTTGTATTTCAGATTCAGGTTATTAGCTGTTGTGTTTTTCAGAAAAAAATGAAAAAATGAGGAAAAACGGTGAAACGTGAACTCGATCTTTGTATATTTGACTGTATCATAAAGCAAAAAGATTGTGTGTTTATGTACGTTGTTGCTATCGAGGACAGGCACTGTCTAGAACTGCTATCTTTTACACATCCTTACTTACATTTAAGGTGGTCAGTTCAGACTGTTTTTTTTATATATATATGAAAGCATTTTTAAATATATTAACTTTATTTTTCATCCATCCTGTGCAATATGCTGTGTAGAATTATCATTTATTGTCTCTAATCATGCCATAAACAAAGGAACCACCCTTTTTTTGAGACTCAGAGAAAGGGGGGGAACTCATGCCAGCTAAATTGTGTCCATTCACTGCCTGTCAGATTGTTGATACAAACTTGTGTACAGAACTTTTTCAAGGAAGGAAATAAATATCAGCTGGAACTGAAACTCTACAAGTGTTTTCTTGATCCTTCAACATGTTATCTCCACAAGTGGTCAGTGTTTGTGTAGGCATTATTATATGCCACAAATAAGAAAATAATAGCTAACATCAACTCCTAATGATCAGTACTAACATTGTGTTGTGATTAGTTATGGTTTTGTCATTGCTTTTAAAAAACATTCGATTTTAAATCAACATACAGGACCGTCAAAACTTTTACTTAATGTACACTGCATCAGCTAGTAGCTGTTCCCCACTTTATGGCAACACGTAATTAAGTTGGGTAGAGAAATAACAATTAATAGCAAACCATACTATGTGGATGTGGATGGGTTTCCAAAGTACATGTAATAACCAATAAAATGGTAAATGAACAGGAACTGCTTCGGGGAAATCCACTCCATTTGTGTGGCAATGTGCTTCCAAACACTAACTTCATACTTCAACAGGGTAACATTATGATTGCATGAACTGCTGAGACAGAAAAATCAAAATAGGTTATTTTTTACGGATCATTTTTTAAGGTACTGATAGTTGTTCAAATGTTGCTTCATACCAAAGAAGAAAATATTTGTTTTATAAAATATCACATTAAGTCAGTTTTTATAATCTACATCTGCTTATCCTTATGATTTTTTTTTGCACACAGCGTCTTCTACATTGAGTATGAATGGCCCGCAGACGGTTTACCAAGAGTTTGGAAAGCGAACTAAGCTATGGAAGTGCCCAGTTTAATCCCAGATAAAGTACAATATAGGCAGGACCGATTCTGAAAGATTTTAAGGCAGGCTCCACCCTCTATAGAATCAGGATGGCGTTGATTCTGTAAAAAGGCTTTGGGAAGCTTATAACTCAACTGTGGATCCAAGAAATAGATGCATTTATATGGACTCAGACAGAGAAAATCAATGAAATTGACCTGACCCCATTGTGACATATATTTGATATGTTTTCATGTAAAGTCCCCATAAGGCTTAAGTCTACATCATGCATTCAAAATATACTTAATATGGGAGTGTATATCTGGGACCTGGATATCCCATAGCGATTATTATGTGACCATATGGCATGGCCCAGCTCTAGGTCTAAAAAAAACACCGTATATCTGGTTCTCTAAACTGTGTTGCATAGTTTTTGACATCAGAAAGAAACCACATAAAAAGCAGCACTTATCTGTTCAAACAGCCATGTACAATTGATTTGTGGCTTGAGGGGCTAAAAATGAAATGCTTTATGAATAACTTAAAACTGTGGTGCTACTGGGTGAAAACAGAAAATGGTCTAGTGTCACTTGAAGTAAACAGAACACGCAAGTGGTGCTCCCAACAGCACTAAATCCCATTAATTAACCTCTACCTCCAATTATCTTTGGGTGTGATATTGTGTATTGTCACAAATTTCAAAATACGAAACTGTTTTTAGGTTCACTTGAATCTTTATGAGCATAAAACATTATAATGAATAACAAGGTATGGATGGTCAGACTGCTCTGTTCTCCTGCATATTTTACAAAACGGTCACTGTTAAAAAGATGACTCACTAATGCCTGATGATATGAAAGATATATATATATATATTGCCTGCCTTGTCACAACCCTCCTGGATAGGAAATGCAGATAGCACACAACAAAAGCCTAGAATCCAGCATGAACAGCTCAATTATGATACTGCAATTGACCAGATAAATATTTAACCTTTAGTTTTGTAATGGCCTAAAATCTATTCCTTCTGAAGAAAATTACATTGCACATTTACATCATTAATAAAAGCTGCACACATACTAGGGCCACCTTAATTGGCTTTCATATTCTTGGGCTTCCTTCCAGACTTAAGGCTGTTCTGTATTCTATTCTATTCTATTCTATTCTATTCTATTCTATTCTATTCTATTCTATTCTATTCTATTCTATTCTATTCTACTCTACCCTGTTGTGCTGTATGCTGCCGTTCAGACAGTCATAATTCCCCTTCCCCCTCTCCCAGACAGACCCTTATTGTGGGGGAAGGGCTGTTTTAGCAGCAGTCAGCCAAGGGCCCTCCAGCGTAGCTGACAAGCATGTCTGTCTGTCTACAGTTTGTAAATGTGTTTTAGTGTGTGTGCATATGTGTGAGTGTCCGTGTGCATGCGTGCCTGCATGTGCATTACACTGCATGACATGGGTATTTCTGTGGCAAGACAAGACACTGAGTATATCAACAAATATCTATATAAATATTTATATCTACCTATATATAGACATAGATACATAGATATAAATAGATATTGTCCCTTGTCGTCCATCAGCTTTTTTAAGAAAAAACTATGTAATTTGGAACAATAATTTACATATTCTGTTCTATTGCATTATAGTTCACATTTTTGTAGGACATTATTGAAAAGATGTAGCTATTACATCTTTTCAATCATATTCTTTTCAATCATAGCTATCATTAACTAATTGATGTGAAATCATGAAGTATGGGCAAAACACTAGTGGTTTTTTTGGGGTTTTTTTCAGTTCATGGTGCTTTGTATTTTTTTAATGCTATAATTGGATGCAAAATTACTTTTAGACAGCTAGACTTAAAGTATGGGAATTAGTTTGGTGTCATGAGTTCTCGTGTGGTAATAGGACAGGGAAGTAGATAAAGAGAAGTGGAAGACACAAAACAGATTGTAAACTACACTTATAATTGGAGCTATGTCTAAAAAAAAAACAGCACTGGTACTACTAAATGTTCGCACTTGCAGAGAAAATACAGTGATTGTGCAATAGTGCATGGATCCATAGCTGATGTTATGATGCTGCTGCTATAACTAAGCCCTCAGCATCGAAACAAAATGCAGATATACACATTTTTATTGCAGCTTAATTGGCTGTGCGTAACGACTAACTTTACACAGTACGTAAACAGTCTTTTCAGCTGGCCGTCATAGGGTTTGGTAAATACCCACTGCATAATACTTTATTTCTTAACATCCCCGTGATAAATATGTATGCATGTGAGGAGATAATATCTTCAGTGTGTGGTATAATCTTGCAAAAATTCCAAACAGTTACAGCACTTCTGTGTGTGCGTTAAGCTCCTCTGAGCTGTATGCAGCCTGTTCAGTGTGCAGTCTCATGCCTGGCTCAGCTGACTCCTCAGTGGGAGATGTGCAGGCAGCAGCCAGGGCAGAGCAGAGCAGAGCAGAGCGGAGCGGAGCAGGCTGACTGCTGGAGTCAGTGGCCCAGTAAAACCACAGCAGGGGGGATAAGAGCTCTGCCGGAGGGGGGGTGAGAGAGGTATGACTGTATCTCTATGTCTGCCTGTCTGTATATGTAGCCCTTCTGAGCTCAACCCAGAGAGGGTGGATGGTGCAGTGACAAGCGGGGGTATATGACTATTTCTCCCTTCTCTCTGTTTTATGCATTTTCTTGCTATTTCCTTCTTTGCACAAATGCCACGTGTTTCAGTTGTTTTCAGTACACACAGTTTCATGAACAGCAGCACTCCCCTTTTCATTATTCACCTGTGTCTCTCTGGCATATAAATGCAGGACACAGTGGTTGGTCGTGTCTGTTATGTTTAGTTTTCGAGTCTCTACCTGACTGGCTCTGTCTAGGTGTTCCCACAAGCTCGCATTCACACAAACAGAAACATCATAACCAGGATACACAGACAAGTTCCTGTTTGTTTGTCTGTTTTCTAGGACCCAGGTCGAGTTTAACAGGCAGGGCCACACAGACAACATTTCTATCTGCCCGTGAAGAAGTGTGTTGTTAATAACTGTCACTGCATGCATTTGCAAATGTATGTCTGTTGTCGGTCTGGTTGCTTTGTTTCTCTGGGGCTTGGATTTATTACATTCAGGCCTAACAGGCAGACTTACAACTGCGAGAGGGGAGACAGTTATGATTTCTTCTCTGCCTTAGCTTTTCTCTGCAACACCACACTACTCCCCTGCCTCGTTGTCCCCCCTTCTCAACACAATTGCAAAACATTACCACCGGAGACTGTATCACCAATAGCTTTGTTTCACTTTCCCTTCTTGTGTTACTTGAAAATTGCTCGACCACACATGCACTAACAGATGTTCTGTCTCACTATTTGATGTAAAAAGGTCAAGTTACTGGACTACTGCGCTCAGCAAATTTTAGAATGTAATGGGTTTACATTTATTATTCGCAGCAGGTGTATGCAAATTTGGAACTCGTGTTGGTTAAAAGAAACAAAGTCATTTTTCATGCGAAAGTTCAGAAAACGATCAACTTTAGTCCTGAATACGAGCCCCTCCTCACCACTAAAACAGCAGCATAGATTGTTGAAGAGTGTTAAAAGTCATAGGTGGTTGGATGGATCAAACACAGGACTTTCACACAGTTTGTAGCTGGCTTAAAACCAAAAATGAACGTTAACTGATTTCAGCTGATTTAACGCATGTCTAGTACCTATCAATTTTTACGTCACATACTTGTTATGTAAGTTACGCAACATCTGTAACACACGTACTCATCAAAACACTAACCATCTTCTCCGAAAAGTAATTTTGGTGCCTAAACGTAACCAAACTGCGGCGATGGCACAAAGTTAATCACGTTGATTATTGTTTCTGTGACGACTAAAGTTACCTCAAATGACCTGTTCTTTTGTTTAAGTGTGATGACATATTGGTCCTATAGAGGGCCCTAAGAATGCTCTTACACAACAGTTGAAATTAACGTATTGTGCCGTGTCTATAAGATGTGTTGGGATTTAATCAATAAATTCTGATCTAATCAAATTTAATGAGATACAATTAAGTACAACAACAGTTTTTTCAACTGTTATATGTAAAAAAAAAAAAGAAAAAAAAAGGTATAATTCTCAAATACCTTTTTTTGTGTGATTGTGTGTTTGTTTTTGTTTACATCTGTCAAGAAGATGACTGAGACCATTTCTCTGAACCTCAGGCCTAAATTAATGCCAAATAAAGCTTTTCAAGGATTGAGGTTTCACCTGGTAGCCGCACCGCTGAGCCACGGCATTATTTATTTTTACAAGCCACTCTGTGCATTACAATACAAAGAGACCTTTTTTCTTTTGTCTCTTCCTTTGTTCCCCTGCTACCTGTCCAGACACAATGGTGGTCTCCATGGCGGAGCACCCAGTAAAGTTTTTGTGAGCCTGCCTGCGCCATGTGAACACAAACATTAAGCAAAAGAAGAAGGGAAAAATAACAGAAACGATGATGCAAAGACGGTCTGGTGTGACTGTTTTAAAGTAGTTACTTTTACGGGTCTCCAGACAGACAGACAGAGAGACAGAGACAGCCAGAGACAGAGATGAGAACCAGCTCTCAATGGAAAGTACCTCCAAGACTACAAAGAGGTGTTACTGTGTAAACAAATAGCAGGTGAATAAAAAAGTCAATCAGATAAAATTGAATATAATGAGTACAAATAAGACAAAATAGACCATGACAGGTAAAATAAATGTCATTTGGAAAACGTATCAATAGAAGTTGGTGAGTTTACATAAATACACTTAATTAAAATCCTTCAACTTGCCACCATGCTCTCTGTTAGTATTCAGACGGATCCACAGTCCGATATTGTTGTGTGCATAGTTGTTTGACTTTGAGAGGGCGGGACTCTTTGGAGAGCGAAATGAACTAGGCGCGGCCAAAAGGAGCCCCATCCATCTATCACACGTGTAGACAAAGGGGACTCCACAACACAAAGCTAGATGTGCCCTCTCAAACTTTTTCCACGACGCACGGCAGCGCGCACAGAGCAAACAACCCCCAGGTGAGTTACCTCCGAGCGGGATACTGCCTTTGCTTTCTCCCCCGGAGCGATTTTTGCATTTATTTCCAGTTAAAAGTTGCGGCTGTAGTTGGTGCGTCAGCGCTCAAACTTGAGCACAAAGCAGGAGGGAGAGGGAGAGAGACATAGAGAAATCGAGGCAGCAAGGAGAGAGAGAGAGCGAGAGGAGCGGTCCCCCTTTCCTTTGTCTGATGCGGGGCGCTTTGAGGAGAGAACTTGAGGGGATGCTCAGACACGCATCTTCATAACGCTTAATAATGCTCAGCATGTGCTGCTTAGAATTAATTGACAGTAGGCTTTAAGGGAGGTGAGATGGAGTTTGTGCTTGTGCCGTATTTTTGTCTCTTGGGGATGTTGCGACACACAAGACAAAGCAGTTGCCTGTCAGAAGTTTGCGGAGGAAAGGACCTTTTACGCACGCCAGAAAAAGACAAAGTGACAAGTATTGGCTCATAGATAGTTTGTAAATAGTTTTTTTTTCGCTTGTTCAGTAATTTTTTTTGACAATGTTCTTCGTGGGTTTGCGAAGTTGCCACTGCACTATGGGAATTCAGCACAATGCAATCAGGTGTAAAGTCTCTAAGAAACAAAACGATGACACAGAATTCAACTTTTTGCACGAATAAAGAGTGACGTTTGGAGGCAAAAAGAGCGCACGTGATAAATACGAAATAGGTTCGTTTCCAAAATCTCTAAGAAACTTGTTATAGTTCATTGGAAACAGATCAACAGGTATAAGTCGCTGCAGCTTCTTTGTTACTGTAAAGGCTCCTTTGTTCTCAGTCCATACAAAGAAAACCAGCAGAAAGGAGCGCAAATCCATCTGGACACAACTTTTAGAACACGTCAAATTAATTGCTAACAAATATTTTCCATTTAGTTGTTTAATCTTAAAATTTCAAAGTGTTAAATTAGCTTTTATTTGCCTTTTTTCTTTCACATATATAAAAACCCGCCGAGACATTTCAAATTAAAGGCTTAACTTGAGGTTTATTTGAGAGTTTCACTTTGATTTTTGTTAATTGCAAATAACTGAAGTTTCCATACTTTTTTTTTTTTTTAACTTTCTTTATCTTGTAAAGGTGTGGCCAAACAACTTGTTTGAATTTGCTGCATTCCACTGTACAGTAGCCCTACCCTAAAACTTTTTATTAGGCAACATACAAAATAATTACATCCACAGGATTGATTTGCAACAGGAAACAAAATTTGTTTTGAATTCTGTGAAACATTTTTTTGACTGTTTGTATTACAACTTTTAAAAAACTAATTTCCCATTCACCTCTCACTAATACCATTTTTTACACTGCGTATTCACACCCAAAGTGTTAATCGGATATAATTTAACATATAAATTTAATTTAATATTCTGTTTTATTATCAGTTTTATGCAAAGAGCAAATTTGTTGTTGCATTGACATAAAGTTTTCCCTACAGTGCTCTCAATCTCTTTTTTTTTTTCTTCATTTCTCTGGAAACTGTCCCTAGGTGGGATTTTAACAGAGATTACCCAGCAAAGCATTTCCTGCCGTGGGAGGTTAAGGAAATAAAAATATGTGGAAATCACATGGAAGATGTACAGAGTCACCTATCAAGCAACTCTTGAAACGAAGAGGAGGATTAAGAGCCTATGCAGTTTTCTTTTGGAGAAGGTGAAGACTTATCTCATAAGGATTTAGACTTCAGCAGCAGCAGTGCCAGTCGGATTGCATTTTAGGCACACTTGGAAATCTGAAACTCATGGAGACACTTTGAGGATTATAAAAAATGTGTAGTATGTCTCTCTACAAGACACGGCCTGGGCCAAAGTCCCCGGGATAGCAGGATATTGCATTTCTGATCCTCCTCGGCCCTCCGCATGGGTAGGTAATATTACTTTTTAGTGGGATGTGCGATGTGGCACTTGTTCAACCACTTGTTTGCAGGGCTGGTACAGCTGTCCAATCCCCAGCCACACATACACACACACACACACACACACACACACACACACACACACACACACACACACACACACACACACACACACACACACACACACACACACACACACACACACACACACACACACACACACACACACACAAACACGTCATCCTGTCTATATAGCAGCTGAATTAAGGGAGAAGTTGCGCTGCTTAAGCAGTTTAAACAATCAATACTGTACAGAAACAATGCTATTGTCTGCTGTTTTGTTAAGTGATGCCACAAGTAAGAGTTGATTTTTCACACTTGTGGAATGTGGTACACACTCAGTCAGTAAAATGCCAAAAGTCTCTTAATAAACATAGAACGTTTTCAAAGTTTCTGACACATGACCTCTCATCTGTTTGATAAAATAACATATTAAAGGCTGATTCGATCTAATGCAAATTTGTACAATTAAGTATGAGCCAGTACCTCATCAGTTTTTTTTTTTTTTTTAATCTTTTAATGTCCGTATAAATGGCATGCATGGCCCTGAATAGTCATATATTGTCACATGTAGCAGACTTAATTCAAGTGTCCATTACCAGTTTTGTGTATGATTTTGAAATGTTCTCTGATATTAGTGTTTGATTTACAGTTGTTCTAAAGTTGCATGTATTACGATCTGATCTGCAATATAGTGGCAACATGGCTTTACTTCGTCAAACTATTCAGTTCATTTAGGGGACAGGACATGCGTGACAGCATCTCGTCGAAGAAGGTGCTTTAGTATTATGTCTAATGCTGTCGCAGCAACTAATTCAAAGAAAATGCAAGCGTCCCTCGGAACCTTTACTTACACTATACTATTAGTAAGTGAGAGAGAGAGAGCGACATTCACTCCTTTCTCTCTCTTTGCAGCCCCTTATCAATGATGTCACTGACAGCCAATGAGAGCATACAACTGTTACTTGTCAGCATCCAAGCTCCGCCTCCAGCCTCTTTGGGCATGGCAGCCCACATGGTCCTGCAGCATCACATTTTCACAATGCTTTACTGTGCAGCAGAGAGAGGCAGATATATAAGGATGTGGCTGCTGGCTGTGTGCGCTGATATTAATCTACCGTGTAGCCTCGGAAATTAATTGTTTATCTCTGTAAGCAAACAGCATGCAAGGAACAATTTATGGAGTTCAGAGAGATTCGTTTTTTATAAAACATGAATTATTAGCCAAAAATACATCAGCCTTTCAGACAATCAATTTTAAAGAAAAATATATGAGGGGTTAAAGCCAACCAAAAAAAATACAGATGCACTGTATTTCATGATTCCAATAGCATTCAATTAATAAATGCTAAATTATAGACACAAAACTATTGGTGAAGTATAAAAAAGGCTAAATTATATTTAAAAAAAAAAAAAGATGAAAGGTGACTTTGCAACTATCAGGTCAGAAGATAAAAAAGCATAAGTGTACCTGACAGTATCTATGTCATCTTAAAAACAAATTAAATACACTTGTCAACCGACGAGTTTTAAGACTTAGGGAGAACGGTATTTACACGCCTTCTGCTGCTCTTGTGGCACAGACTCAGTTCACAGCTTTGAAATGACTGGATCAGTGGGAATCAAGGTCGGTCAGCACCATGACACGCAGGTGGGACAGATCTAGGTCAGTGGTAGAGTAGGTGCTGATGAGTCATGCATCTACCGTACCGTAGGATTAGAGAGCGACAGAGATAGAGACCATCCAGACACGCAGGGATCCTAACCTTAATATGTGCTATAGCGACTCCTGAATTGCAACTTTTTTTGCGCCGCTGGTGTATCTTGAATTGAACTGGATGATGTCTGCATTATTATTACTATTGCAGGTGCATCCAGGATAGCTTTATTTAAGAAAAATCATTTTCTCTTTGATGTAATGTGTAAATGGATCTAAAGCTCTGCAGATTAAGCTCATATCTACACCTGGCCTGCTTTACACCCATGATGCATTGGATAACAAGTGTGCAGATTCAATCCAGCACCCAGAAAATGGACTGGTGAATGAAACAGAAACATCATCTCTAACATAACTAATCATTATGACAGGCCTAGCACTGAGCTTTTAATAGGCGTTGCAGTGGCATGCTTTCTCCTACAATACAGCATGCTCCACTGTGTGCAGCTCAATTACATTGCTTATCATTAATGCTATTATCAAGTACGGCGCAGTCTTCCTAACATTTGCCATTTGGCGGACGCTTCATGAGAGCATACATTCTTTTGTACAGCGGTCCCAGTGGGAGCTCCTCGTCCAAACCTAATCCACTGGGTTACACAGGACAACATTAATCTGTGGCATCTTCCTCTTCTGAAGTTTAATATCCATCTCATTAATCGTTTAACACCCTCCCTTTCTTAGCAGCACATATACAACTAAATCTGTGTCACCATAATATCCCATTCATCGCTATTTGCTATCACACTAATATAAAGTAAATTTATCTTTGTGGTGAAGTCTGATGAGAGCCACAAATCATGTTACAGTGTTGGAGCAATGCAGTCTACCTTATAGGCTCGGTGAAACCCATTCTACAGACATAAACATGTTTAAATAATCCTCATCCAGTGTAACGCCCAACATTTCCGTAAACTGGACCGATGTTATGCAAAGTGTATAAGACTAGAATACAACATTAGGCCTAGAGTAACTAATCACTACCCTAAGCCTAATTCTCTCTGACATCCTGTGGTCAGCCTCAGGAAAGTTATCAGGTTTATTTTTACCACTCATTGCATGTAGCTCGTGGGCATTGCAGCTTGTAGTCCCCCAACAATGCATTTATGTGTACACTAGTTGTATTTTCTGGTTCATCAAACAACAAAATGACAGCAAATACCAGTTACGGTCTGATCTGTTTCTGCAGCATTTAATACTAACATACGCAACACTGTTGACCTATCTCCAGCTATGATTACACAATTGAGTTGCTACTATTTTTACACTGATAACTTATGTTTACGACAGATGGGCAAATACATTTTGAGTGGAATCTTTAAAGCTTAACAGCTGCTCAGACAGATTTTGTATGTGTTGTGCACTATGAGACTTGACACAAAAAAAAGAAAGTCAGTTAAGATGAGCAAGATGCCAAAAAAACAAAAAACAAAACACAGCAATAATAATTTTGTTTAATTTTCTTCACCAGCTGAATTTAGATTGATGTTCCTTTTGTGTGTATCAGTGAGTCATGCAGGACACTACAGTGTGTACAGTAGAGTGAATTACAGTGCAGTAAAACATTAGGCCCACCATTACTAATCGTGACGACAGTCCTAATTCTCCAAACTACAGGCATTCTGTGGTCATCCTGTTGCAAACTATCAGAGCTTAGTTTTACCACTCGGCGCCTGTAGCCGCGAGATAAGTCAACGTGCTTTGCTGGCATGCTAATACATACCAGCACTGGGGGACAGGAATAAATTATTTCTTTATGACTGCGCACAAGGCAGAGCATTTGAAGGAGGGGATGAAGAGATAGAGAGGGAGCACAGGGAGATGAAGCAGAAAGAAGAGACATTGGGATAAATGATGGACAGGAAAGAAAGGGAAGGGAAAGAGAGGAAATGTAGGGATGCAGATTGAGAGGAGGAATCGAGTGAGAAAGAGAGGTGAAAAGTACAAGCATATTGCAGATAAGCTTTACAGTATCAGCCTTTCTTCAGTTTATGGTATGCCTCTCACCAGGACTGTGGTGAGAGAAGTAGTCGCGAGTGGAGGAATCATTTCATTTTTCAACTTTGAGACATACGGTATAAAAAACATATAACTGGAACACTTTCATCAGACAGGTAACATTTAAAGCTACGAGCTCAGGAGGTTTGTTTTGGAATATAATAATTGTGCAGATGTATTTTGCTGCTTTGACCTGAAAACTACTCAACCTGCATCTAAACATGTGACCTTTTGAGGGATTCTGCCCCACTTTTAAATACCCACATCCTGCAATGAGAAATAACGGGCAGATCGTGTACAAAAATAGTGTGGGTGAAATCATTTTAGTGGGAAAGCTACGACAGAGACAACATTTAATAGCCACTTAGAATCTCTGAGGAAAAATGAGGACAGGACTTTAAAATTCTATTTAATTGTTTTGTGTTTGGGTTTAAATGCTAATGTCTTGTTCTGTGCCGCACTACGTGTTTATACTTTTATGTCTGATGCACATTTGCCCTCTGGGAATTTAGAGAAGTCAAAACCAAACTGGAGACAATTGCATGACAAATCAGTCAGAAAACACATGAGCGCCAAATCAGAATTCACTGGATGACAGCTCACATGGTGTGTCTGCGCAGCAGGTCTAACGGTCTCTAAGATATTGCTTTCCAGTCCTCTTTTTTCCCCAGCCCAGGTATAGATATAGGGACACAGTTTCCAATAACAGGTTTAGCCAGTTGTCTGTCTGTCTATTACAGATCAACTTATTACTCCATAAATGCACAGCATGTTGCTGTCTGGGGATGGACTGATAATCCCTCTAAAGACGGGGGTTTTATCAAAGCTAAATCTGCTCCACACGCACGCACGCACACACACACACACACACACACACACACACACACACACACACACACACACACACACACACACACACACACACACACACACACACACACACACACACACACACACATGCACACACACACGGACAGGCATGCATAAGGAATGCTCACATGGGAACATAAACATATAGACTTTCCTGGTGGGAACACAGACGTATGTGTAAAGACGGGGATTTCATCACAGACAAATCTGTTATTCTCTGGTAGTTAAGAGATTACAGAGCTGTGATTTTATAGACACAAACACACACACACACACACACACACACACACACACACACACACACACGTCATTTGTGGATCAACACCGCAGTAAACGTAGTCAAGTGATATTAGTGCTTGTAGGCTTTAATACTGTGATTGACTGTGGTTTGATAACATGATTAAGACTGAGTAAATCACTTTGGTGACAGCTTTATTTATGTGCACTAACTTCTGTTTTTTTCATGATGCTTTTCATTTCCATTCACAGCCAGAACTGTATTGTTTGGTTGCTATTCTCTCCAATCACTAAATATTGCAACTGCAAGGCTGATTTCTATTTCTTTTGTTTTTAGTAAATAGTTTAATAGAAATCTTTCTTCTTCTTTTGCATTTTGAAAATCACAAGCAAAGCGAAGTGACCCCAGTTGATCTAGTTGGGTGTCAAACAGGCTCATGCCGTGTCTGAGTAAAGCAGAGAACTCTCAGTCAGGTGCTCTATTGTGCATCCTAATTGAAACGACATCTGTCTCGAGCTAATTGATCCGTAGCGGTGCCAGACGACAGTGAATGAGGACGCTTCAACACCAGGTTATTGAGACAAAAGCTGCCAATGATGGAGACCCACCTTGCAGCCAAGCAGGCCAGTGTCCTGGGGTTAAACCTAGACTGAGCTGGCTCTGTTTTTCCAGACCATCAACTTGGTGCAGAGTAAGACCCACCATTAGTGCACGGTTGGACTGCCCTTTGTGCTGCGTATTCAGTCTTATTTAGGAGTACATGATCTGAGTGTACCACTCCTCCTTTCCGTACAGAGTTATCCTTCTAACTCTTTGGCACAAGTTTAAGCACAGCCTATTATGTATATGTCAAGCATCAGAGAAGGAGGACTACAATTGCTGCTTTGCTCTGAGTTTATGAAGACATACAGCAGTTTCACAGGTGGACCAAGTGGCAATGAAAAACATGTCAACACTGGTCAAAAGGAGTGAATTCAACTATATATCAACACCATAATGACTTGTGGAAAAAACAAAAACTGACTTATTGACGGAGTTTAGGAGAAAAGTGCTTTTTGAATGGGAGTCTATTGGAGCCATTGTGTTTTTTGGAGCCAGACTCAAGTGGCCCTCAATTGGATTGCACTTTAAGGTACTTCTGCATTGGCTTCACATCCCAGACCTATATCCATATGAGGAGGTCTTATTCGTAAACTTGGTCGGGTGGCAGGAGTTGAAGGTTTCAAACTCAAATTTGCACTGCTCATATTTCCAGGTTATGTATAATTTGGGAAAAGTGATAAGGCTAGAGAGGATTCTTACCTCCATTTGTTTTTGTAAACAAATATACAGTAATTTTCTGTCACCTTTCCACATTTTCCTCTACAAAATCCTTCTGTCAGCCAGAGAGTGATGTTTCTCTATATTAGGTAGTAGCATCCCTTAACTGTCAGCCCCCAAACAGTTGAGTGCAAACTAAACCTTGTAAACTGAAAGGAAAATTAAAGCCTCCTGTTCTGTTTGAAACTGTCATCCTTTGATTTCCTGAGGACTTGTAATGTTTTGACAGTAATTATTTAAAATATTTATTTTACAAAACAAAAAAACGATCACAGCAAAATAGAAACTATATTTTATGAAGTGATAAAAGCACAGGAGGATGACTGTGAATCTACAGTGATGTAAAACCATGAAGGAATGTAATAAATGAGCACCAAACTCCAATCCTGCTGCCCTGGAAGTGTCACTTAAGATTTTTTTTCTTTCTTTCCTGCATTTGTTTTTAGATCATTTGTCTTCACTTATTTAATGAGACCAAGCATAGTAAATTATTGTTTCCTCCAACAGCCAACAGCTTGTGCCTGGCTTGGTAACTTCAGATAGAAAACTCAATATAAAACAGATGTTTCAATTTGATATCGTACTGTTTTACTACTGTAATGCTAATCCATGGTGCACTGTGGTTATTTTAGAGTTTAGAGCTATTTTCAGGAAGGTTTTGCCAGGAGAAGTAATCTTGTTCAGATATAGCTGTCAGATTAGAGTTAGGTGACATATTATTATTAAATAGGATGCTTTTTTTTTTTTTTAATACCTGAAATAATATTTTTGTGTGTGTTTATTTGACAATGTGTGCTATATACCTATCAGGGTTGGGGCAGTTATATCTAAGCGGGCTTATCCAAAATATTATCTTGTGTCATCTTTCCTTTGCACTTTGTCAGGACTGTGGTTGACTCGTGCTGAAGCTGATCTGTTTTGATGGAGATATCTTTGAGTTTAGTCCAGTGTGATAAAACAGATTATGCTGTGTAACACGAGCTGAGATATCAGACTTTAAACTGTCCCAGTCTCTGCCTTTGTGGGTCCAACACACCTCTTTCTTCCTTTGTGCATGCATACAAACAAACTCTGCTTTTAGGAACATTATACTTTTTAAAAAAAATCAAGATTACAGCATAGGACTAAGATCTCTGATTCATCGGACTCAGTGCTGTGTCTGACCCTCGAGGAGATAACGGATCACATGTCGACAGCTGGTGATAGGAGACAACGCCCAGACCTGAACATGTCAGCTGGACCAGGATTCATGCTGCTTTTTTGGTCTTCCCTCTCAAATTAATTTGATATGCACACATTTTTTTTTTAGATGCATTTCAATATATGAAACATCTTTTGTTATGATAAATTTGGAAAGATGAACATTTCCCATTAACACATCTCTTCCTGTCCACTCATTTATCCATCCATCCAAATATTATTCTGTTCTAGGATGCAAATTTTGCTGATACCATGCTGCATGATAACACACTGTGAGATGACTCAAATTTTTATCAGTGATTGCCAAATTATTTTATGATTTGCATCAGAGGTCATCCATCTACAGGAATCTCTGTGTAAGGGTGTGCTACTTATAGCTGTGTGATGGTGAATGTAAAAAGTTGGGCTTCCTGGAGGCAGATTATGCCTCAGACCGAAAGCCTTCCCGTAAGAGTATCTGCATTGACACGATTTTCCAGTCCAGTGCAAGGCATAATCTGAGTGCTCGGAAATAGGCTGAATAAGCCCAAGTAAATGTGCCGCTCTCAATAATGTAGTAGCTCCAAGCTGGGTACAGACTGTATGATGGACACTGGTGGATACAAGCCCAATTTCTCATAAAACATGGGACCACACACAGCAGGGGGGGGGGGGTTGTATTTAATATGAAAGCAGTTTAAAACAATCAGGACTCTCATTGAAATAAATATGTATAGTTTGGCATTCCCCTGTAGTCATCCTCTAATAATGCGCATTTGTCACATTTGTAAAAGGTCATAAAATCCAGATTGCAACTTTAAAATGAGGCTTTTAAAGATCTTTTATAGAGAATAAAGGTTGACATATTTCTTTTTAGGCCTTCTCATAAGAGGTCAATGTGTAATCTCTGCTGGGAATGTGGCTGAATAAGGCCAAGTCATGCCCTGCTCTTATTATTATGCATCTCATTACTATGCGTCAGCTGTTGGCTATTCTGTACTACGCTGTGTTGCCAGCGCTGGTTCACAAGGTCAAATTCATGGTACTTGTAAATGTCCTTGCTGAATAAAATTAGATTCGGACTCAATCTGTGTGTAGAGTATGTGTGTGTGTGTGACAATCACTGAAATTAGCACACACACAAACACACACTGACACACATACACGCACACACACACACACACACACACACACACACACACACACACACACACACACACACACACACACACACACACACGCACATTTGTAAACCCAGCCCACATATTGCGTTTGTTGTACAGCCTTTGGCAGTGTTCACAACACCTCCACTTTAATCCAGCGCTGAATCACATATAGACCCCCCTTTTTTTTTTCTTTTTTTTTTTTCCCCAGATAAGGTCAAGGCTTCATCTTCAGCTGAGAAATGAGAAATGAACTGAGTAAGCATGAGTCACGCTTTCAATTATGCATTAGCCAGTTACCCAGCACACTGTGACAGACAAGTAGTGTTAGCTTTCAGATAGCTGTCACAGGCTAGACTTACACGTGACTACGCAATGCACCGTCCTTTCTTGGAAATCAGAAAACAGTGAGATAATAATCCAAAACTGAAACCCTCACTAAACATTTACTGTTTAACAATCAACGTTACTTACCTCTTCATTGCTCGTTAACCAGTTACAAAGAGTTAACAAACTGCTGCACTAGATCTTTGTTATATTCAAGTCTAATTTGCTCTTTTTCCAAATTAAAGTGGGCCCATGTACGTACCTTAATTGGTATAGAGGGAATTAAGAATGCTCACATGCAACTCAATTGTCTATTCATGACTCATTCACTTTTATTACAAACTACCTGCTTTCATATCACTACTTCAGGCAGCCTAGATGATTCTGACTGGGTTCATGCTGGCGAAAATAAAAATCTGAATCATCTGCATATTTTTGCAAATACAAAGTTAATCCTTGTGCATCATTTAGGCAACTTTTCAGTTGGGTTTGGTAGATAATCCACTTCCAGCCTCGGGGCCATGCATATGCATGAGTGTGTAAGTGTTTCATGCATATCGATTCTGTGTTCATTTGTGAGCCTCTTTTTTTTTCTTTCTGTCGTTTGTGTTTGTTGTGTGTGCGTGCGTGTGTGTGTGTGTACGTGTGTGTGTGTGCGTGTGTGTGTGTGTGCGTGCGTGTGTGTGTGTGCGTGCGCGCACACGTCGGTCTCTGTGCTGCTGTTGTTTGTATGCAGATAGACAGAGGCCGCTTTACCAGCTACTTAGTAAGCTCTCTGATGTCCTCAGCTATGTGTGTGGTAATGAGAGCTGCTGACACAGTGAACTGTGGCCACTCAGACACAAAGTTATTCAGCATGAAAGCATGCAGACACAAGGACGCTTGCAAATAGGTGTTTACTCTTTTCTTTTTCCAACACTTTCTCTGTCCATTTTACCGCATGTCTTACTATCTGTCCCCCCTTTAATTTATTCTCTCTTTCTTTCCCTGGTGCCTTCCCCTCCTCTCTGCCTTTTTTCCCCCTCCGACTTAATTTCTCCGTCTTATTTTCTCTATCACACACAGACACACAGTGAAATGCTGCCTTGCCACAAAAGACAGTGCGAGCACTGCGCCAGCCTCCTCTTCAGTTCACCGCCAGTTCACTCTGCTCCACACTGACAGAAATGATGCTAGACAGAAATGCAAATTTGACAATGACATCGATGCCAGCCTCAAATGTTAACATTCTTCCTCAAAACTTTAGGTAGCAATTTGCATTCACTTGAAAGGGAAACTCTAGACTTTTAGACACAGGTTTGTATTTTACTCGTCTCAGTGGAACTCAATCTGTCTTAGACTGATAATGTGCTGTCACTTTGTGCTGATTCATCTGTCCCTGGAGCTTCCAAAGAATCTAAAAATATTCTGTCAAACTTTGTGAAAGCAAAAAGCATCTCATTTGATAAAAAAAAAAAAAAAAGTGGCATCATTATTTTTTCAAAAGTGCATTCTGGAACATAGTCAGCAAAAGCTAGATTCATCTCTTTGTAATGCCCTTGTAAAAACTATTAATCCATCAAAGTCGCTGGTTTGGTGCAGTCACTTCTTACAGTGTGGTTTGCTGGTAATCTGGTTGGCTGACGGTGACAAGCTGTTTTACAGACTTTTTCAGTCTCAGAATGAAAACTAAAGAGGGTGTGGAGGAAAGACAACTTGTCCTTGTCATGTGGAGTATTTTTTCCCAGTTAGACTGTGCCCTTAGACAAGAACATAAGAATCCCTGCTGAGTTAGGCACTCTCCATCAGTCCGTGTGTGGATGTCTCTCTCATCAGCTCAAGCTCTCACTCACTTTTTCTTTTTCTCTCCCCTCTAGTTACACTTTGACTTTGTCTTCTCTCCCTCAGCTTCATGCTGATATGTATTGCTGTCTTTCAGAATTTGCATTTAGAGTTTCCTTGCGCCAGTGCAGCCCGCCTGTCACAGTTGGGAAGCCTGTCTGTCTTTTCCTCTCTTCCTCACTATTTCTCTTGATCTCTGGCTGCCTCCCTGGCTGGCTGCCTGTCTGTTTCTATTTCTCTCCCTCTGTATGTTTCTGGCTGTGTCTCTCTGTCTGCCTCTTCCTCCCACTCTCTACCTCTCCCTGTCTGCATCACAGCATTTGAGCATAATGTGCTCAAGTGTCTTCTTACCAGTGATGGATTTTTATTAAGGCCTGTTTCACTCTCTCTCTATTTCTTTTTGTCAGCCTTTATAGGTTTCTGTGACCACAATGGCTTGTTGATCAGCCCTTCTTTTAGCAGGTGTCCACTGCCTCTGTCTCTTGATGACTGAGTCACTGTCTTGCAGTGTCACACGTGTTCATCTGATCTCTGTGAGAGTTTGCTGCTTCAGAAGGTTCCCCTCCTCAGATTACGTCTTACGTGCACAGGAAGGATCATGATTTATTTCTTTATGAGTTTCAGATTACTTTTCTCAATCCTCGGGCTACCACATTTGCTTATCTGAAGTAATGCCAAACTAACAATGAAATGGTACCAAAATTAATATGTAGTTTGAGCAGATTGTTATTTCAAATGGGTAATTTGCAAAGGTGTAGCTTGCTGATTTAAGACTGGCTTTTCACATGAGAATTTATCCTGCAAAAAGTAAAATATACAGATTTTTCACACATCTTTCATTGTGTTTATTGGTGTTAGTCTGCATCACAGACTGACCACACCTAATGAGTTACTATGATGGAAACAGCAGGCCTAATATTTTGCACACAGTATTTCAATGTGATGCAGTGTGTTTTTGCTTCCCTTGTGTCTACTCCAGCTCATTTGTGTCTCTTGATGTCCATGTGCAATGTATCCGCCTGTGTATCTGTGTCACTACATGATTACATGTGTGTGTTTTTCTGTACTCGTCGCATGTGCATAAACATACGGCATGTACTAACTCTGTGTATATATGTGCAATATCATCCATGTAATGTGCTACTGATGTCTTGAGTGTGTCTGTAGTCGCATTAGGTTTCCTATTCAACCGATCGAGGACATCTCTCAGTTGTTGACACTGCATTTCCTTTCAGCAATCCGAACCACTGGAGCCATTGTTTTAAACTGGGGGGCCGTAAAACTCAATTTCCCATAGAGAAAGGGGCGAGGGGGGATATTTTGAAGTCCAAATGTTCTTATCTCATGCACTATTAAGTGAGGCAGTGGGGTGTGTGGGTAACATGGTTTAGAGTCCGTCTGTCACAGCCTCGGGGTATGTTGCTTGGAGTGCACACGCAGACACACATATGCACACATATAAAAGTATGCATATTCACACACATGAAAACACACTCTGTAGCACACATACACACACACACACACACACACACACACACACACACACACACACACACACACACACACACACACACACACACACACACACACACACACACACACACACACATACCTCTTTCTCTCAGTCACACATTAACACACTCAAACATGCCCAATGCCTCAGGGCTCCACAGCTCTAGTCATATACGGCCTTGGTGCAGGTGAGAGAGGTCGACTGAGACTCTCACTTCATTAATCACATCTGGGAAGCTAGCAGCCTTTTTATGTATACGTTTCCATTTGTATTTAGCCTTTATTAAACTTTGACTTGAGGGTAACGTATGGAGCGAAAGCTGTCTTTTGATTATGTAATTAGATCCAGCAACTAAATGCAATTGAGAGAATAGTACATACATATATGACCATTTGTTACCCAATGTGTTACATTTGGTCTTCATTGAGATTCAATACAATATGCAGTAGTTGTCACCATCAGTGTAATTAAAAGTGTTGGAAACATTGTGGTAGTTTGTCGATGTGGTAAGCACGGTTGTTGTTTTAATCTCAGTATCTGTGTGTGTGTGTGTGTCTGAGTCAGTTTGTACACCTGGCTGACGCTGTGCGATAGGGGTGGAAATGACAAATTATTTGTAATTTGGCTTGTGTGTATGCATCATTTGCAGATCTGCTCATCAGAAAAAACAAAACAACGCTATTAATTTTGGGGAAATATTGTCACTTTTCAGCATGCAAATTTCTATGAAAGCCTACATAAGCACTTAATCTCCAATCTAAGCTGCCCTTAAGGGGATTTGCGTTTTCTTTCACATTTGATTGTATTTTTTGAAAAGGATTTTACATTCATAACATATATCAACATCAACAACAACAACTGACAGCTTTTTGTTTTTTCACAAACTGTGGGACAAGACCCTCATTTCCTGTTGTGCCAGGGCTCCAGCCATAATTTCTCAAATTACTTCAACATCTATTTAAATCCATAATAAATGTAAAATGAAGTGATTACACACTTTGATCTTTGACTATGCTTATCCAGGCTTCCAAACCATAATTTAGTCTCAACATGCTGTATTAATTACCAGGCAGGATCCTGGTAATGCATGAACTGATTCATGATATGAATGGTGTAAAAGCATGAACACCATGTTATTATTGACTGCACATACAAACACATGCTTTCATCATCCACTTTAATTCTGAAAGAGATACATGAGAAAAGATTTGGCCGAGCAGTGCTCGCCGGTGTGAGGTGCTACCATAGGGTCAGCAGTGAAACTGATGCCACACTTTGTGTATTATGTGTGTGTGTGTGTGTGTGTGTGTGTGTGTGTGTGTGTGTGTGTGTGTGTGTGTGTGTGTGTGTGTGTGTGTGTGTGTGTGTGTGTGTGTGTTTTGCCCTTCACTGCTGGCAATCCTGCATGCTTGGAAGTGGGTTGGAGCTCTGATAGCATGTGTGCGTGTATATGCTCACTCTTTTTCAAAATTTCTGGATTTTATGCACACGGACACACACAAACAGACACACACAGGGCACAATGTCTGTACTGCAGGCACCAAAGTAACACCTCTCAGTAGTAGTCAACTCCAGTTGTCCAACATCAGGTGTTTCTTTCATATGTAAGGTGGCTTTTGTGTGTGTGTGTGTGTGTGTGTGTGTGTGTGTGTGTGTGTGTGTGTGTGTGTGTGTGTGTGTGTGTGTGTGTGTGTGTGTGCATGTGACAGAGATGGAGAGGGGGAGAATTTGTGTCTCTTTGTGTGCATGCCAGGAGAAGTTATGTTTGATGTGTGTGCGCATATGTGAGCGTAACAGTGGATGGGGGGTGTATTTGTGTCAGCACAATCAACATGGAAGTAGGAGAGAAAGGAAGTGAAGGATGTCTGAGCATGTGTGAGTGTACCTGTGTGTTTGTTCTCTCTCTCTCTCTCTCTGTGTGTGTGTGTGTGTGTGTGTGTGTGTGTGTGTGTGTGTGTGTGTGTGTGTGTGTGTGTGTGTGTGTGTGTGTGTGTGTGTCTTTGCCATGTAGAACAGTTGTTTTAGTCTAAATACTATGCTAACTCCGAGCTACAGAGAAGTTAAGAGAATAAAAAAACAAAACATTTACTCTGTATTAGCGGCCCCCTTGTGGATAACACTGTGCAACATTTCATCCACTTGGCAAACCAGATTAAAACACGTGCAGCTGAAGTGTTGTGTTACCTGCGGGGGTCATTCATCAGTTATCAAACATTCTCTTGAGGGGAATTTTCTATCCTTTTGGCATAGCTCATTTTAAAAACTGGGCTTTTCCAACTAAACCTCCAAACTTACAATAAATGTTCCTGTTTCTTTTACTTTGTTTCCAGGTTATCCAGGACTGTGTTTTTTGGACTGTCACACAAAACACTGATGCACGCTTCAAGCTTTTGCTGAGTGAGTAACACAGAGTATGACAGACTGTGTGAAGTGCTAAGTGAGCAGAAGACTCCATGACAGCCTCTCAGTGTTCGCCAGCAGCATGTTGCCTTGGCAGAAGAACTGTCCTTTTTGCACAGCCAGTGGTACCACTGATCAAATGTGTTTGTGTGTATATACAGCACTGTGCGTGTGTGTGTGTGTGTGTGTGTGTGTGTGTGTGTGTGTGTGTGTGTGTGTGTGTGCGTGCGTGTGTGCGTGCGTGCGTGTGTGCGTGCGTGTGTGCGTGTGTGTGTGTGTGTGTTTGAGTGAGAACACTGGTTCACTTGAAATATTTCTCAGTTTGTTCAGAAGTTGAGTCTGAAGAGGCGAGTCTGCTCTGACAATAAGCATCATGTATTTTAGCATGTGTGGTGTATCTGCTGATCACATCAACTTAAGTCCACATCAGAGAAGTTCTAGAGAGAGTTTGCATTGAGATCTGATATCAGTGTGCCATTTAAACTCATTCGACAAGTACACCGGTTCATGGACATGTATACACACACACACACACACACACACACACACACACACACACACACACACACACACACACACACACACACACACACACACACACACACACACACACACACACACACACACACACACACACACACACATGCACACCAGCGCACAAATTTGTCAACAACAAATAGCGTGAGCAGAATCTTCTGACAGACTGGTGAACCCTAAAGTAGGTTTATCAACAAAGCACTTGGCAACAGTGAGGAGGAGGAGATGAAGAGTTGAAAGTAGCAATAGGGGTCTTTTCTAGTTGAAAGTTTACCTGAGACTGAGCTTAGGATCAAGGCCCAGTTGGTTGACTCTCAGCTGACCCAACTCCTGGGGGAAAATAAAGATAGGAAACACATCAATTTCAAACTATAGCACATTATAATCAAAGGCTTCAGAGCGAGAGAGGGCGAGGTTGGAGTGAGAAAGGGGGGCGTAGGCAGGGATTGCTGGTGGGTGATGACTCAGAGCGACTATTATCTCTGCATTCGTGTATATGCCCTATCAGTCTGTGTCATATTGTGTACTCTCCAGAAAAGCAGAAACAAAATGACGACCGCAAACGAAAACAGACTTAGGCAATGACATTTGAGTCATCACACAATGTACTATTACGTTTTTCCATCAAACGAACTCCAATGATAAGCCGACTTGTGTTTCGTTCAAGATGTTGTACATCTGTCAGAAAGGCGAGACAAAGCACCAGAATAGGTACCTGTAACTGAATATGCAGCATGTGTGCATTGTGCTTGGCTCTCAGCATGACTTTAATTAACCACCGTTCAGCCTCATCATAATTTTGTAATAGTATCCCAAGCTATTTTGATATGACCCAACAAGCCTGCCTGTTCAATTAATTAAGCCCCAAAGTTGCCAACGCAGCCAAATTTTCAAGTTTAGGGATGTCCCGAGGCTGCTGGATTGTTTTTTTTTTTTTTTAACCACAGTCTTCTATATTTGGATGAGCAGGCCTAATTAGAGGTTGAATTTGGTTGCATAGCATTGACTGCACCACTGCGTTTTTATCCAACCTTAATGCACACCAGAGGGTTGTCTGAGTGTCTCATCAGATTTAAGTACATACAAGTGTTCACAACCCCGAATGTCTTTCCTGCCTCTCTTGAATTAATGCTATTGAATTTTTATAATGTATTCAACGAAATTCACCCCCTCTAAATATTGCATCAAAAATGAAATGAAGCTGAAAATGTAATGCTTTTTGTTTAAATTAGAGCCTTTTTTCCTGTTCAGATTTGGCAAAACAAATCACTGATCTTTCACCACGACAGAGGCCTAATGTCTATATCAGTCCTTCAAAAAAAAAAAACCCGCATCTATAAACTGCCATAGGAATGATGTCTTCAGGTCTTATAAGCCTCATTATGTGAAGTATCAGTCTCATGGGATGCTACTTTCCACTTACAGTGTATCTGCATTGCCAAAAGCAAAGAGCCTGAAGTTCAGCCCATTAAATGGATCCAAGTTATCCTCAGGCCCCTTTTCAGCCCAGCAGGGTTTTATGAGGGTATATTTCACTGACTCACTGGCACAGCTGAGCAGGGAAATCCTTCTCTTCACGGTCTAGTTGGGATGACTGATGCAAATATGCTGCTGCTGAGTCCAGACACTGACACCATCATCACACTGACCCAGTTAAAGAGAGAGAGAGAGAGAGAGAGAGAGAGAGAGAGAGAGAGAGAGAGAGAGAGAGAGAGAAAGGAATAGAGCAACAGAGAGAGACTTTCCAAGTCATTTGTGACTTACATTTATTTTTGTGACTGCACGTTTTCAAGTAGTTTCCAAAACCATTAAAGCGCTGCGTCATGCATGAGAGCTCTGTGATGTGGGAGGTAGGGAGAGATATATTTCAGGTCATTTCATATGTATGTACAGGACATTTTCTGGACAGGCATGAAAGAAAGAGACCAGCTTCAGATCATTTGCGATCTATATTCTATTATTTCTGTAGAACCACACATGTTTTTCCTCAGCACTGCACTTTTCTTAATGACACATATGGTAGCTATTAGCACTTGCAGAAGTTCTGTGCTGGTCATCTTACTGACAAACTGCTCACATTATAAAGACATAGTGAATCTATCATCTTGTGTTATTTACAGAAAAAAACAAACATTTTCTGCTCATTTTTTGTTTGTTAAGGGTCCAGGTTACTTCTATTCAATCTGTTATGCCAATCTTTTGCTTGAAATTGCGTTCATATATTACTGCACTTTTTTCCCAATGTATTTTGCTGGATTTTGTTCAAAGGCGGTATTTTCTCTTTTTTTTTTTTTTTAAATGAATGAAGCACTAAATTTATGAAATGCACTTGACTTGCTGGGAAGTGTGATAGAGGGATGACAAGTAAAAATGTAGGACTGAGACCAGGGACCTTCTTGTGGATAAGTTTTTAGCAACAAAAGCACTTTGGTTTAGGTTTAGGGAAATTTGGGGATTTGTGGTTTTGGTTAAATGTTAAGAAACAACTTGCGTCTGCAGCCACTGCAGACTTTTTCTATATTTAACCTCACCACAATCTTTCACTAATCTCAACCAAGTGCTCTGACTGCCTAAACATATACATACAGTTTAATAAGCCTATATTTACTAGCCTATGGAGCTTTCTGGGGAAGTCTGAAGAATCAGTTAAGACCATCTGTGAACAGAGAATATAGTTTTGACCAATTATTTTCACTTGACAGAAGCATGCTTTAATCACGTAATGAGGTTGAAAGGTCTGAAAGCTCGCAAAGAGCGCAGACTATTTTGTTCACGCGTTAATATTTTTATATTTTGCCATTTGTCATTTTCAGGCAATAGATTATAAGAGGGAGAAGGACCCAAATGCACGACACTGAGGCAGGAAGTCAAGGAAAAGAGAGCCTTACTCACAAAAATATGGTAAATGAGAAATAAGGCAGTCTAACAAAAACATAAGACGCAGGCTGGATCACAATCTAAAATTCATCAATGTACAATAGCGCAAATGGAAATAAACACGCAGATAACGTGCTATATATTACTACCTGATGGGAAAACAAGACACAGGTGGCAACAAAGACCGGTGGGACACTTAACAATGGCAGGAAATAACACACACATGGACGCTGAGGATGAAGGAATACAAAATAAAACAGGAAGTGCTGACAGAGTCTAAACGCGATGTGATAATGACAAATGGCGGCTGAATCTTCTCCCAACCATTAACACCCTCTTGTGTCACTTAATAATGCCATCAATGAAATTGTTTTCAGTGTACATTGCATTTATTGTAATGAATAAATAAAAATATCTTTCAAAGGCACACAGAGTTTCCATGGCCTCACTGTCACATGTGTACTGTTCTTGTTTGTATTCCATGCGAGCGGCGCTGGCCTTACTGCTCGTTAACCTTTCCTAATACAACCTGCATGTATTAATAACACTCAGTGGGAAAGGTCAATCAATGTGTGTGTACGTGTGGGTGTAATTGTTTGTCACCAGGATGCTTATGGAACCGATAAGTGGCTCAGGTATAGGAGGCATATGGGCTCGTCAGTGAAGTGGTGAGGCTAAATTGAATTTGTTCTTAATAATTAACCAGGACTGATGTTGTGGTGCGCTTGTGTGTCCGGGGCTCCGGGGAAGAAAATCTTACTAGTGATGATATGAAATCAAATGCATTGCATATCATTATGTTTGTCCTTGCTGCTCAGTCACTGCTAGATTTAAATACCCTTTCTTAGCCATTTAAGATTAGATTTTGGATGAAAAAAAACCAACAAAAAACCAACAATGCATTGTTTGATGAGTGTGTGAGTGTGATTTGACAGATCAGTGAAGATTTTCAGTTTTAAGTGGCCCTTCATTATCACAGATTCTTACCTGAAATTCCTTTATGAAATGGCCAAGACTGCAACACCCTCATTTGCAAATAATTACCCTGGTCATGGATTTGATTGCTGTATGGAGATAAATTATTTAATTGAATTCAGTTTGACCTGAGGGGTTATTGTAATGATTGTAAATGTATATATCTGACCTGAGTGACCAGGTTAAGGGGTTTGAATCGATTGTCTCATTGAGATGTTGCATGTGAGTCCAGCTTGACCTTTTAAGTACGACAGTGCTTGTAAATGAGACTTTGAAAAAAGAAAAAAAAACAGAGAAAAGATAAACTAATGCCATTTTTACATGCCCAAGGAAAAGATGCTTTATACTGGGGACGGAGACGCAATAAAATGTTATCACTGTGAGGTTGCTGGACACATGCACTCAAAAAGTCACAGGAAATAGTTACAAAATAATTTCAGCCTGTAACTCTCGATGAAATGGCATCATTTTCATTTTTACATGTCTTTATGTGTACAAAATAAACACAATACTGGGGCTGGGTACCAAACTTTGACATTCTTATAACACCGGCTGAATAGCTTCAGTATGGTCTACGATTGAAAAACAATTTAGTTTTAAAATGAATGACTTTTGCAACGTTTATGCCCGAGTAAATCTCATCAGTGTTAGAGAGCCACAGCCTTTATCATACATTCTCCTTGGGAGACCCGTCCATGCAGATACAATTACTAAGTCTCAACTTAGCTAAGTAGATCTTATATTAGGACGTCTTATTTCACTCTTTTCAAATACAGTTTTGGCTACATATCTGTCTGAGTTACATGCCCCAAGGGCTTCTCTGTGCACAGCCACGAGTAGCTAGCATTGACTGAAAGCATGAGAGGATTTTAGGGAATATCAGGAAATTGTTTTATCTAGAGATAAAGGAATTCTTAAAAAGTAGCGGCTGGCGAGGTCTATGTGGCATTTAAGGGAAATTTGTGAATTGCAGCTACAGAAAACAACCTGAGTTACACTCTTCCCCTCTAAACTGCATGAACACTATAAGATATGTACTGTAATGTCAATTATTTTCTTAAAATACATTTAAATGAAATAGGTATTAAATACAATATCGTTTAGGAATCTCTATCGAAGTCAAGGTATCGGTGCCACAACCTGCATGGAAAGTTTGTACATTTTACAGGTGTTTTACAGAGTGTTTAGTTTCGGACAGAAGCATGCTAACTGCTTCTCTCTGCTTCTTTATCCTAGTCTTTATGTTAAACTCATTGCTTCCTGACTTTAGCTTGATAGTTTATGTACTAATACAAAAGTACCTTCTCGAGTGTTGCGTAAAATGGAAGCTATTCTATTGTATAAGATAACTTTATTAGGTGAAAAAGGTACTTAAAGGCCATCACATTAAGTTGTAAGTGTCTTGTTGTTTCAGTAACCTGCCATCCCTGGTGGCAGGTTTGGCAGCATGGAGAGTCAAAGCACGCTTGATGCCAGTCCATGTAAATCCAGTGAAGCGTGACTCTGCTATGGAAACCAAAGGAGCAATACCAAAGAGCCAAGTTACATGATAACAAATGATGTTGTGTCAGCGTCAGTCAAAACAGCAGCTTGTGGTTTCAAATATTAACATGTAGCCAGTTGCAGCAAAACTGTAAAGTAAATAATTTAAAGGTCAAGGAATCCCTAAATGTGGTGTGAATGTTTTCTGTTTGTTTTAGTAGATTTGGTCACTTGGGTGACAAAAAATATGACAGTTCCCCATGTTTGCTAAATTCTGTCTTAACATGCTGAGTTTGTGTCAGCACAGAATGACTTATGAAGTCTTTTTTAAACCCCCTGTTTAAACTGAAAAATAGACCCGGGCACTTCATTTTCTTTCTGAGATACCAACAAAATATGTTTCAGTTCATCATAAATAATCAGCTGTCAGCCTCCAGGAGTATTATTGATTACCCAGAACAAGATAATAAAGTAATAAACAGCCAGAGCCAGATTTAAAAAACAATACACAAACTTATATATGAACGTGAGGCTGTCCACTGCCAACTAAATGCGAATGACTCATTCAAAAACAGCCTGACCATCCAGGAAACAGTACCACCCAGAAATTCCCAGTTACTTGGTTAAAATATACCTATTTACCAGCATGTTTGTTGTGCAGATCAATGAGTTTGACGTGTCAGAGCTTTGCAACATGCACGCAAAGTTCAGCTTGCATTTAATTGCAACCCACCAAAGACCCAATTTTGGGTCCCAATCCATGTTTTAGAAAAACAGCCGACACAACCCACTGCAGATGAACATTTCATATTTTCTCGGTGTGTGATTTCCAATCTGACTGAGGCCCGATAACGGCGACATTGCTGTTACTCATTCCCTCAGATCCCCTGCCTTCGTCTCTCTTAATCAGATTTCTCTGGTTGGGTTATTTATCATCGCCAGCTCTGACTGTGAGTGATGCTTGGCTAATGGGTTTAGCATTCAAATCTGCTGGCTTGATGCGACAGAATCCCAACAAGGGTTGACATTCCTGTGGCAGCAGCAGCTTCAGCGTGGCGTAAATAAGAGAGAAAATAACATTGTTGAAATTTACATTCGTGTCATGTTTTTTTAAACATTTGGTTCGATTTATATTGATTTTTAAAAGTGCTGAAATGAAAGAAAGAAAGAAAGAAAGAAAGAAAGAAAGAAAGAAAGAAAGAAAGAAAGAAAGAAAGAACATTTTGTGCTTTAAATGTGATAAAACTGAAAAAAATTAAACATGTCCATTCATGCACTCATCTACATGTGCAACCATCCATCATTCATCATCATCATCATCATCATCATCATCATCATCATCATCATCATTCATCCTTCATTGCCAGTTGATTTCTTTCAAGGGTTGTCAGGACAAACAAGAAACATGACTCACCAAAAAAGGAAATGAAAAAATGAATGCAACAAAACAAAATACAAAATAGAGAAACTCTCTGACAACGTGGTGTTGAATGACAGTTATGGTTATGACAATAATTATAAGTAATAAACCAACAGCTGTGAGAAACTCTGTCATCCATCTATTTTCACGACTGCACCTGCGCTGTGTGGTAACATTATGCGGTATCTGGGTGTCAGACTGCTCGCCGTGTCTTTTTGTTTTGTATAATCTGCAGTGAAGACAGAACTGTAAATTACAAGACAGCTGTAAGTCAGTCTTCACCCGTTTTTTTTTTTTTCATTCTATGATATGTGGTTGAGTGTCAGGTGTATTATTTTCTAATGTTTGATCTAACGCCATAAATTAACTGAGAGCCATGATAACAAGACAGTGTGTGTGTCTGTCAGACTCTTCAGTCTTCACTGCTCCACCACCTGTTCCATGTAAATAGCTCCATATGTGTGGATAAAAGACTTTACGTGGCTCATGGGAAACATTCTGGACACTCTTATCACCTCATCAGTCATCAGTTCCCCCGCTTACAAATACTGACATCGCTTCTCACAGACGGAGGGAAGACAATTACAATTTTTCTCCGCAATAAGATCAATGTCAAGACGAGTGAGCATTTGAACTATTTTGTCTCAACACTTAATTCTGCTCTTTCGTAGTTTGTAATGCAGGCAGATTTTCAGTAGCTCTTTTAATCAACCTTTCTCATTTCGGCATCATTCCAGACGAGTGTGGACTTGTGCACACGCTCTAACTTTATGCAGTTTGTCTTGTTGTCACTTGATCTAGCTCCAAGCTTCTCTTCACAGGTACAGACACACACATAAACACACACACGTCACACTAGTTAACCTGGATTTTGCGTCGCCATCAACAGGAAAAAAGAGAAACAAACCGGTGTTACAAGCATGTCTGTATGATCTGACATTTTTAAGTTGAACAACCTGTTAATCAGGTTGATTTTGACAAGATGGGAAGCACTTTCGAAGCAGTGATAGCATCATTACGTATGTGTGTGTGTGTCTGTGTGCGCGTGTGTGTGTTTGTGGTTTAGGAATGTCTCAGCTGATGTTATGATGATTTGTACAGACAGAACAACCAGGATGTGCATGTCTAGTTAGAAAGTAAAAATCTGATTCTATCTAATGTTCCAGCACCATAATATCTTTACTTATATTTACAGAATATAATAGATTTCTATCTTTCACAGCCTTCTGCACTCCTTTTAACTCTTCACTTTTAGCCACGCATTATTATTTTTTATTATTTTGTCCTTTTTACAGCCTCGTTGCTCACATTCTCTCAACTTTTTACTAGTTGGATTTTATTCGTCTTCTATTTTTTTTATTTTCGTCTCTTTTATCCTTAAATCCATTAACTCCAAATTGTTTTGTCTCACTGGAAAACAAACAGAAGCTATTCCTTCATTTCAGATTACCCCTCAGTACTTATCCATATAGAATTTCTTTACAATAAAATCTTAAATGACATTTAATTATCACAGTGTGTCCATAATTTGCTCCTCCTTTATAAGCTTTGATGGGTTGACAAGCCTTTGCAATGTATTATTTTGATTTAGTGGCATTGTGTGAGTGTTTGAATAAATGTGTGTCTACATTATGTGTCTCAGCATGACTTCAAGTCTCCCACTTAGCTTTGTAATTACCTTTTTCCAGCTATGACTGTTAATTGGACTACGGGAAAAATCACTGCTGTACACATGCAGACACCCAGATTAACACAAGCACAGTTGAACTGTCGCACAGAGAGAGATCAGGACTCTTAAGTATTCTTGATTAAGTTAAAGCTCGACAGTGACATTTGTTTGTATTTATCTGTTCAGAATTTTCATTTATCATTTGGTGAAACTAATTCTTTGTGTATACTTTGTGTATACGCTTGTTTTTTCTGTTGTTCACAAGTGCAATACATGTGACAGTAAATTGAAGAACAAGTGAGAAATCTCTGTTAATTCAGACTCAGTGGAGGCAACACTAAATCAGTATGAGAAAGTTCTTAATTTAATTAATTTATATTTTTTTACATATTTTATGACTTATAGTGGAAAGCTACAAATCAACATTTGTCACAAGGCCAAGGAAACTGAAACCCTAAAATCACCTAATAACATTTTACAGCTTGAAAAAGTAACTGACTCGCTAAATATAATTGAGGACTTGACATTGACACATTTCATGTCAGTCCCAGTCAAGCATAATTGCTGTCAGACCCTTTGGCCAGGACAGTATTTTAAAGCTGCCAAGCTAAACAAATGCAAGAAAATGTGGGACATATATATATATATAATTCTACACATTACTTTGTTTAATCTAGTCTGTGTGAACTAAAATCACAACCATACCTTTCAATTTAGTTCAGTGGGTGCACAATCAACCATCAAATTGCCCTCAAATTGTATATATCGTAAAATAATTTCATTGCAACAGTGCCTTTCCCTTTTGGTAGGTCACCCTGTGGGTAACCTGGGTGTGACATGTGTCTAGTGGGTCCTTGTTGTGGGAAGTAAGCGACACTCACGTGTGAAAAGTTAGCTAATGTGTTAACTTGTCGCTTGCATGTATCTGCAGCCACTGTAAAATGCATGCTGACAGCGGTGATTAAGTTTCTGTAACGATACAGACAAGTCTGTGCACAGGCCCAATTTTTATCCAATTGTTGCGTACCACGTCGACTGTCCCACAAAAGGAAATAAAAGGCCGGTCCATGACAGTGTTTCTCTGCCTCCCCTCATCTCTGCAGAGACAGTGGAGATGATCGAGTTCTCATTCCCAGCGCATTGAATAATGCCGTTTTGTCAATGACATTGCCGTCAGCGAGATGCGCACAAGGTGCACTTGGCAGGAGGAGTCAAAGGATGAAACATACCCAGGACTTTTACCCGAAAGACAGGTGTTCAAGTACACAACAAAGCAAAGCGTCCCTATGAGACGGGAACGCTTTTGATGCCCTGGGAATGAGAATGGATTATGACACATTCAGAGTCATGGGACTTGTTTTTCCAGCACATCCTACAGATGCTCGGTCAGATTGAGATTTGGGAAATTTAGAGGCTGAGTCGGCACCTTGAACTCTCTTCCACGGCTCTCAAACCCCTCTCGAACAATTTGTGTTATCTTGGACATAGTGGCCACTGCCATCAAGTGATACCATTGCCACGAAGGGGTGAACTCCCCACTGTTGTTATGGATATGCGTTGACCCGTTGTCTAGCCCTTGTCAAAGACCTACTCAGATCTTTACGCTTGCCCATTTTTCACGTTTTCAACACATCAGGTTCATGAACTGACTGTTCACTTGCTCCCTAATCTACCCCAACCTTTGATATGTGCTATTGTAATAAGATAATCAATGTAATGCGCTTCACCTACCAGAGGCTTGGATGTTGTGGCTGATCGGTGTATATCAGTGTCAGTAAAAGAGGAAAAGCAGGCATGAAGGCAATTAGAAGTGAGTTGAATAAAATTGTCTTTCCAGTGTGTCAGCCTGTCACTCCACCTTCCAGCTTATTGTGAATCTCTCTCTCTTTTTTTTTTTTTTTCCTGTCTTTAGCTTCCATACTCTTCAAATTCACTTCAATCTCTTTTTTCTTCATCACTTTCCCGGTTTAAAGACATTCATAAATTTGAGAAATATTCCAGATATAAATGTACATTTGAGGTGGTGATCATCTATAATATATCAGCAATATAAAGTTGCCAATAACTGGGATTTATTTATATCAAAATGACTCAAGTTCTTACTTTGATTTAGATTTTGACAGTAGCAAAGTTACGTGTTCATCTACTCATTTCACAACGCTGACAGTGACAAAAATAGAGGGGCTGCAGAGTGTGGGGAGACAGACGAAAGACTATCAACTGACAAAAGTTATAAAACTCAACTTTATTTCAATTAGAACGTCAGAGTGTGTCACTTAAAGATCCCCTCCGGACATGTTGGAAAAGACATATGAAAAAACATTAAAGAATGATTTGTGCCTGGTGTGTTTTTAATGTAAGCAGTTTATAAATTCTTAAAATAACATCGACTTCTATTTCAAAAGTTTAACTCCTGGACACAGTCCATCTGTCTTTCTATACACAAAGACAGAATGTGCGGTTGTAGCCACGGTTGAGGCCATTCCTCATCTGTGTGTGTGTGTGTGTGTGTGTGTGTGTGTGTGTGTGTGTGTGTGTGTGTGTGTGTGTGTGTGTGTGTGTGTGTGTGCGCACACGTGTGTGTGTGTGTATGTGTAATTTTGTGACAAGAAAGCCACAGATTATTGCACATGAAATGTTATTCATACAAAGCAGCTCTAGCGTGACTATCCCCCTGCTACAGCACTCAACAGCCTATTGGAGAAATACAACAGAACAAATCTCAGTGAAAATAACAGTCTGCAAATCTCTCAAGGGATATTCTGTCTCACCTCTCTTCATTTCTGATTTTACTTTTTTTTTCCAAGAGAGGTGCTTGCCGAAGGTAACAGAGTTTTTTTTTCTTTTTCTTTTTTTTAATTAACAGAACGGCTGTACACAAATGTGTGTTGGGATAGGTCACAGTATGAGCGCGTTCTTGTGTTTCTAGAAACCTTTACATGAAAGACAGACAGAAAGGTGTCCAGACTGTTGAGCGAAGAGCTAAGAAATACAAATAGTCATAGAATCTATTTGCTGTTTAAGACGTTGTTTCCAAATTTGCAGATTAGAACAGTCATAATATGCATAAAGTCTTTTACTTTGCTGCATCTGGTGCACAGGAAGTAATTCTTTGTATTTACTGTGGTAGCCATGTTCTATAACAGCAGTGATGGCCAACATGGCTGAGGAAAAGGGTGCACAGAAAATGAATATGTATCCAGGAAAATTCCAGACAGAAATATTCCTCATGACAAGACTTGTGGCAAAGTAGTGACTGGTGGCTTCGTTATTAAAATGTATATTGTATAGAAAAACACAAACAGATGAGATCACGTTAGCCCTGGTTTGGACTTTTTGGTCCAGTTGTTTCTCTAATTTTTCCCCCCTGAGACTGACTTTCCCTCTCAAAATTGCTCAGTCACTCACAAACTCCTTTTTCAGACTTATCTACCCAGTGGATCAAATATCCTTTCCCATCATCCTTTTCCTGCTCACTCAGCATTTGTTTATAAAAAAAAAAAAAAAAAAAAAAAAAAAAGGAGGGTTTGGTGAAACAAGCGTCAGGTAGACAGCCTGTGTTTTTATTATTCTCTAAACAGTTCACTTTATAGCAGACCAGTTCAGCTTGCAATTTGCAAGTACTTCTCTGGCTTTCTGTGCAGTTCAGCTGTGCTCAGCAGGATATTTTTTTCTATTGGATATTATTTCTATTGCTTACTGCAGAGTACGCCAGTTGAGTTGGTGGTATTTCAATATGGCCCAGGATGCATTTGCATTCACACTGCTCGAAGAATGGGGTTGTATGTGTCCCACTGTGGCCTGAGCAGATCAGATCAGATCTCTTCAACCTCAATACGTCTTGGGTTACGTTCACACCTGTACTTTAATCTGTCCACTTGTGATCGAATCCCCTAAGAAGCATGTTAATGCCACATTTGAACAGGACCTATGGGCTTTCATTTGTGACCATTGTACTTAAATATGCACATCACAATCTGTACATACAATGTTGGAATAAGATGCTGGTATTTAACTTTTTGGTCTCTGCTCCTCAAGCGATTCTGTGCTCTACCCAATAATATCTTTGAAGTGTCACATTGCAACTGTTGTAGTAGGCAGATCATTTATTTTATGATCTACAATCTTGACGGACAGAGATCTCTATTGATACGCTGTGCCTGCTCCACCTATTTGTGAACCTTTGGTAACAGATCCCGATTCAGATGGTAACCTGGCCCTAACAGGGGTAAATGACAAAGATGCAGAAGTACACTTGTAGGCACAGCCAAGTGCAGCTGTTACTTTTTACTTTATATATACTGAGGTTAATAATGGGAAGGGAATCTTTGTTGCAAGAGAATCCTGCTTTAATTGTTAGGATGTCATCTTTAGCATATAAAAAAGTCAGCCAAAACACCACAGAAAACTTTTGGGAGCAATCATGTTTTCCTCTAGAGTCTGACTAAAGAAGCTATGATTAATGAACTGGTTAAACTGCTGTAATAAACAGGACTTGACATCGGTTTTCCACAGGAAAACATTTTTCTTAACTGTTGGCAGATAAGGAGGGGGAGATAAACAGATGTTATTTCATTGCAGAGAGGGAACACACAAACAAGCAGCCCGTGTTCTCACTTCATCACAGTTCATTTCTGTTTCTGTCCTCATCTTCATTTTTGGTTCCCTCACTCACTTTGATTGTCTTTGCATTACTGTGTCCTCTGCATCTCACTCTACCAGAGTCGCAGTTATCCTCTCATCCTGGCTCATCTTGTTTCTCTGCTTCTCTGATCTTGTCTATATCCGAGCTGGATTGTGTTGTTTTTCCACCCTTTGTTTTTCTCTCCTTTTCCTCTTCTTCCCGGCTCTGTGATTTCTTCACTCTGCTGTTCTGGTTTTGTCTGTATAATCTCTGTGATCTCTATGTAAGTTGTTTATAACTCCTAAATATGCCACTCCCCTTTACCCTGACATATTTTCCCTGAGTAACAGTGCGGAGAGAAATGTATTCATTTTCATGGTGCTCGGCACACTTACCTTTTATTTCCCTCTAGATTATTCTGCAGCTTCGTGAGATGTTATATGGTAAGAAGTGATAGGTAAAATGGGAAACGGTTTCCTCTGTATTTTCCCTGTGGTGATGTTTTAAAGCTGTAGTTACATTTCTTTCACTGTTTTCTCTTATGTTGAGGTGTACTGCCATGCTGAAAGTGTTCTTAGATTTCATATTGAAACACATACAATCACTTTCTTTTGTAGCGGATCGAATTAAAATTATTTTATTGGTTATTGCAGCCAAAGCTCCTTGTGTCATAAAAATGGCTCCTGGGTCCTCTAAAAATGTAAAGCAAAACCTCACATGGCTCATTGCTCAGATAAAATTCTGTAAATATATTGGAGCAATAACAAAGGGAAAAACTGTGCAAGACATATTCTTTTTAATAAACAAGATTCAAATGTTATTTTTTTCCACTCAGAAAGGTCCTTGAACAGTAGCTAAACAAGGGGTGGTTGCTAAGCAACATCAGAGTGGTAACTTTTAGGTCTGGCACGTTCATTTTAAAATCATGGCTGATGTGGTTATTTCTGTGATACTGTACATTTTGTAAGCCTTCATCAGTCAGTCGAAACTGCAGTTGAAAATGCTGCTTTTTATGTCCATGGTGGTGAGTACTGTTCTGGCTGTAGTGGCTCAGTCTTGCTAAAATTAATAAAAGACAAGTATCACAACACATATGACACACAATCTATCTAAAGCCCTGTAATTGCACGGATGAATATTAAAAGGATTTTTCAAATTCCTGTTTCATTTACAAGCCTTAGAAATGTTCTTGCTCTGTGGCAATCTTCTATTACTATTGTTCAATGCCTACAAGGGAAATATTTTTACTGTACAGCAATGAACCATATTTCAGTCCAACACTGTAGCCTCGTGTGAAAAGAGAAGACGAGCAGACAGCTGACAGAATGGCCTCTGTAGTCTGCCTCTGATACTTATGATGCCTTCGACTTTTTAACCCCAACTTCCATTGGACAAAAGATCCCCCCACCCCCTCCCTGTCTGTCTCTTTCTCTCATTCGCTCTCCTCTGTGTCTGTCACCCCCCTTTTTTGACTCATTACCCCCCTTCCCCCCCCCCCCCCCACACACACACAATCCCTCTCTTTTCTTTCTCAGTGCCTGTGGTCATTTTCAGTTGGTGATTGAACTTACTGTGGCTTGTGAGTATTTGAAACAGGAGGAGTGGGAGAGAGAGAGAGAGAGAGAGAGAGAGAGAGATATCCAGTGAAGAGGAGAAGGCAATAGAAAGTAACAGGATAATGGGAAATGAATGAGAGAGCTTTGGAGAGTGAGAAAGATGGGATGGAGAAAGAGAGAGGATTTTACAGCAAGGTATCACCTTGATGCTGATACTGGTCTACTGACCTTCCAGCCACCTGGCATGTCTTTCTTCCTCTCCGCCTATTATCTGACTCGATTTCTCACTGAATCCCACTTTTTGTATTAGACTGACCAGAACATATTAGGTCTTTTGCTTATTTACCTTGAGATAAAATGCCCAGAGTTTCATAAACATGAATTCTACCATCTCTCCACCTGCCTCCCGATCTCCCTCTGAATATAATCAATCTTTCTCTCTATGCCTCAGCTGTCCAGCATCATTCCTCTCCTTCTATTCTTCTCTGCTACCATGTAATTTGAGAGGGAACACAGTGAAAAAAAAAAATCCCCCAGTAGTCTGACCCACCGTTGAACCTTTGCTTGCTTTGACAGATCGCTGCAACACAAGCCTTTCATTTCATCAGCGAATAAGAGGTCTCCCTACCCCCCCCCTTTATTTTTTTTATTTTTTTTATTTTTATGTCTTTCACTGCAAATGGACAGCAGTAAAAAGATCAAGTCCAGTGCCATTAATGTGTGATATGTGTGTTTGTCCACATTTGGTGCCATTGATGTATATGATGACCGTGTCTCTGTATGGGGCCCATTTGTGAGATAAGCGCAGCTACAGCAGAGATAAGGGACGCTCAGAAAGAGGATTTGTTTTGGCTAGACATGGTGAGAGGTATCGCAGACAGTTATGATGATTCATTTAGTCTCACTTTGAGCATCAAGTACACCCTAAAACACTCCACTCCACATACACCCTAAAACACTCTGCCCATTCAGTCCCTCGGAGCGTTGACAAGTGACGGTCCTGCAATGGACTTAAATACCAAAAGAACCACAATTTTGATTTGATCACATTAAAAGATGTCTCCAGCTATACTTAATTTTCATTGAAGTGTTGGCATCATCTGCAAGGTGTTGATTTTTTCAATATTTGATGTTAAAAAAAAATTGTTTTCTTTATTTGACTTTCTGCAATTCAGTCTGTTGTTCAGCAACACTTTGATACGAATCTTCAATTGTTCTTCACAGATACACAAATATGGGGGATTGAACCCATGATTTTAGTTTAGTGTAACAAAAACAGCATGCTACACCCCTGCAGATGTTCAACATTGTTTGCTTTTTCAGGTGCAATACTTTACTTGGGTCAAGAAAGTTAAATATGAATGCCTGTAATTACCAGTAGTGTAAGTATTAAGATATTTGACTGAAGTAAAGGTACCGATATAGCAATAAAACTATACATAAAGTATAAAAATATATATATAGAAGAAAACACGATCCATTACAAGTAAAAATCCTGCATGAAAAATCCTACTTTTCTAAAAGTACGTAAGTAATGTAGTTTAACATATCAAAGTAAAAGTAGTGCTTTATCCCGCCAACTGATATATAATCATATATGACATCATCAGATTAACACTGATTATTAACACTGAAGCATCAGTGAGTGAACAGCTTGTCACAGTTGTAGCTGCTGCAGGTGGAGCTAGTTTGAACTACTTTATACTCAGTGGATATAAATCCAGGGACAGCAGATACGTTCTGATCCACAAATCTGTTTTCAGTTTTGAGAATTTTTCTCTAATCTTTGACTTTTGTCATTGGATCCTTTGAACATTTATTGAAATGAAACTGCGGGAAGTTTTGAGGGAAAAGTCACTATTTGGCTGAGCTCTTAACAACTCATACACATCTGAAATGTGACCTTGACTACACACTCATGTTTCTAAGATGTCAGGAGACAAAAAGGTTGGAAACCACTGGTTTAATCTTTAGAAAAATGTTATATCTTGGAAACTTGTTATATTATCATGGTGTCAAATCGTCATCTTAAAATGACTGAAGCTGAAATAAATGTAGTGCAGTAAAAAGTACAATATGTCCCTCCCATGTTGTTGAGGGGAAGTTTAAAGTAGCATCAAATGGAAATACTCAAATAAATTACAAGTACATTACGTAGTTACTTTCCACTGATGGTTAATACAGTTTTTCATCTCAGAGAACATTAAATCTTTTGAGAACAAATAAATCTTAGAGAGAAGCTGAACATACAGTATTATGTAAAGCAACCTCCAACAAAGATGGAATTTTTTTTTCTTTTTCGAAGCACTATCGTGAACTGCCTTATCAAAGATATTTTTTATTATTATTATTATGAAACACCGTTTCAAAGTCCTATTTGAGATTCTTCAGGTCAAGTGAGTATGACCATAGCAGTCCTTTTGCTGTGGACAGAATAAAAGGTTCTGGCAATTTAGAGTCAAATTAAAGGTTATAAATTAAATCGAGTGTTTCCTGCAAGAGGACATTTAGGTGATTGAGATTGT
This sequence comes from Brachyistius frenatus, assembly GCF_029030835.1. NCBI lineage: Eukaryota > Metazoa > Chordata > Actinopteri > Embiotocidae > Brachyistius > Brachyistius frenatus. The sequence goes on along the minus strand of NW_027210613.1, from coordinate 4,307,337 downwards.
AATCATGACGGTTGTGGCAGACAGAAGAGTAAAATGGGAATGAGGTCTATTGTGTAAACTAAATGAAAAGTATAAGAGCTTGACATTGCGAAGGTTAGACCTACGGCAAGAGTGAAAGAAGCAGAGGGAGATGTGTGTGTGTGTGGTTAGAGATAGGTGGATGGCATCAATGAAGGAGGAGGAAAGGGAGATGAAGGATAAATGGACCGCAGACATTTTTTTAGAAAGAGAGGGAGATATTAGAAGGCAGGAGCTTGAAAAAGAAAGTGAGTTGGCTGGCAGCGGAAAAAAAGAGAAAAAAAACCTGGCCAGGTTGATTTGAGAGGTCTGAGGAAGGTCATTCATTTGACATGGTTGGCTGCTCAGTGCCAACCCCGACCACTGGCTCATGCTCTCTCTATTTCTCCCTCTTTAGTAATGTCTCTCAAGATGAAGCTCTGGCAAGATCCCCTCCTGCCATAATACTCTCCTCAATGCCCTCCCTCCCACCATTTCTTACCTGTCCATTCCTTTCTTACTGAATCTCTCTTTCATTTCTTCCACACTAACAGAACAAGAATGAATTGTAAGTTACCAAATATAGGTAGTGATACATTTGAAAAGGTATCGATCAAAGTAAATTGACTGAATGAGAAATTGTTTTTCTGTCCTTATAGCATCGGTACTTCTCGTTAATCGTCGTAAAAGGAAATGTTTTCATGTTTGGATCTGACGTCTGCTGTGTAAAAGGCATTTTAATTCAGTGTGTTCTCTCTGTTGACGAGGACTGCCGGTCTGGATCGACCCATTTCCACTGACAGCTTCTATCAAGTTTTCTCAGCTTTCTCAGCACTAAGCTTCAGAATTTATTGCAGTCCTGTATGGTCTGCAAACTTTTTTAATTTTTTTATTTTAAATCCTGTAGGGTTTTAAGTTTACCTCTCAGTGCTTGTATGATGGGGAAAGCACAGAGAGTTCTTATAATGCTTACCTATGTTTTGAAGCTCTTTTAGTTTCTGCTGCTTTTTTCCCCCCTAACTCAGTATCTTTGTTTATAGGTGGTTCAAATACAGCTTTGAAGAGATTAATCCATATATCTACATCTTGAATCACTAGCCTCACTGAAGATGTTTAGCAAAGGGAGTTCCAGTGATTCTACGAGGAGCTAGGGTGTGTGGACTCTTCACTCGAACACGTCTGTTTACAGATATAGAGTTGTTTCTTCTTGTTTTCTGGTGGTGCATTCAGAGCTTTGGAGAGTCTGACAGTTTTGGAAGTGTACTGATTTTTTTTTTTTTTTTTAATTACTTCAGACTTTTGTAGTTTCTCACAACAGACACTTTAACTTGTCAAACACAAGAGTGCTTAATATGATGAACAATCGCTGCAGTACGTTTAGGTGTGACACTTCCGGGGTAATACCTGAACAACACTTTACTGGTTCAGTTCCATTAACTGCTGTGTCTGTTGTGTTCGATTTTCTTCATATATCTTTGGAGAGTTAACATACCGAAGATTATTTTACCTTTTAACTTTGAGTAAAGACAGGAGCCTAACTGATAGCACAGAAAGAAGCAGAATCCATGTATATAATTCAACTAATGAAATGTAATGTAATGTAATGTAACTAGTGCTGTTGCCTAAAGGTGAGCAGCAGGCATACTGTATCTCCCAAAGGGTCAACTGACAATATGCAGACTCTGGTTTTCATTCTGTTTTGCCTTCTTTCCTTGACAAAGTGTAGCTTCTACCATAATTCATGACATCTCTCTGCCTTATCCCCTCTATTAATGTGTCCCTACCTATGGAAACTGAGCACTATACAGAATTACAATAGAAGTCAAGATGAGATGAGAAAAAGAGAGGAAAAGACCAAGGTGTAATTGAGGGAATGGAATGAAACAGATTTAAAAGTAGAGAGGAGGTGTTGAAGGGGCAATTCACCAGGGAGAGAAAAGAGGAAAGCAGTAGAAACACATGAAGTAGTATTTATTCCTGAAATACTAGTTTGGACTGCATTTACATATCTTAGACCAAATAAATAGAGGAGAGGACAATAAGAAGAAGAAGAGGAATTTAAAAAATATAGTGGACAGGAAATTAAGACTGAAGTTAGCTGTTGTGTCAGATAAAGAATTATACTGCTTTCCCATGTCGGAGCGCAAAACGCTCAAGTCTTTAAAGTTTTCAGAGTTCACGACTCTTTGACCTTTCGGGGGTCAGCAGGACATGCACTGTGGGACTTGATGTATTTGTGTGCCTAAATGGTAGTGTGTGTGTGTGTGTGTGTGTGTGTGTGTGTGTGTGTGTGTGTGTGTGTGTGTGTGTGTGTGTGTGTGTGTGTGTGTGTGTGTGTGTGTGTGTGTGTGTGTGTGTGTGTGTGTGTGTGTGTGTGTGCATCTTAATAGTCTAGTGCACTTCTGACATGCACTGAACCCTTAACCCCTTGCAGTGCAGATCCTTGGCCCAGGTCCTGCATTGCTTGGCAGGCTACTGAGGAAACAGCAATGGCGTGTGTGATTGTATGTGCATTTCTCTCTGTGTGTGTGTAATTGCTAGGTGTGTGGGAGAGGCGTGTGTAGTTGGTTTGGCTTGAGTGGAGTTTTTGCTGTAAAAAGTCTTCCAAAATAAGCAGCTAAAGAAGACCACATTACAAATATCAAAAGCTATATAAACATTTTCAATTTTGCTCTATCTCCTTATTTTGTTTCTTTCAGTTAAAGGACTGCTGGGTGGAGATGATGCTCCATGAACTCCTGCCTTTTTTAGCATCTTCCCAGAACTGATGTAGCTCTGCTGTGTGGCGCAGTCACAGCCATTAGTCTGAGAAATGCAACATTTGCTTTCTCTTTTCAAGTGCAATCACTGAACGACATCTGCATTACTTCTGTTCCCTTCAGCCCGCCATTCAGGCTCATTAAGACAGTAAGCTATATGTCCGTCTGTGCCATGTGGAGATTCATCAGCTCTATAAATAGGCAGATTTTTGGTTCCAATACCATAGCTTGGAAATCCAGTCTCTGTTTGTGTTCCAAGACCAAGTAGTTCCAAAGAAATTGCTCACTGATTACAGTTTGAAGCAGGTGATGTGCTATCTGTAATAGATTACATTCCAAAAGTAGTCTTCCCAGCCTTGTTCACACTATAAATGCTTTTATGAGCCTCTGGTCCTTGTATAGTATACGTCTTTCATCTACAAGAGTTTCAGCTGTGTGTTAGCTTTGCCAATAAGACATGCTGTTTAAGACTTGGCAGCTAGTCTCCAGCCTCCACAGTAAATGCTTTGCAAGTGACTTTTATGCACAGTGGTTTCAAATTTTTCAAAATGATTTTTTATTGCAGCCAAAACTGAGTTTGTGAAGTGAGGTTGCTGACCTCCAATCCGTCAGCGTTGTCAGTCACCCTGACCCACATTTACGATTTAAAAGTGTGGGCAGCCGTATGGCAGATGTACATTACACGTAACTTTGGAGGGAAATTGTAGTTCACAATTTGTAGATGGTCATAAATACATTAATCTTCAAAAACTGAGGCTGTAAATCTGTCAAGACTTTTCTGAGTTGATCGTGAAATAAAAGTATTTGCAAACGAAAGGACTTATTAATAGAGATGGATATAGCTTATGTGTGCTTCTCAGCAGTGGTGGAACCTGCCATGGGAGACTTTCCTTTCTACCTGACATAGCTCAGTAATAACACACACACACACACACACACCTTGCATTTTAACAACATAGGCCTGTTGTGCTTGTTCTCTGTAAAACTGACAACTAATATATATCAGGAAGTGGAAATTACAATAAAGATATCGAAGTTACTGGGTGTGTGGGTGCATGCCTGAGTGTGAGGATGGGAGGGGAGGGGGTGTGTGGAGGGAGGGCTGCACTTTAATTATTTACAGCTGAGTAACCGAAACTCCTCTCTCTCTCTCTCTGTCTCCCTCTCCCTCCTCTCTCTCAGTCTACCCTATAATCTACAGTTAAGTTATAAACACAGTTAAAGTTTCCATCGCTCTCCCTCATCCTGGGTGGCCAAACTATGTGTGTCTGTGCGTGTCTGTATGCAAGTGTGTGTTTTCCCCTGTGCTGGTTTTTGTTTGTCCATTTGCATCTCTGTGGATGGACATCTGTAAAAAAAAAAAAAAAAACTTAGTTTTGTGGCCACAGTGTGACCTTTCATGACCCAAATTACGTGTCTTTTACCTTGTAGGACTCAAATTTGAGTCTAAACAGAAACTGAAGTAGTTTAGACTATTGTGTCATCTAACTGAAGAACCTAGGAGGGAAAATCCCATGTAAACCTAATGGAATTTAATGCACAATAGATGCAAAAGAAAATGCTTGGTTTTTGTTATCATTATGTTTATCACAGTTTTCACACCTGAATAAAAGCCTTTAAGAAAGATTGGATATATCCACAGACTATCTTCCACACTAATGCATGCAGATCACAGGTATTTAAGGCTGCTCTCAAAGAGACCTCATGTTTTAATCTAACTGTTTCCTGGTACTAACAGTTATACTCAAAAAATAAAGGGAACACTTAAACAACACAATGTAACTCCAAGTCAATCACACTTCTGGGAAATCAACCTGTCCAGTTAGGAAGCAACACTGATTGTGAATCAATTTCACCTGCTGTTGTGGAAATGGAACAGACAACAGGTGGAAATGAGGCAATTATCAAGACAACCCTTATAAAGGAACGGTTCTGCAGGTGGTGACCACAGACCATTTCTCTGTCCTCGTACTTTCTGGATGATTTTTGGTCACTTTTGCATTTTGCCAGTGCCCTCACCTCTAGAGGTAACATGAGGCGTTGTCTACAACCCACAGAAGTTGCTCAGGTAGTGCAGCTCATCCAGGATGGCACATCAACGCACGCTGTGGCAAGAAGGTTTGCTGTGTCTGTCAGCACAGTGTCAAGAGCACGGAGGAGATACCAGGAGACAGGCCGGTCCACCAGGAGACGTTGGGGGGCCGTAGGAGGACAACAGCCCAGCAGCAGGACCGCTATCTGCTCCTTTGTGCAAGGAGGAACAGGAGAAGCACTGCCAGAGCCCTACAAAATGCCCTCCAGCAGGCCACTAATGTGCATGTTTCTGCTCAAACTGTCAGAAACAGACTCCATGAGGATGGTACGAGGGCCCGACGTCCACAAGTGAGGCCTGTGTTTACAGCCCAACACCGTGCAGGACGATTGGCATTTGCCAGAGAACACCAAGATTGGCAGCTTCGCCATCGGCGCCCTGTGCTCTTCACGGATGAGAGCAGGTTCACACTGAGCACATGTGACAGACGTGACAGAGTCTGGAGACGCCGTTGAGAACGTTCTGCTGCCTGCAACATCCTCCAGCAGGACCGGTTTGGCGGTGGGTCAGTGATGGTCTGGAGAGGCATTTCTTTGGAGGGCCGCACAGTCCTCCGTGGGCTAGCCAGAGGTACCCTGACTGCCATTAGGTACCGGGATGAGATCCTCAGACCCATTGCAAGACCATATGCTGGTGCAGTGGGCCCTGGGTTCCTTCTGATGCATGACAATGCTAAGCCTCATGTGGCTGGAGTGTGTCAGCAGTTCCTGCATGATGAAGGCATTGATGCTGTGGACCGGCCTGCCCGTTCCCCAGACCTGAATCCAATCCAGCACATCTGGGACATCGTGTCTCGTTCCGTCCACCGACGCCACGTCGCACCACAGACTGTCCAGGAGTTGACTGATGCTTTGATCCAGGTCTGGGAGGAGATCCCTCAGGAGAACATCCGTCGTCTCATCAGGAGCTTACCCAGGCGTTGTAGGGAGTGCATACAGGCACGTGGAGGACACACACACTACTGAGCCTCATTTTGACTTGTCTTGAGGAATTTCCACAGAAGTTGGATCAGCCTGTGATCTGATTTTTCCACTTTTATTTTGAGTATGATTCTGATGTCCCATTGATCCCTGTTCTGCTTTTATTGAGGTCAGATGTCAAGCTTTGCTACAGAAAAGCACCACTGCAGTTGGACTAGGTGAATGGTGGCACAATAAAACCCTTCATTGCTTTTGCTGTTCAACATTATTTCTGCTTGGCTACTAAATAGTTGGGATCAAGTTTTGATTTTGCTCTCATGCTGTGACCACAAGTATGGTGGTATTTATTCAGGCCTGTGATTACATGCACCTGCACTAACTAAGTGTTGTAAGTTTGCCCATTTCCAATAATAATGCAGCAACAGTGGACTAAATTGAAATTGATAATAAGCAATGTGTTAAAAACCTGTTTGCTTGCAGCTGTGTGACATACACATTTGTCTCTTGATAAGGACAATGTGTCCACTGTTTGATAGCTGCTACTGTTTCCCACTTTCATATGGGCTACTGTATTCAAAGTTGTTCAGTTGTTGCAGAGACACTTTGATATTTGTGTGAAGCAGAGCTCAGTAAAACAGCAAAGCTGTGACTTTTTATGGCGTCTCTGGGTTGTCAGGTCTGCTCAGTTTAAATAAAAACAGTGCTGTGAGTCTGTGTGTGTAGTTGCATGAGTGCAAATGGTGGGTGTGCTGTGTGCCCTAACCCTTTTCTGCCACATTTTCCCTGTATGTGATGCCCTCTTTGTCCAGGAGTTGGTGGGTTGAAATTGGTCACAAGTGGGCAGCTCTTAGAAGGAGAAGTCTGAAGTCTGCGTTAAATGTCAAAAGAGAGAGAAAAAAAGAGAGCTTAGATATGAATATTCTTTAACAACTGATCTGCAAATCCTGTGAGTTTGTTATGCACAGGTGGTATTGCTGTACAGTGTGTATATATATAGTTTTCCTTATATAACGTGAGTATGAATAAAACTCGGTAAAGCTGGGAAGGTCAGCTCACATAGATGAGATGAAAGAGCGAAGAGGAGGGAGAGAAAGAGTGAGGCAGCAGGATGGTATGAAAGGTTGCTGACACCACTCTTTTAGCTGGAGACCATATAGAGAGCCTCTATATGATCTGTGGGTGGCCTAAAACACTTTGCGAGAAGCAAGAGGTTAGTGTGAGCTTGTTCTGCGGAAAGTGAAACCGGCCAGTCCTCTCAAGTCTTGCATCAACATCAGAATGTTATTGATGTGCTCTATTTTAAGGTGAATGCTTTGAGAGTTGCTGTCTTCCTCTCGCTCCTCTGCCTGTGTATGCTTTGGGCATTCCTCTCGCTGCACAACTGTGAAAAAATAAGCTAGCTTGGCTAACTTTCCCTAAAGTTAATGATTCAGAAGAGGTGCTGGCACACCAAATTATCGCCTTCTGAAAGGACCCATTGAGATCCAATGTGTGAGCGACACATCAGCTGCAAATCTCAACTCAGCCAAGAAAGACTGAGCCTTGCCCCGACCAAGTTACACAGGTTTTTGAACAAAATCTTTTAGAAACAGCTCCCGGTTTGGGAGACACACTTTAAGATGAAAACTTTCCTGTTTTTTTTCATGTTGTAGTTAGGGCTGGTTGAGATTATCTTGACCCGTCCCTTAGTTATGTTGTTGTATGTTGCTCCCGTCTGTCTCTCTTTCACTTTTCATGCATTAACATTATATGCCACCATGGCATCTCGTTAACTTTATATCTTCTCTCGCCCATAGCTTTGTGCTTTTGTGTAGGTAATCTTTGCTCTGGAGCTGCATGTTTCTGATTTATGGTTAATGGCCACACCAACCCACCTAATATTTATTGTTTACTCTCTCTCTATGCTGTTCTTTTCTCTCTCTGCTCTCCCCTCACCACAACCGGTTGAGGCATATTGCCGCCAAGATAAGCCTGTTTCTGTCAGAGGTTTTCTTCCTGTTTAAAGGTAGTTTTTCCTTCCTGCTGTTGTTCATGTGGGAATTGTTGAATTGTTGGGTTCCTCTGCAAGGACTTCGGTGCCCCAAGATTACTTGTGTCGTGATTTGGTGCTAGATAAATTAAATTGAATTGAATAATGGTGCATTTTAAGCCCTGCAACATAACTAACCACTGTCAAAAGTTGTGTTTACCCAACCTGCTATTACATCAAAGCATATAATACAATTGTCAGTCTAGGCCTGAAAATTAAGGTGCTTGGGTTTAGCCACTAAAAACCACGTGGTTAGGTTTGGAAAAAGATCATAGTTTGGGTTAAATGTGACAGTGGTTAGAATTAGGAACCCAAAATACTTAGTCAGGGTTAACATGGTTCATGTGAAATTAAGAAATTTTATGTATTGTAAGTAATGTTACATTTGTCACATAAGTTACTTAACCTACATTACATAAGTTAACTATGTTACATTACGTTTGCAACTTACTTGCGTTACTTAGTACTTATGGACTGAAAGATCAGGGTGAAAGACCTGGGTTTGAGCCATCCAACCTACTTGCTCTGACTTTATCACTTTTTGTTCTTCTTTTACTTGTCACATGACCTCCATCACATCATCTCCTTTTCCATTCTGTTCGTACATGCGTATAATATTCACAGGTCAGGTGAAACGTTACCCGTGACACAGTATCTTCTAGTGGACTGACGGGTGTATTACAAATGTTGGCATGATACTGGCTGAGTTAACCTGTTTAGCCAACACATTCTATTAGCTCAAAGATGCCTGAATAAAAGCATTGACATTGTTTTCTTCGCGATCGATTGCTGGAGGATTTTCTTTCAAGGTGCGACTCTCTGAAGGACTTTTTCTTCCAGGGTGAATTCAAATGTTGCAAGTTAACAATGCAAACTGTAAATCACTTAAGTGATATATCAGATGGTTCAAATTCTGAGGCATTCTGCACGCGCACCATTTTTGCCCATCCTTCTGTTAGAAAATCATGAGTGGAAAAAATCCCCTAAATGAAAGAGCAGAAAGTGAGTCAGTATAATATGACAGCTAAATTGACGGCATTGGGCAGACTAAGCTGACTGTTCTGAAGGTCTAATGAAAGGTTTCTTTGAGAGGCCATGTCAGCAGGTGAATGGAGGTGAAATATGTAGGCTCCCTCCTCCTCTCCCCACCTGTCCTCTGCTCTATCCTCTCTTTCTCCCTCTCTCTACCTCTCTCTAGGCTCAAAAGAAAGCCTGTCTCTGCTTCGATAACCAGAGTTATTATCAGCTCCAGTGGTGGTCTGAGACCTGTGCATGCATGACTGAAGACCACAAACACTTGTGACAGATATAAGATCGATTGATACCTATCTATCTATCTATCTATCTATCTATCTATCTATCTATCTATCTATCTATCTATCTATCTATCTATCTATCTATCTATCTATCTATCTATCTATCTATCTATCTATCTATCTATCTATCTATCTATCTATCTATCTATCTATCTATCTATCTATCTATCTATCTATCTATCTATCTACCTACCTACCTACCTATCTATCTATCTATCTCCCCTCGCTCACCCACCCACCCATGCATCCATCCATGTTTGCAATGTTTGTGTCTGTCCAAACAGAGGACGTTATTCCACTTCAGCTACCAGCTACTTTTGATGGCTCTGCATGCTTTATAGCAACATTAAAAGGCTGTTGCCAGCGTTTGCATTTTTATTTTATGTTTCCTCATCTTTGCATGAAGAGATGCTGTGTCTTATTAGTAAGACAGATTCTACAGAGGACAGTGTTTTGGTGTGTGTGTGTGGACAGGCAGGTGGTTGAATCAGAGGGCAGATCAGCGAGACTGCAGTCTGTTCTGTGTGCATTTCGATGATTTGATTTCAAATCTCACATCACAGTTTTTCTGGAAAGATCTCTGCTTTAGAAAAAAAGAGGAACGTACAATGGTTCTGTTGAATTCAAAACAGCTTTGGTGAGCAAAACTGGTTCTAATTCACAAAAAAATGATTTTGATGCTACTGAACATATTGAACTGGATATATCAGAAATGAAATCAACTCACCGGGATACACATAAATGATAGCTGACGTGTTTATTCTTCATGTTTTCGAAAGCACCTCTGCAACGCACTAGTGGTTTGATTGACTTTGACAATTCTATTAGAGTTTGTAAAAACAGGTAATAAATTAAATTACATTCTTGTCGAATGACAGATGTTTTCGCATTATCTCTTTTTTTATTTCTCTGTCTGAATGAATAGCAGTGTTCATTGTTCAAACTGCAGCTTCAGACAAAAATGGAATCTGACACCACCTCTCATCAGGCCCCAGGGCTAGTGAGAGACAATATGTTGTTCTAATATGCTAATTCTGCATTACGGATTCAGTGAAAATGAGTGTGTGAGATGATCACACCATTAAAAGTTAGCTTTAGCAATGTAGTATGTTAATCAGGCCAGATGGGACCATTCTGTTTGTGTAAATTAACTCCCTCTACTTCTTTGACGTTGGACCTGTAAATATAATTCTTGACAGGCCTTTGAAAATGTTTTCATTAGAAATAGTCTGCATTTGTGTGAAATATATTGGCTGAAACATATTTATTGAAATACGCAACTTTTAAGAAAAAAACAAAAACAATCTTAAACACCCTTATACTATAGCAGCTGCAGGAGTTGCTGAGATTGACTTTTTGGGGATTCACTACCCCGCAAGGTATTTACTTAGGTTTTCCTACTGTTTCTTTTAAAAACGAATACTGCACTAGCCAGTGGAGCTACGTTTTGGACACAAAGCCCTCTTCATTATGAAGGTTTAAAATATATATTTGTGAAAATATACCAGGAATGGTGGTAACTTTCCTTTTTATCTGCATTAATCTGATCTGTATTTTCTGGAAACCTGTGTGCACATTGGTAGTGATGTCTCACTTAAGCCTGTAAGCCTTGAGTAGTCAGCTCATTGTATGTTTGTGAGAGTGTGTGTGTGTGTGTGTGTGTGTGTGTGTGTGTGTGTGTGTGTGTCTCTGGTTTTATGTGTAAGCCATAGGTCAGTCTTTTTTTTCCTCTTTTGCTACCTGCCAACAGTCTGACTGGGTGTGTTTTTTCTCCCACTTCATACATGAAATGTCATGACTGTGGTGCAGTCTATAAATATAATCTGGCTATAATTAATGTATTACTGCTGCAGGATTTTACTGAAAGTTGCTGAAGGAGCTTTGCAATTACACCTGCTTTGCTGTGGTGACCATGTAGTGTAATTTTATTGACTTCTTAAGCTTTTATGATGAGCATTCAGATTTTTGGTGATTATTTTCATTTATATCCTCATATTTCACTGGAAAATCTTTTCAAACTGAGGCCGTCTTTGTGCAGTTATTGTGAATTACAACTTGTTACACACCCACATTTTCCTCAGTAAATCTTTATCAATCCTTTTTTAAACTTTTGATCACTATGTCCCACATTCATTTTTCTGATTTACTGCAAGCTGTAGCTTTTCTGTCTGAAAACTGACCATATTATATCTTTTTTTCATCTTTTAGCAGGGTTGATCATTTTCTAATTATGGTAGGCCACAACTCACGGATAGATGTAGGGAAAACAGATGTCTGTAATACAAACTAACTGATGGCTAACAGCAAACTCCCTCTGTTAAAATCCATTATTTCTTATCCCCAGAATACTGTCATTATCCTAACAACACTGAACAAATGGTCTCTCACACAAACCAGTATCCCTCCTTAGCCAAAATCAGTATTAGTTTTCCACCTCTGTCCCCGGGCATGTTCTGGCTCTCTGGTTCCATAATCCAGGGCATATTCTAAGATCCTTAACCCAGCACAAACTTTGTTTTTGGGCTTTAGTCCAGCTCTGCTCTTGGGAGGTCCAACAGCTCCTCCAAACCCCCTCTAGTCATTTTTTTTGTGTGAAGGATTTTTATTTTTCAATCACGCTGTCCCAATCCCCAGGACAATTAGAGGTCGTCACAGAGCAGTTTACAGAAAGTGCAGAGCAACAGAATGTTGTTTTGGAAAGTTGTAATGGTCCCTTGAGTGAGTGAATAGGCTTGGAACAGCAACATTAAAAGAAAAAGAAAAAAAAGTAGTACAAGACAGAAACAGAAATAGGTTGCTTATCTTTTAATGATTTTTACTTAGCAACAATATTGTTTATCTAAGTCCCCCAAAAGTCAAGGTTGTCCAAGAAAATTAAATGATCTGCAAAGACATTCATTGAAATTCCTCACCAGATCTTATTTAAATTCCTAGGTGGCAATAGAATATGTTTTCATCTTTTTATTGTGCTCATTATCTTAGCAGAGTAGTAGATATGAATATGCTAACATTAATACAATATCAAAATTATTAACAGTATGAACAGGGTGAAGTTAGAGATAAACAGTATGTGCAGATGTTACAGTAAACAATTGCAGGTACAAGAATGATTACTGCTGGTAAGCATTATAACAGCTGGGTATGAATACGTGTCTTTACTATCAGTCATATGTACAGTAAAGACAGCAGTATAAATGTCAGTATGCTAAAGGACAGAACAATTGTTACACCATGCTCAGATGCAGTTTGAAATATTTATGTTGACGGTGCAGCGGTAAATGTTATCAAGAATCTCAGTAGACCAATGGATCGTCTTGTGTCTCCTCAGAAAGAAGAGACATTGGTGAGCCTTTCTGACTAAGAATGACGTGTTCAGGGTCCAAGAAAGGTATAGACACCCAGAGAAACACACATATCCTCTGTCCCATTGATAAGGTTGGTGGCGGGTTATCTGCCGCTGGTTTTTCTGACATCAACAATGACTCGAGGGCCAGGTTGTATTTGGCGCACCATGCCACCAGTTGCTGCACCTCCTCTGTGTAGGCTAATGAGGCCAACCACTGCTGTGTCATCTGCAAACTTCATAATGGCATTGGAACCATGTACAGCTGTCCAGTCGTAGATGGACCAGAGGAGAGGGCTCAACACACAGGCCAGCGTACAGAGTGAGGGTTGATGATGTGTGACTGGGGTCTATGGGTTAGATAGTCCAGTATTCAGTTGGAAGTGTTGATGCCCTGATTTCTGTGTTTGGTGATCAGATTGGAGGGGATGACAGTGTTAAATGCTGAAGTTGGTAAACAATGTTTGGTTCTCCAGGTGGAAAAGAGCGTAATGTAACGCTGTAGAGATTGCTTCTTCCATACAACTGTTTTTGTGACTGGTGAATTGGAGGGGGTCCAGTGTGGGTGGTAGGCAGGTTTTGAGATGAGCAAGGACCAGGCTCTCCAAGCACTTCACAATAGTGGGGCGTGAGTGCCACAAAGTGGAAGTCAGAAATTTAGGCTCTGGCATAATGGAGGTGGCTTTGAAGCACATGGTGAAAAGTTTGCAGCCACTGACAGGTTGAGGATGTCTGTCTGGACCTCGATCAGCTGTCCAACACATAGACTGAGCAAATGCTTAGGAATGCCATCAGAACCAGCAGCCATGTATGCATTAGTCCCACTCAGACTTTTATCCTCCAACATTATATAGAACACTATCCCCAATCAAAAAAAATAATTGCACAAGCATCCTATTACATTTAATTCATGCATTTTATCTTTAAGTGAGTCATGTGAAACATCATCATTCTTTGTAGCAAATGTCCCAAAGTAACATACAAGTTTATGTGGTAAGTGATAAAACCCTCTAGTGGCCAAAGATGGGCGCAAAGGAGGAAATACAGTGATGTCATAGAGTCAAAGTGTTCATAGAGGAGGGTGGGGTGGATGGACGGGGAGATAAAACATTAGACTTTACATGGGAAACCCGCTGTTGGTTTCCTCCTTCAAACCTCACCTTAATCATTGTTTCTTTGAACCCTCACCGTTCTATGACCTTAAACCACAAGCTCATTCTGTAATCATATTAACCCAAAACATAATCTTTTCATGAACCTAACTGAATAATTTTGTACTGTCACATTGTAAAGGGATTATAGATTTCTTTGTGGTATATCTCCTGCCACGGTTACACTCCTACATGGGTTGGATTAAAGGGTAGGGAGACATGATTTACATGGTTGTTTAGGTTGGAGGACTTTTTTTTATCATGTAAATGTACAATTGAAATGGCACAGTATTAACTCAACTGAAAATACAAGGCATCTCTGACACAAAATTCCCCAAATTCTTCCTGTATGACAGAGTTTGACCTGCATTTGTTCCGTGACTATTTGTCTACGAAAATAGTAAATATACAGACAAGCAATTAACGTAGCACAACTCAAGTAAAATCAAACAATTTTGCTTAACTGCCATTGAGCAGTTGATTTTGAGGTCTAAAATAACCACGTTGCACTCGTTCACCCTTCACCTGTGTATATGACTCCTGCAACCTAACTAAACACCGCTCTCTCTCAGCCACTATCTTGTCAGCATGAGGTCATTGTCTGAGCCAAGCCCAATGATGTCATTTCCTTCATAAACAAGTCCAACTTCCTCTTGAGGGTTCATCTCAGCTGAGTTTATCCTGTGAGTTCCCCAGAGGGATTTGAAATAGTTTCAGACTGTTCTTCCCTGTCATCACATACAACTGAACTGAGTATCACTTTTTATTTCTACAGCTGCATGAGGCTAGGTTCATTATTTTCTCTGCAGCAGACTTTATTTAGATCTAGAGTGCTTGACAAAGTATAAGAATAGGCTACTGGTGGACTGCAGAACCACAAAAGACTTGTTTGGTGAGAGAAATGTTGTCCTTAAATCATCCCTGTGTGTGTGTAGTGTACTTTATTTACCCTGACTCAAAGCACAGATTAACTAAGTGAAAGCTTCTGACTTTTTGCTGGGTTTTTGGTGGAGCAGTGTTTGGTTTATATAGCTATGTTGATCAAGTGTGCAGTCACAACCTACAATGATGTCAATGCTCAGGCACCACTATATGTAGAAATCAGCAGTCTTACTTTGAGCTTTTAAAAGCACTGCATGTGTTGTATATTTGTAAACCAGCAAGGTAAAGAGAATAACTCCATAATTAAATGCTGTTTTGGAGGTTGTTTATAGAGTAAGGCACAGCTGTAGCCTGCCTGCAACAACATGGGCTGGGTTATTGTATTTAGCCAATGTAATCACAATCTAGATGAGCTTTAAAGCTGCTGGTTCCTGGCGGGTTGAAAAAGAGCCATGTTTTCTTTGCCAAATCCCCTCCTTGCTCTGTTTCTCATGGAAGGTTGATATGGGTTAGGAGTTTAGGACTGCAACACACCCATGTGTTTTAACAGCTCTCCAACCACATGTGTTATCAGCTGAGCCATGAATGTGGGAAAGCCCCGCAGGCAGAATGACATCATGCCCTGTGTAATACTAGATATATTTTATCACACAAGGGTGTAACTGGGAGAATGTACGGAATTGGAGAGATTGTTGAAAATAACCCAAACTAATGGAAACAAACAGACACACTAACTGTTGAGTGAGTTTCATATTTTTTATTTATTTTTATTTGTATGTATGATCTGGAAAAGTGCAAAAGTGCAGAGCATGTTCAACACTTTATGTAAAGCAATGGATCGTAGAAGATCTGTTTTTAAAGACCAAAAGCAGGGGTGATAACTCCAAGCTCTGCATCACTGTTCCTTAAATTGTAATCGCAAAACTATGAACCTCTAAGCTCTGCAACAGTAAGATCCTTAATGTTAACATCTGGCCTGTATTGGTGTGCTTTACTAGAACATGGCTAAAGAAATGGGTTTTTAGCTTCAAATTAATTTTTGAATGCGGTAGCTCTTTCAAAGCTCTGACACTGTCAGCTGTTTGGTGTTGAAATGTTTTGCATGTGTTATCAGTTTCGCTGTAATTCAGCAAGAAGGCCAGTGGCAGAGTGACATAATTTATAGTTTAGAACCAACACATAGGGGTGGAACTAGAAAATAGCAGGGACTCTTTGGAAATGAGTGAACATTAAGAGAGACTGAAAACAATGGAAACAATGATGGCTGCAGTGTTTTTGGGAAAGGGGGAATGATGATATGCTGTAATTCACTCACATTAGAAACTTGAGCATGCTGAAGTAATTGCTTTTGACAGGAATACAAACAGCGAGCACAGAGTCTCATCAGTGCTGACGAGGGCAATGGAGGGTGGACTGCCTTTTGAGCAGTGGAACCTGCGTTTACGTTTTCTCAAAAGCAAGTGGGCTCTATTCAACAAAACACTGGTAATGACACTAGATAAGCCCAATAATTGTGGTTGTTGACATTGATTTCAACATATCAAACATAAATGAGAGTGAAGTACTGTTTTGTTGGGATTTTTAAAAGTTGGGTGAACATTTAAATCAGATACTGAACATTTGGTAACACTTTGGCTTCAGAGGCACATTTTAACTGATGGTGTCAAAACAAAATGTACAGATAATTATTTGAAATCGTTCTTTATGTGCAACATGATGATGCAGCATTGTGGGTGGAGATCTTGTTTTTATTAGTCAAAACTATCTTACAGTTAAAGCTCACAAAAACTGCTGTGAATTCAAAAATATAGATTTAGAAGTGAGATGATTTTTGTGAACATAGTAAGGCCTACACAACACAATAATTGAAGTAAATTTAATTTTCCTTCCAATATACGGTTCATTAATAATACTAATATTAAATGAATGCACATATTAATGAGGGCATTAAGAGTAGTAATGCTCAACCCTCAGTCCCCCACTCCATTTAACAACAATCTAGTTTGATTGAAAGAGGTAAATCAGCTGAAGTCATATGAGCACTGGTTCTTTACAGCACTACCAGGAGAGAAGTGGTGACTCCTCATTGTTATTAAACTAAGGGGGGGAAAGCTTTAGGGAATATTACGTCACCACTGTCATCACCACCATGACCACTGCACTGACCAGCACCATCATCAGCACCAATGCCATCATCATCATCATCATCATCATCATCATCATCATCATCATCATCATCATCATCATCATCATCATCATCATCATCTCCCAAAGCTCAGCGCAGTAGCATAATAACTCTTAGATTTAAAGTCCTGTTTGAAAGATGACATCATTCTTTTCGCCCCTAAAACTCTACAGCATACAGCTGACAGAGCTGAGGAGCAGGGAAGTAGTTGTGTAAATGATGTGATGTGTTGGCATCCTTGCAGGAATTGTCAGCTGTTTTACTGTCTGCATCTCACAGAATAATAAAAAAAAAAAAACCTGTAGGAAAGTTGACATCATTCACATGCTGCAGAACAATAACTGCCATTCCTAATCCTCTGACATAAAATTGACATATGTCTGAAGAGGGAAAGTATATGACAACGATGGAAATAGTTGGCCCTTCTGCAGGAAACATCAGCTGTTTGGCGTTGTGGAAATGAATGGAGGGGATTGTATTTTAGCAGAGAAGCAGACTTGCCAGAGACACGGTTCGTGAACTGTGACTGTAAGAGTTCAAACCTTCTTCATGAAACACTGTCACACATGTCTGCGCCATGTACCTAGTGTATCTACAATGTAATGTCTAAGATCACTTAATAACCCTCTGGAGTGTGACTTCAGTCTGCCCTTAGGCTAAATTACATAATTCCGAGACAGTGGGATGCTCAGTGCAAAACTTGAAACTCATAAAAAGAGAAAAATGAGAAGGTCGAAAGCATTTGAAAAAATTATAACCACACTGGAGAGCTCAAGGTTAAAAACCTAAAACCTAAAACCTTGCTAGCAGGAGCTCATCTGCCATAAGTGCTTCAAAGAATCATACAGCTATGTTACGTTCTACAGACAAAATTAATCCTACCGGTTAGAGTAATGCCAGCCATGTCAAATAGATGTGTGTACGAGTCCTGGATTAGCACACAGAAAGTGACAGCATGGTGGGAAATCATGACCACAGTGCAAGAAAGATGTGTGTGTGTGTGTGTGTGTGTGTGTGTGTGTGTGTGTGTGTGTGTGTGTGTGTGTGTGTGTGTGTGTGTGTGTGTGTGTGTGTGTGTGTGTGTGTGTGTGTGTGTGTGTGTGTGTGGTGAATGGTCTGCCACAAGAAAAATGTCAAATGACCAAAATGCTGGAGACATATTCATGCACGTGCACACACGCACACGCACACGCACACGCACACGCACACAACTACAGCAAAGTTATGTATTTTCACAGTGAACTGACAGCTACATTTTGCCATCTCGCATGTATAGTACTATGCATCAGGTAATGTAGAGTGTGTGTAAATGTGCATATTACGACAACAATAGTGACTATCTATCTCTTTCACATCTATTGATTTTTATATAAAGTCATCTTAATAAGTAAATACCAAGCGTACCAATGAGGTCATAGACAGTATATTATATTGTACAAGTGTCGGTTATTTTTCATGAATTTGAATGTGCTTATCAAGAGTTTTGAGCCTTTTTTGTCCACAAATAAAATTCCAAACACACTGTATTAATGCAATCGCTTATATTTACACTCTCTTCAAGTGCAGTTCTTCTAATGGCCACTAGATGCTGACTTTGAAAATGAAAACAGAACAAAATACACAACTCAACACAAGCTTTACATCAGACATTATGGTTTCAGTTGCTAAGTTTCTTTCCTCTCTAATGCGTCTCTTTGTGAGAATTTGAAAAAAACCCTTTTTGTCATTACGTGGATCTGCTGATTAAGTCCCACTTCATGTATTTGACATTCATTGTGAATATACGGTAGGTGTGGATGTTACAGACCTGTGCACACTCCTCAACAGCATATAGAATCTAATTAGAACAGTTGTAAACAGATAAATGAAGAATATATTTGGCATCGATATCCTATGGCACAACCTCTTCCTGTCTTATCCAGTTACAGAGTGGCTACATGTGTTATTTAATTCATCTGATTCTTGTAGTTTTATTTAGCAGGGTCACTGGGGGTCTCTCACGTGATCAGGAAGAAGGATGAGTAAACCCTCTTTTTGCTGCGACCATAAAGGGGCATGTGGACTTTAACAATCTGAATCACTGATACAAAATGAATCATTCGGAGGCAGATCAGAAAACAATAGCAATGAGAGCAGAGTTTGGCATCCAGATAGCAATAGGATACAACATACGCTGAGCTTGGCTCAGTCCTCAAAAGGGTGACGGCATCACTGTATGAATAATGGAAATTTGATGCCTCAAGTGTCCTGTATACTTTACACCCTCTTTAGATGTGTCCTTGGGCACAATGCTTGGTCTCTGACTCAAGTGAGTCACCTTCATGTCTTATGAGAACATTGTTTTTAAATCAATGAGTGAATGAGTCTGTCAGCTGAATCATTAGGGTTCTACAAACTTTTGGCTCATTTTCCTGTGTCTATGTGATCCGTAAAGCATGATTTACAGCTGGATCTTATAGTCACGCCGTTATGTAATTCTTCAGTAAACTGGTGAGCTCCTACGTAGAAAAGTTAAGGATTATTCAGCTTGAATGCAACATGTTTTACTTTAAGTGGTGTGTCTGGTACCTTAGCTCAACCTCTTCGACAGGAATGTGAAAGGTAAATAGCCAAAGCTGACTGACAAAAGGAGCTACCTTGACAACCACAGAGTAGGTATGGTTATTGTTCATATTTCATAGGGGTCTCCTTTAAGTTTCCTTGTTTTGATGTTCAGGAGTAGATGGGAGAGTGTTTGAATTAATTCATGGATGTAAATCAGACTTGATTTGACTGTGATGACTGCAGAGCCTCCATATGACTGGAAGGATCACTTGAAGCCCTCATTTTTGGAATCTATTTCTTACAGCAGATGTGCACACACACACACACACACACACACACAGACACACAGACACACACACACACACACACACACACACACACACACACACACACACACACACACACACACACACACACACATCGATCCTCCTTCCTATGGAATGTCAACTCTTCCTTGTTTATCCAATAGCCATAAAAACGTAATCAGCCACAAGTCAACACTCAACACTGAATGACTCCAAACAAACTGGATTATTGCTCTAATTAAGCTTTAATAAGCCCTTATTAAACGGCCGCAGGCCTCGTTAGGCGGTTCATTAAGCCATTTCATCCTTTTATTCCTTCATTAAGTCTCTTTTCTTCTCTCTTTTCTTCTCAGGGAGTGTGGGAGTGGTGAGGTCTGGGAGATCACGACCTTAATTCTCTCTAAGACAGATGGTTTAATTAACACTGGAGGAATCCTCATTGACTCCAGACCTCCACAATGAGAATGTGCAGGGGAATTGGATTGCCAAGGTAGGGGACTATGCTAATATGTTTTTTTACTGGCAATATACACTAATGGCTTTTAAGTTACAGTAACTGTGTTTTTTGTATTTATGGTGTAATTAGATGGTGATATTGAATGCATATAAACATACAGAAAATATTAATATCCATGTGATTTAGCAGTGTTTTAGGCAAATGGCAGATAATGAGCAACATCATTGTAATTAAATGTGAACATATTTTACTATTTTTTTGTCACCAAACCCCAACAGAAGAAACAAGCAGCAACGTAAACATATGAATACATTGCAAGCTAGAGAGCTTTATACGAATCTGTAAGATATAGAACTATTTATTCAGTCTAACTGACTGTAGAGAATTACCTCTGCGGGTTCCCTTGTATTATGTATGCAGTCAAAACTGACATTTTAGCTGCAACAGCTCTCAAACAATTCTAAATGTGAGTAGCACACCACTTGTGTGGAGGTTGTTTACAGTTTAAAACAGGAAATATTGACCCATTCATCTCATAAACCTGCCAAGCCACATCTGACTATGAAAGTAAAAAATAATGAAACATTTATTACAGTTAGAGAGCAGTCTGAAGTGGCCTACCAGCAAAACGTTCTAAATGTTCTGTAAATAATATCCCCATAACTTCACTGATTCTTTTGTTTCAGATACAAAGTTAGATGAATGATGAAAGAGTGAATCATTTTTAAAGACTTTTTACTATTCTTACTATTTTTTCGCTACTGCGTTACACTTAGACCTGATTTCCCCCCTCATTATGTCCAGGACTATCTAAGTACTGTCTACTTTTGAAAAATGCCTTATCATTCAATAGCAATGTTTTATAACAAGGCTACATTTTCATATGGTGACGTTTTCATCTTAAAACGCTCAACTCTTGCTACGTTTATTCTGCAGTGAATCTCACTAGCATCAGTGAGCCACAGCGTTTCCAATACATAGGCTCTACTTTGGTAGCCCGCCCACTCAGATTCAAATCACTTGGATTCAATTTAGATATTCAATGTTACACATTAGAACGTCTTATTTCACCACTTTCAAACTAATCTTTGGCCACATATCTGTATGGTCTGCGTGCGCTGTAGTGACTAGATATTCCTCTGTTTGCGGCAGGGTAGCTGGCATCTGTTTAAACATATTTAGGGAACATCAGTGAGTTGTAGTTTCAACGCAAAACTTCCATGTGTATGGGTTTAGAGGACATCTGTTAATTGTGGGTTATACTTCTAAGTGCATGAAAGCTAAACATTTGTGAAGTAATGTGTAATGTAATAAAATTGTATGCAATGTTAATATTATATTAATAATGTTCAAATGTATTTTTCATAATTGGTGTAAAAAAGTATCCTTTAGGAAGCGATAATAAGATCAAGGTATCAGTATCAGTAATTTTTTTTATTAATTTGTTAACAGGTATTTACCGTATATTCTTGTGACTGAATAGGGGGAATAACTGAGACTAGATGCAACAGAACACCCACAGATGTGCTCCAAACCAGTTTTCAAGATTATAATATTTGAACACTTAAACAGTCCCTTTGAACAGTGCAACACATAATGTTCACCCTGAAGCTTAAAAGTTAAAGATAATGTTTAGTAGCAGATGCGTGTTTTCAATGTCTGCTGCGCAGGGGGATTTCCCTCTCTGTGTGGAACATTCAGAGGTGAACCTTGCACACACAAGCCTTCAATTTTTATGTGCCAAAAAAGTGCACCTGACTGCGTGGTTGCTGTTCATAATGAAGAACGTTTTTCCCCTGAGAATCTTAAGGGACCGGTGTCTTCATTTTTTTTTTACCATAACACACAGTATTATTGCATAAGGATCAGTATTAGCAGATAGTCCTGCCTCTTAAAGGCGGGGAATATAAGTTATTACATATGCATATAGAGATGAGGACATCGTAGCTATGTTTGGTGGAGTGCAGGTGTGTATTTCAATTACTGAACCACAAAACTTTTGAAACAAATACCCAAAATTTGACTTGTATTTTGACTGAAGGAGGTGTGTGTGAGATAATTTGTGTATGCGTATGCACACGAGCGTGCGTTTGTATGTTCATTAGCAGTCTGGATCCTGCTGAGGTGACAGATGTTCATGGCAGAGGCAGGCAGAGAGACAGAGTGTCCAAATGAATTTACTGGTACGTGTACGTGTGTGAAGGGGAGTCAGAAAAGCTGTCCTTCATCCGTCTCTGTTGTCTTGAGTGCACTACAAGTGCGTGCGTGGGCTGACGTGCTTCAGTGCACACAGGTAAAAACTTCAGTCATGAAGTGATTGAGTTTCCTGAAGCTTCCACAGATGTGCAAACGCTAAGATTCACCCTCTGCCTCCTTCTATCTTTTTCTTTCTTCCTGTGTTTGCCGTTTAGATTTCTATGAGCTCCAATACTGTATCTCTGTCGTACTGTTTCTACCCTCCTTGTACCGCTCATTTCACCAACACGCAGTCACAAACACGAGGAAGTGCTGGTTTGGACGTTAGGCAAAATAATAGCCCCCCGCATAGGACGACACGTGAGAAACACTCACATGCACACCCATACGTGATCAGTTACACAATTAGAACCATAAGGTCCATTAAAAAGCAGAAGCTCCAACTGTTTGTACCTTTTGTGCAGCGAGAAATGAAACTTGTGAAACTGTAAAATCTACAGTTGAAACCACAAATGGGTTCAGGTTTTGTTTGCAAGGTTCACCTCTGAGCGCACAAGTGAAAACGATCAGAGCTCTCACCATAATATTTTTTCTATTTGTAAAAAGTCTGACATTATTTTCTGCTGAATCAATAATACAGTAAATGAATCCTTCCAGCCATTGTGACGTCCTGAATTATAATAAAAAAAGATCCACTATTGGTGCATATTTTATGATTATTCAATACAAGTATTTGATACAATGCAATTAGTCTATATTTATAGTGCGTACTTTCAATTTTGGTATGATTTGGTCAAGTTTAAACCTGTGAATTAGGCACAGGGGAAATGACCTTTACTTAATTTAAAAGTACTAATTTTACACTGAAAATACTTCACAAGTTAGTCCTGCATTCAAATTTCTTAAGCGAAATATACTTAAAGTATCAAAAAAGTAAAGTTCACACTGTGCAGTAAAAGCTCCCTGTCAATGATTGACAATGTTTTGGAATAATGCTAGTGTTGAATGGATGTTTTTAGTGCTGTAGGTTTTTAGGGTTGTGCTTATTTGAACTACTTTATGGATTGTTGGTTAGTTTATTCTACAGTAATGTATCATATTCCATAAGATTATGATATGTTGTATTGTTTCTGTTCTGTTAGAACGATGCATGTTTAAAAAGGCAATAAGCTCAGAAAAACAATACATTTTCTAGTGAATCTCTAGGGTTTTAAAACAGTTTATATAGCTTAAAAAGTAGGATACTTTTCTCAATCCATAAAGGAACATCTGAACCTTTACGTTATCAGAAAAAAATAAAATTCAAAACTAGCAGATTTGGAGATACATCGTTTTCACCAGACAAAAATATTATGAAAAACTGTAACCTTGAAAGTAACTAACTATTTTTCAGTGAAGTAGAAGTATAAAGTTTCATAAAATCAAAATATTCAAGTAAAGTAAAGTACCTCACATTTGTAGTAATGTACAGTACTTGAGTAAAAGTACCAAGTTACATTCCACCCCTGAAATTGGAGGGTGGGGCTTTAGACAAATGCTGAACCCACAAGATCATGGTATGCAACTTTGTCTGCTCAGCAAGCCGACCCTTAGCTGAGTGACTTAATTGGCCGTAATTGTAGCTGTAGTCTGCTCAATGAAAGCAATCAAAGGCAAGCAATTACAAGACCTTGGTCACCAGCCCTAGGGGCAGAACTTCAAACCGTGAGACATGCGCATGCACATACTAATACACAATCAGACATACAGACGCACACTTACAGAGCGGTAGTCACCCACACATTTCCTGTGTGTTTCATGTAAGACAGTCTTTTCTTCCTTCTTTTCTGTTTGGAGAGGAAGTGCGGGTCTAATGACTTTTCCTATGCGTCACAAACACCGCATGTGGGAGGCAAACAGCCGCACTGCACGTGTGTGCATGTGAGAACCTTTATGCATAAATGCATGAGTTTGTGAAGGTCTTGACACATGCAGGTTTTTTTTTATGCATTTGTTATTTGTTAGAGGCTTCATGTCTATTTACGAGTTTGTGTTTTTGAAAAAACTTCACGTTGAATTTGTTGGTGTTTTTGAAAGAAAGTTCTGTGTGTGTTTATGTGTTGACAGGAAATGTGCACACTTAGCTACCGTTGAATGATTTTGGTCGACCTCTGAAAAATAAGTCTATCTCTGAGGAGCTCTGTTTCCCTTCGTGCCTTTGATGTGACCATGTGGGCTTGTGAGTATTATATGTGCGAACAGTTTGTTGCTTTTGCTTGTTTCTTGTAAACAGAGCTACCACTGAGACCTCACACAGGTTATAAAACTCAGTTTTTCAGTTTTCTTGTAATACTCTCAGTCTCTCTATCAATCCTGATCAATATTTTATTTCTTGGGAGATTGAATGTGTACCAAGCTGAAATTTCAGTTATAATTTCTTTTAGTAACATATCATATATTTATGATGGCTACTGCCAATACTTCTCCTGGCTTTCAGTGTCCCACTGCATTATTTTAAAGCTTTGAAGGAGGATTCTGCACAAAAATCACAGATGAATTGTCAAAGTTAGCTCCTAAAGCCAACTACTAATTTAAACATAATATTGATCAGTCAGTAAATAAAGTACATCCCTATTGCAGGGTTCCCTAACTGAGTGACCCTATTGATGCAGCCAAACCTCAGTACCCTGCTCTGCTCAGTCCCCTTTGGGGTTAAATATTTCAAGCACTGTTAAACAACCAGGTGCCTAGCTCAAAACAACATCTCCACAAGTCTGAATAATTCTTCAGGGTTGCCAGTGTGAAACACAGTCAGCTACAATCCCACAATCATTGGTTCCCCACAGCTGCAGTGAGGTTGCACAGTTCACTTGAGGCCACAAAGAAGTGTTTTGCTCAAAACAAGTACCCATTCAAGGACTAAGGTTGGTTCTCCTATGAGCAAGTGACTATTGAAACATTATTTTAGGTGAAATGAAAAACGGAATCAAAAACAGCCATTTGATTGGATCCGAGGCCTTTGCTGAACTCTTCCTCCAAATTCATCATTCCCCTTCCCTACCTTTGCTCCCTGGTGCCAACTCATTTTCTTCACTGTGTCTTTCACCTATGAACACCAACTCGCCTTTTCCTTCCCTATCTTTCTCCCTCTCTTTCATGTCTTACCGTCGGTTCCTCCCTCCCTCTCTTCTTCCTCTTCCATTCCTCTCTGTCCTTCATCTTTGCATTCTCAACTCCCAGCCTCCATCTGCAACTCTGGATTAACATTTCTCTCTTGTTGCCTTCACACATTCATTCATTCTTTCTGTTTCTTTCTACCTCAAATATGTTTTATTGGCTTTATTGGGAAAAAAAACAAAAACTGTTGCCAAAGGTACATAACTTATGGGGATTGGATGAGTGAACATCCAAACATTACTGTAAATAAGGAAAAAGGCGATCAATGAAATGGCAGTACATAAATGACTCAGTATCATCATTCAAGTTACGATAAAATAAGGATGATTTAGTTCGCTACAACACCAACTAAGAAAATATTAGACCATTATTTGTTACGATATACTTTAGCACACCTAAATCTACAAAACAAAAAGAGAATATCTGTTTAAAGCAATAGGTATTTTGGGATATTTACTTCTTTTTTTTGACTGGAGTGGGATGAGAAGATCAATAGCACTCTCATATTTGTCTGCTAAATATGATGCTACAGCCAGCAGCGAGTTAGCTTACCATAAGCCTGAAAACAAGGGAAATGATAAATATTAAACTAATTAGATATAATGTGTTCATTAGTGAACCTCAGAGGGGCAGCTACTTGTATTTTGTTACCTTTGGACAGATTGGATTTCAGCTTTAGCCGTAGTTTTACTAACACATTGAACTGAAATCTATCCTCATTGTAGCATTTTAAAGGATTTTTGTGGTGATCCAGCAAATGGATAACATACTGTTTTATTGGAGATCATTTTATCTGAATTTCAGGAGCATGACCACACCTCAAACATTATACATACCCACCCATCTGGCACATCTGTCTGCTCTCGTCTGTTCAGACCCACAGAATGCCACAGCGCTCATCCATTTTGCCTACGAAATCGTCCCCATTGTTAAACTTATCCTCAAAACATCCGTTGATGTCTTCTTTGCCTCAGCAGATGGTTTTCATGCTGTCCAGCAAACCTATAAACTCCACTTTCACCAAGGACCTTGTTAAGGCAGTTCACCAATCCAATCGCTATTGGGAGAGTTCCAGCAAAATAAAAGACCACCTTAAGGTGCATTACTTCCACTTACTGGACTGGAACTTCATTTTCTACATGTTCTGCCTTGTTTATGGCAGTGGGATGCCCTCTCTTTTTCATACTTAATTTTCAGCATTTTTTTGTTGTTGTTTGTCTCTGGCACTGGGATGCCAGGGCCCCTGTCCTGTCATTTTATACAGTTTTCTGATCCATTTCCCTCATCAGGTCACCAGTTCCCCCCTCCTATCTGCTTCATTTTCAACTGTCCCTTGCACTAGGATACTAGTTTTCCTCTCCACTACCACCTCATTTCAATGGTCTTCTGCTCATGTCTCGGGTGCTGGTTCACCAGTCCTTTTCTCTTTCCCCTAATTTCAGTAGTCCTGGGATGTTATTTTCATTTCATAAAGACGGTGCTTGATTCCGGCACAGGGATGCCAAGTTCTAATTCTTCCATGTCCCTATTTCGTTAAAGTCTTGCCGTTGTCCTAGCAGGGTTGCTCACTTCTGTTTCGTCAATCCTCCCATTTCCTCAAACTACTACGCTTATTTTGGGCACTGCCGTGCATGTCTCCATTTCATCTGTCCTCCTTATCAAAAAACTAGAGCACTCATTTCAGACACCAAGATGCCCGTTTCAAAATCGGCCATCCCTCAATTTCACAAACTTCGGTGCTCATTTCAGGGACTAAAAACCAGCTTCAGATTACTCCATCCTCCCATTTCATCAATCAACAGTGCTCATTTTGGGCACAGGGATGCCACTTCCAGATTCGTCGGTCCTGCCATTTCTTCAAACTACAGCGCTCATTCGGGCACTGAGATGGCCGTTCAAATTCATCCATCCCCATCTCATCAAACTGCAGCACTCAGTTCGGGTACCAGGAGCCCTTTTTCCATTTCTTCT
Source organism: Brachyistius frenatus (assembly GCF_029030835.1). Taxonomy (NCBI): domain Eukaryota; kingdom Metazoa; phylum Chordata; class Actinopteri; family Embiotocidae; genus Brachyistius; species Brachyistius frenatus. Next base: position 4,280,034 of record NW_027210613.1, on the reverse strand, counting down.
GTCCCCCTTTTCTATCATACTACAGAGCTCATTTGGGCACTGAGATGCCAATTTCAAAACTGGCCATCCCCCATTTCATCTAACTACAGCGCTCAATTGAGGCACTGGGAAGCCAGTTTAAGACTTAGCCATTCTCCCATTTTATCAAACTACCGTACTAATTTCCGACACCAGGCTGCCAGTTTAAAATTCAGCCATCCCTCCATTTTCACCAAACATAATGGACAAATGAACCAGTTCCAGGTTAGTCCGTTGTCCTAGTTCACCAAACAACAGTGCTCACATTGAGCTCAGGGATGTCGGTACCAGATTCGTCTGTCCTCCCATTTCATCAAACTACAGCTTTCAATTCGGGCACTGGGACGCTTGTTTCCGTTTCGTATATCCCCCTATTTCATCACACTACAGAGGTCACTTCGGGCACTGAGATGCCGTCTCGAAATTGGCCATCCCCCATCTCATCCAACCACAGTGCTCATGCTCAGTGGGATGCTGGTTTCAGATTCGGACATACTCCCATTTGATCAAACTACAGCACTAATTTCCAGCAACGGCATGCCAGTTTGAAATTTGTTCGACCTCCCATTTCAAACTACAGTGTTCATTTCAGGCACTAGAATACCCGTTTCAGATTAATTAGTCCTTATATTTCTTCAAACTACAGCACTCAATTCGGGCACTGGGATGCCAGTTTCAAATTCTTCTGTCCCCTTTCAATAATCTACTGCTCTTGGGATGCTTGCTGCGTTTTTTCTGTTTCTTCCCGTCACTTGGTCTCATTCGTATCATCTACATCCCCAGCTCTTGACTCATCACCCTCATCCAAAACAGGAATGGCAACATCTCGTAGCCAACTGGAACAGCATCACCTTCCTCCGTGATTAACTGTCCAACTCAGCCAAAGTGCAGCTCTAAATGGATGCCGTTCCTTCTGCCAATATCTGGGGGTTTTCATGGCCGTGGATTTTTCTCCGCTAAATGGCCATCATTTTAAAACAGTTTCTCCAAAACTCCCTCCATCATCCTTTACCGTCAACAAAACCATCCGGTCGTCATGCTTCCCCTTCATGGGAATAAGGCCAAAAAATATCCATTCTGACAACCTCCCTGTTGTCGACATCAATAATAAAGAAGAAACTCCCTCGCCATCATGTCCTTCTCGTGTGGGCATCTCTTACTCACTTTTTCATACCTGAGTCGAACGTGTTCTGCATCTTTTCTGTATGCCTGCGAACTCTTCTCCTACTGCATTATCACCCTTCGCTGAAATTTCTTGCCCAGATGCTTGCCATGCACCCAGGAACCAACGTTTTTGCTGCTTTCTTACGTTTCCAATGAAATGCTGAGTTCACTCTTAGTTAATCAATTCGTTCTAAGTTGTCACCTCTGCTTAGCCGACCTTTACCTCATTTACAAGCACTGCTGGCTCCATTCTAACAAGCAAACATACCGAATCGGCAACGTGGTTCTCATTTTAAATTTCATTACATCCACATCTAAACCCATGCCAGCCACAAATGCAAAATCTGCAGTTACAAATCCTACCACGCTTTCTTCTACACTTGATCCTGCTTGCACCCCCATTTTCATCGCGTTGGATTTTCTCCCGACTTCTTTTAATGGCCACTCCTTCCAGCCGTGTCTTTCCCAAAAACAGGAGTTCCAGATCACCGTATCATGGTTATGGTCTGATGGGCTTCCAGGCCAAACCCGTCACAACTTCCAAGACCTGCGCATCGCTTAGTCATCACCGCTTTCTTAGGAAGGCTTTTTGGGGATCTGCTAGGCCAGAGAGCTGCAGTTGATTCCCAATTAAGCATTCTCCAAACCGCAGTGTCTTACCCAGCTCCATGGCATTCCACCATATCAAAATCAAAAAATTCTGTTAACACTTGATTGAGGTGGTGGTCCTTGCTCGTGAATTGACTTTTGAATCCTGTTGCAGTTTAACCCTTTGAGTTGTTTTAATTTGGCCATATTTCTTTACAGCAATGTAGTAAAGGGTATGTCTTATATCATCTCCACCAGGAACATGGAATGGGAATTAGTTTCTCTCTCAGCTCCTCTCTTCAGCTCCTCATATCCCCTCTCTTTCAACTTCACGTCATCAGCAGTGGGACTACTGTTGCAGTTGAGCTGAGTTCAGTTGAGGTCAGACAGATAGTGTGTGCTGCCCCGGGGGATAAACAGACTGGCTACCAACCAGAGAGGCAGAGGAAGTTGGAAGTAAATGTTCTGGTATTCTCTCTTACTAAGCGCTTGGGGTTCAGAGTTTTTGGAAAACCAAAACAGACTATTCGAGCAAATAGTAATGATAATAAGGGAAATCGATAAATTGTGGTCTGCCTCACATTTCACTATCACTCCCTCTCAGCCACCCTCACTTCCTCTCCATCACATCTTCCATGTGCGTACGCACACACACAGAGATTTAAATGATTTATTTATGTCAGCATAAATTACAGCTATAATGACTGGTGTACCAAATGGGAATCTGATACGGGTGCAGTTGGTGTTTTAGCAGCGTTGTGTTGAGTGTCTCCTCAATTCCAGCTAATTTTGATCGGTGTGTGTCTGCATGTGTGCTGGAGTTTGTTTAAACTCACTTGCCTTCCCCTGGCAAGTTTGATCTGAGTAAATAAGGAGGTAGCCAAATAACCATGGAGTGAGAGCAAGGGAGGGGGACGGGGGGCGGAGGGAAACAGGGGAAGAAAGTGGGTGAAGCAGTGAGAAAGGCAGAGGCAAACACTTACTCAGGCTAAACCCTGAAGTCACGAGCAGGAAGCTGATATTTTCCCAGACTTACTTTACTCTTTTTTTGGGGAGGGAGTCTGATCCGACAATTGTAGCTTCCTCTGAGGGGCTAATAATACAACAGAGCCATTGTGCAATGCGCCGTTTCCCCTCGCCTGATTTAGCAAGAGAGAAGGCGTTCGCAGGCAATCTTTCCAATCCCAGTGTGGTTAGGTGGAGTTTTTACTGCCATCAGATTGGATTGTCACACCACATCGTAATAATGGACTATTATAGTCTGGCTCAGATGAACATGAAAACATAGATAACAACTGTGTACCAGGTAGCTGCTCCACAGTTATCCTTTTCTTGTGTCTATCTTGCACTGTTGCTGTAGATTATTTCAAATTATTTATTTTTAGGTGGAGTAGCTGTGCAGCAAGTATTTGAATTATGGAATGAATAAGAATAAAAAGCAAAAGAAAGACTTTGGTGATGCACTGCTGGCTATTGTAAATGTGGAGCCATACATGCTGGATGAATACGCTCATAAACATAGAGAAGGCCAAAGTGAAGTGCACATTTGACTCTTTACAAAATGGACATTTCTTTTTTTCAAAAGTGTTAATCCACAGCTACTTATGCATTAAGCAGTAGGCTACTTAGACTTGTGCAGCATTAACAGAGGCTTCCAACAGAGTGAATGAAGAGATGAGAAGAGAGGAGACAGAAATTTAAATCAAACGATGAAGGAAAACGGACAGAAACTTTGTTTAATGAAATCAATCCCACAGAGTGAATTTTGTTGCAGTGTTCTATTCAAATCTTTGATCTACAAAGAAGATCAGATTGTGTTTGAATTTTAGGATGGTTTCTGGCAGAGAATGGTGATTCCATCTTTTCACTATTTCTGCCCTTCTGGGTCCATGATGAAGGCAAGGTTTTACCACTCTCGCCCTGAACCAGCAGTACACAGACATTAGCGGTATGCTAACTCTTACATATGCACCGACCCAGTGTGGGAGTGTGCCTGTGTGTGTCTGTATTCAGCTCAGCCTCTGACTGAACTTAGAATACATTATAGAAACTCAAGTTGTTTCTGTTTTTTTCCTTCAGTATCTCTCTCCTTGTTCCTCGTCTTTACGCGATAATTTCATGCAATGCAGTTGAGACGTTATGAACTTGTGCAGATGTTTTATGCCAGTTTGCTGTCCTGGTTGAGATTATATATTTAATTTCCTGTGTGAACACACACTAAGGGGGCTAAAGCTAAAGCATTTTTTTAAAACTGCAACTCCAAACAAACAAGTCTGCCAATTGAACTAAATGTGGGTAAATGTGTGCATGCAGAGTTTTGTATGCAAATCCCTTGCAATTATTAATGAGCCTAACCGCACATTGTTTTCACCAATATGCATCCAAATCTGTTTAGGTATACTGCTTACAGATGGCTTCTTTCTGACAATTGTGACACTAACAATACCTTATTGAAATCTGATGTTCTCACATCTGGTTTGTAGCTGTTTACATTGCATTGAGAATTATGGGAATGACACAGAATCCTGATTGAAACATTTAGTTCCAAAATGCCTAAAGCTGTTTCTAAAGGTTGGTTAGTACACGGCCGAGCAATGGGATTTGCATTTTTTAAATTTTATTAAAATGATCCATAATGGCAATATGTGTCTTATTTGTCCTGTGGGATGGGACTGAGTTATATTATAAACTGTGTTGCAGGCAGGTGCAGCATTGAAAAGCATCTCAAACAGACTTGAAGGCTGAATGTGAAATTAAATTACTTGTTAAGATGGATGTTTTTCGTAGTGTACTTGGCAAAGCCTATTAAAAAATACAAATGATCTTGTAAATATAATATTAACTCCAGCATCGCTTCAGTATTCACCTCATGCTTTACCTATATTGCATTAAATATATGGAGTTTTGCAGGGTATATGTTTTATTGAATTTTTAAACACACCTTTCCTGGACACACAGATGATCAATGGCAGGTTGAGAGATTAGATGATAATATAAAAGAGGAGGGAACGCATTAGTCTTACATGATTTGTGAGTAAAAAATGAGATTTTACAACCTGAACAGAACAACATTAGTGAGACAAATCACTGTGCATCCCAGCTTATCCTTGATCATCCCCACAGGCAAAGCGCAGTCAGCCTGTCTGGCCAGGTTTACCAGTTTGTCTGTCTGTGTGTGTGTGTGTGTGTGTGTGTGTGTGTGTGTGTGTGTGTGTGTGTGTGTGTGTGTGTGTGTGTGTGTGTGTGTGTGTGTGTGTGTGTGTGTGTGTCTGCATGCATTCGTATCTATTCATCTAGCTTTTGACCTATCTTGTTGTTTGTCTCCATGTTTGGCTGACGATGCATCTTTCATTTTATCAGCAAGTCTATCAGTTTGTGTGTGTGTCCATGGGTGAAATGACCATTGGGTTTCCTGCTGTGCTGACCACATGCTTCACTCCACTCCCTCTTCCTCCAGTCTTCCTCTTTTTTGTCACCCCACTTGGCTGCTCTACCTTGACTACCCATGTTGTTCTGTCTGGCCTGGCTTCTCATTTTGTAGTGAATGGTCATGTTATTCAGTCTTTTTTATCCTTGGGGTTTGGGGCCCTATGTGGGGACCCTGCAGTTGTAAGTGCTACTCCATGAAAATAATTCCTACTGGGAAAACAAAACAAATGCAAAGTGGCGTAAAGAACAAACCCAGACAAATATTTTGCTGCTCTCAATTGCCATTTTAGATTTCATGGTAATGAGAGTGAAATAGGTCTTTTCTCTAACTCGTAATCAACCCAGAGCATCAAATACTGCGGTTTTGTCAAAGTCTGCTGCTGGCGTCACATACATACTCACAGGGTGCCTTGGGTTTAGGCACTGAAAACACTGTGGTTATGTTTAGGAAATGATCACGGTTTGGGTTAAAATGAGAATTTTTTTTGTCAGTAAAGTTACATACATAACTTAAATATGCTACGTAAGTAACTTATGTTACTCAAAAGAAAATGATGACTTTTGCATTCTAACAGACTCAACCACCTGTCTCCCAGGTGAAAGTCCTGTGTTTGTTCCACCCCAACACCCCAACCTACTCTTTATGTGGATAGTGTCACTCTTTCTACTACATCACATTGGCTCCTTCTCTGACCTTGGTGGTCATGGTGCCTACGCTAAATGGCACCTTGTATGTATGTCTTTGATCAAAAAGGTCAGGGTCTGCTCCTGTTGCATGCGAACAGTGTGCAGCACCTTGACATGCATGGAGCACAGTGAAGCTATAACCGTAGGTACTCAAGTTTCATCACTCGATCAAAATCTGCACCTGAGTTACACATGGTTTTGTGCACAGTGGTTGGGGTGTGTACATCAAATTTAGTATTAAACTGTGGAAACTGGTAATGGAGAACCTTGAAATGCTTCAGGTAGGCTTCAGCGATGAAGCAATGAGAGGGGGAACGTCACCTCACCTCATTACAAAAACGTGTGTGGAGCTGATGTGTGGTGCTGATCAAGCAATGAAACTTGGAGTACTTACTCACGGAGGTTATAGCTTTTCTGTGTTAGGTGCAGGTCACGGTACTGCGCACCATTTCCATGCAACTGTGGCAGTCTCAGACCTTCTGCATCCACCCTCATAATGCAATGAGCACCACCTACAGTGACTCCAAAGATACGAAATGAAAAATGAAAGGAAGCAATGTCACAGTTCTGCATACTGGGAATCTCAACAAAGTCCTGAAATCCTGAACTTGAAATGTTTTGCGTCAAGAGTTATGGTATTTTAATGCCACTGCGGGCAATGCATCACTAACACTTTCTTTACCATGAAAAAGTACAACAAAATCCACCATCCTCTCCACTTTCTTTCAGCTCTTTTCTCTCTCTCCTCATAGCCACACTCCCCAGTAGTCAGAGACAATAAAGGTCTAATTTGTCTTGGCCAGAGCTTGTGAGTGCAAATACTTGACTGGTAGGCTGTATTGTTGGTGAGAGTCAAGGGGAAGTGCACGTCTGCTTGTATGACCTTACCTGCCTGAGAGCATTGACATATTTGGTGTTTGTGAACATGTGCAGTTTGTGTGATTAGCAATTAAGTGTACAAAGTTGTCTGTGGGTGTGTGTATTTGCTACCCAGCTCTTTTTGTCTGTGTCTTTTCATTATGGCACTAATTACTCAGGTGTGGACTTAGAAGAAAGGGAGATTTTGTAGCCCAGAGACTTGGTGAATTGGCGGTCTAGACTGATCTGGATGATTAGAAGGTGTGTGACATCAGGTCAAAAACAGAGGGTTTAACACAGGGAGTTTTTGGTTTTACCTGCTTCCTTCCCCTGTTTTAACAGTTTACAAAGGATGCCAGGAAAAGAAATGTCTAAGCTGTGCGCTGCTTGTGGCAAAATATCAAGAGAAACATGTTTTATTTTTGCTGATCCTATTACATTATCTTTAACTGCTTCTTTTTGCTGATCAAATTATTTTCTGACAAAGTGCCCATGAATTCCTGAAGCCATGTTATTGATATTAAGTGCACTCAGAACAATTGAAATAAGTTCTTGCACCTCTTTGACCTGTTGTAAACATTCACTTGTGCCCTCTTTAAACTTTCTTCCAGACTCTATTCAAAGGGCAGACACTAGTAAAACTCCCCAGCTGTCTGCTCTCTCCCTTTCTCTCTGTAAACCTAGCCAGCTGTCTGCCCTCCACTTTTGACCTTGTTTTGATGAACACCATTGTATGTATGTGTGTGTGTGTGTGTGTGTGTGTGTGTGTGTGTGTGTGTGTGTGTGTGTGTGTGTGTGTGTGTGTGTGTGTGTGTGTGTGTGTGTGTGTGTGTGTGTGTGTGTGTGTGTAAGTGTGTGCATAAATGTGTCTGTGGGGGCTCTCATTGCGACCTTTGACCTATTGAGACTGACAGCCTAAATCTACTGTGTGTCTCTCTCTCTCTCTCTCTCTTGCTCCTGTCTCCTTTTCTCCCCTCTGTTTCCTGACTGATAGCCTGTCAGTGGGACAAGCTCTCAGGCTAGGGCATTATATGTATGTGTGTGTGTGTGTGGGGGGGTGTGGGTGTGGGTGTCTGAGTGCCACTGAGACTGATAGGGAAAAGAGACCATGTTCAAGTATGTTTTTGTGTAAGGAGGTCACAAAGGAAGACACTGTCCAGACATTTAAAAAATAACAAACCCTATATAGTGTATAGTGTGTGTGTGTGTGTGTGTGTGTGTGTGTGTGTGTGTGTGTGTGTGTGTGTGTGTGTGTGTGTGTGTGTGTGTGTGTGTGCCTGCGTGCGTGTGTGTGTGTGTGTGTGTGTGTGTGTGTGTGTGTGTGTGTGTGTGTGTGTGTGTGTGTCATTGGAGAGCATATCTGGTAATTATTTAGTCAGGCTTTGACCTTTGACCTTCTCCTTTGACCTCCCACATCCTGTTCAACTGGGGAGATGGGCATGCATTCATACATAGACACATCCAGACACACACTGGGGTCTAAGGGGTTTGGGTTTGTGTGGGCTATGAGTGAATTCAAAGGTTTAGGGACTTACTCTAAAATGTGTAGTTCAGGGTAGAATAAACATGACTTGACTACTAAGAAATGTGCAAAAATATTGATTAGATGCTTCAGAGATACAACTAACAAAGATTAGGTAGAGGCAGCAAACATTCAGCCTTATTGCAAACTATATTTCAATAGTTATATCCGGTGTATCTGTATGCATTTTATATCATAGCTTGAAACAGGAAAAAGACTAAAAGAAAAATATGTAATGGCAAAAAAGAGCCAGGGTGATCCACAGCTATGGGAAAACAGAATTGAGTTGTTATTGAATGGTTTTTGATGATTATTGCCAATAACATTACTATTTATTGATTACTACATGCACATGGCTTTTGTCCATTCAATAAAATAACTTCAAATTATACAATGTATTGCTTTGACAACCAAAGCTCCTGCCAATACAACAAACAAGAAGTAAAGCAGCAGGGGTAGGTTTGGGCTTTTTCCCTGCTGGGTACCATTACATTTTTCTTCTGTGATAATACTGTATCGACTCACATAGCCCTTATATTAAGCCCTCATTATGCCGGTCTTGTCCTTGTTTGTGAGCCCATGCATACAGGGCAGAACAATTCATACTTGTAGGTACAATTTGTCATGTACATTCAAATGCTGCACATCCATTTGTGACATGTAAAATATATTTATGTGTAAGAAAGGGAGACAGACAGACTTGTGAGTGTCTTATCTCATCTTCTCGTTATGTTGCTTCCAGTGTGATAACAAAGGCCATGTCTCCTGTCTGTCCAGCTATTGCCACAGAAATTTAGCAGCGCTTGGGCTTATGCATTGATAGTCATCAATGGTTATTCCATGATTTCTACTGTAAGCCTTGTGGTTGCATTGACTTAACTGTGTCTTACCATTGCAATTATCCTGGCTGTGAAAGCAGTAAACAACACCACACAATGCTTCAAAAGAAAGCATAAATAAAATAGTGTACTGCTGTACAACGGCATTTATTTCACCAGTCTTTCCAAGTTATCAATCATTAAAACCCACACAATAAAAGAGAATGCTGCAGTATAGAAAACAAAATAAAAACAATAAAAACACAGCCGTGAAGTTGAATTCAATAAAATCACTTGAAAGCTCAGACTCAGTTATGGTCAGGCTGGAGTTTAGCTGGAGGGAAAAACTTTGCTTTAAACTGCTGGGGCTGGGTGAAAAAGGTTGACTTGATGCTTGTGTGAAATATTTGTTTGGGCAGTGTCTCTGTGTGTGTGTGTGTGTGTGTGTGTGTGTGTGTGTGTGTGTGTGTGTGTGAGTGTGAGTGTGTTAGTGTGAGGGTATGGGTGTGTTTGTGAGTGGATGTTAACAGATGTCTGTATATGTAAGCCAAACAGCCCCTATCCTTAATTCCATGGTGGACTTGAACTTCCTCCCCTTTTGAAGTCTTGTTTTCCTTTAGTCTTTTAGGGCAGTTCTACTTCATTCTTTTTTGTTGACTGTTTATTGTTCTTAGACCATGCCTTTACAGTGTCACAAACTGGTTTAAAAGTAACAAAAAGGTGCCAGCACAAGGGATATAAGTAAAGGTACAAAGCCTATTAGGACTAAAGTTAACACAAAACAACAATGGCATATGCAAGTCAGCAATTCATGGATGTGTGTCATTTATGCTCTGGAGGTGTTGAAGATAATCTGATGCAGCAAGGTGGATGGAGAAGAGAGACAGTGAGTATGTGGGTCATCTTTTATAGTCTGGAAGACCCAGGTGAACTTTATCAGCTGACAACTCTCCCATGTTTCCTGCTGAGGTTGACCAGGAGATTCTCTGCCAGGACAGTGGACAGGGTTGTAGTCCTGGGTACTGCATTTTAATACTGAAAAAATGCATTCTAAATTGGTGCCAAATTTCGATACCTAGGCTTCATCTACACTAAAAAGAATAACTTTTGCTACTTTTGTGCTGGATTAGGGTTAGGGAGTTAGGGCATCTACCAGTTCGATAAAATCTCTTGGTTTCAGTAAATGTAAACCTTACAGTAGAATGCATAATTACACTCTTGTCCAATTAAGAGTTTTGTATGCTACAGTAACTGGAGCTTTCTTTGTGTTTGAGTAATACCTGTAATTGTAGCATCTAGCATTGGCTGCCATGTGATATGCTAGGGGAAAATCAGAAAATCGTTGCATCTAGCTGCAGCTTCCATTGGAGGCGTTTAGGGGACATAACAACAGAAAACAACCTGGATTACACTCTATCCCACTAGTATGTATGAAAGCTAAAGATTTGGACCATAATTTGTAATGTTATTTACTTTTTCTTAAAATGGATTTTTATCAAATTAGCATTAAAAAAAAGTATCATTGAGTAACCTGTAAACCTGTATCGAAATGGAGGTACCGGTAATGATATTGGAAGTTTTAGAAAGATATTAGGCCCTACAGGGGTGACACACTATTAAGCAGCATATTCGGCAACAACAGTTTATTTAAACAATTGTTTGGACAATAATCAAAGCCCGTTTATTTTCAATAATATGATAACATTTTTAAAATTTTCACCAGGGCTTGTGAGTCTTATCCCCTTTATGTCAGTGTGCAGGTTGGATCTGTTGTTGGACAGGGTCGTGGTGTGCTTTGCTTTCTGTCATAGTGTCTTTTAATGATACTACCAATAGGAGTTGTCACACATTTTTACATTGGGGCCATAATCTCATCTAGGCAACATAATTCATTCATTAGTTTTTATATTAGCTTTTATTTTTTTCTTGAGGGAGCACGTGTCCCTCAGGGAAGTTTCCCCATGTCACTTTACTTATTAAATAGATTTGTGGTATGTTTTTCATATTCAATATACTGATTGCTGCCCAAATGGGATATTCTCTAAGTCCCCAAATGTGTCAAGGCTGCAGCTGTGCGCTTGTTCAATGTCACCTCACACCAAACCTGACACTGTTGACTTTTCACCTTTGGAATAGTGAACTTTGACCTCTTGAGAAATGACCCTTGATCTTAACAGGTCCTAATGACACAGAGAGAATTGCTGGTGACAGGAGACAGATGGAAACTCACATACATGTAAAGGCAAACACACATGTGCTGGTGTGCAGACATTGAGACACACTAATAGAGTGGAAAGGTTTGTTATGCAGGCCTGAGGAGTGACAGGAGAACCACAGACACACACACACATACACGCACGCACACACACACACACACACACACACACACACACACACACACACACACACACACACACACACACACACACACACACACACACACACACACACACACACACACACACACAGAGCTCAGTTTACACAGGAAACTGCTGAGACATGCAGGTCATGTCTGTTTCCATGTTTATGGACCTTGCAGACATTCAAAGGCAGAAACACACTCAAACATCACTATGTGTAATCAGTTCTCTTTGTTCTGTGGACTGTTGGACAAAGTTTTGGGAAAGAGTGTATTGTCTGTTTGACAAAGTAGTACCTAGTTTTGTTTACCCAGAACCACAGGTCAACTTGACATTGTTTTATTACTGCAGTTTGAGAACATGTTTGCAACTCTGCACAAACTCCTGATGAACATGCATGAATACTGCACAAGCATACACCTTGCCTCCAGTAATTGAGTTTTCTGAAGGTTAAACTGGACACAAACTAATTTGTTTTGGCCTCCGAGGGCTTCCTTCTCTTAGAATAATGAGCCTCATAGTTTACCCTTTACTAAACCTCCCCAGTAGACCACAGATGGCCTTTCAATTACCAAGCTAAAACATGCAGAATGGCAATGCATAGTATTATCAATGAACTGCAAGAGGGACCGCATTCATATCTCCTCATGAGATAGCAGACAAGCCCACACACACACACACACACACACGCAAGCAAACACACACTTATTTATGGACATACTTAAGCATATATATACAGACAAATATGCAAGCATATGGCATGTGCACAAACACACACATAAGCACACACTTGTGCAGACACGCAGCACCAGATTACTTTGCTTATTTGCTCAGCAAGCAATCTTTCTTAGGGTCACCACTCCTCACCTCTACACTGCACCAATCCATAAATCCAGCCCCCTGGGACTCAGTCAAGCCAATGTATTTGTAGAATGATCTGAAGTTAGTTACTGTGCCACCGCCAATCCTTTAAAGTTTGGAATAAAATAATTGTGCTGCAGAGAAAGATCGGCTGTCAGGTTTTTGTTTCTTAAACTATCAACTCATATAAGTAACATCAGGTGATTGTTTTCTTTAGCTTTCCATGACAGAGGCCCCAAGTAATTTTCAAACTAAAAAAACTTGCATTTTACTCATTAAAATTAGCTCAAACAGGGTGAAAAGAGGAGAAGGACTAGAATGATTCCTGTCTGACTTTAACATCACACTGGACATGAGAAGCAGGGGATGAAACCACCAATCCTGCAATTAGTAGCTGACTTGAACTACCTGCTGAGCTGCAGCCACCCCCTGTGTAACAGAAATTTCTGTCTGATTTGAAGTTTTTCACAACAGTGGTCTTTAATATTCCCAGCTGCCGTATCTCATAAAAGCTCTCTGTAAACAGTCTTTTAACATTTATTTTTTTAAGATCAGTATATTTTCAGTGGAGAAACATTGTAGCTATTACTCATTAAAAAATAAAGAAAGTTGTAGAAAACGAAGAGGAAGAAAGTTGCGTGCTAAAGCGTTGGAATGTTAAAATGTTTATTTGTAACATGTTCTATGTGTCATTGGACATGGTGTATATTGTAGTGTTGGCAAAGAGCACCAAGGCTGAACATTGTGTGTGATTAAGATTTAGAGATATCTGTTTTTGTCATTTATTAAGTGACCAAATGTCACAAAATGGGATATTACATCATTTGGTCCAAGAAAAATTAAGTTTTAGACTCAAAAACCTTTCCAAACTTTATTCCTTATTGTAATTCATAAAATAACATATTTGAACTTGCTAATACAATATTTATAGACTATATGCTGGTAGATGGGGAAACAGATCATGACAGGAAATCTCTGTAGTCTTTACATCAGTGCGACAGCTAAATGTTACTTTTGGATGCTTTTTCTGTGAATTATTTGCCTAAATGTGTCTTTTATAAAAATAGACTCTTACTGTGATATGATGAGATGAAGAAGTTGTGAAAAGCTGTATGTATGCAAGTCCTACTGTTTAGGAATATATAATTCTCTATTGATATGCTAAAAAGACATTTGGGATTGAGGTTTTAAAGGCAGATATCCACCAGGGAGTTGTGGGCTAGCAGAGGGTAGCTGCATAATCAGCTCTACCATCAGCTAACTGATATTCTGCATAATAGAGATGGGATTTCTGGGTCAGTGTGTGTGTGTGTGTGTGTGCGTGTGTGCGTGTGCGCGTGCGCGTGTGTGTGTGTGTGTGTGTGTGTGGGAGTTTGTCCTTTTATCTGCATAGATGTGTGCATGTCTGTATGTGTCCTATCTGCATGTGTGTCATCCATGTCTTCATGTTTATCTGAGTGTATGCATGTGTGCGTCGGGGGCACTGACCTCTTTCCCCACAGGGAGGACAGTCCCGGTCTCATTAGGGAAGAGAGATGGAGGGTGAGACTGGGAGACAGATAGACAGGAAGGCAGAGAGGGAACAACAAAAAACTAGAAAATCAGAGGATGAGGAGAAAGAAAAACAGGGAGCAGCTGAGTAAGGGTAGCCATAGAATATATTAGAGGGTCAAAGGTCACTCATCCATTATCACAATGAGCAGGAAGGGCCATGGCAAAGGAGGTCATGGAAGTTTTCTGGCTCACACACACACACACACACACACACACACACACACACACACACACACACACACACACACACACACACACACACACACACACATCTCCCACTTCTCTCCATGGCATATATGTCACAATCCAGACTTGACTGGTTTAATTGAATTAAGAGTCAGTGCGTGTTTGAGGAAACAGAGGAAAGAGGGGGTGTGGGGCTGTATGGCTGAAGACTCTGTATATGTTCGTGTGTGTACAGAGAAAATCTGATTGTCAGGCTCCATATGTGTGTTTAAGTGCACCCAGAGCTCTGCCTGGATTTGTGTGTTTGTGTGTGGTCGTGTACTTCGGTGCATCTGCGTAGAACGTGTGGGTGTATACATATTGTGAGTATGGGGTTACTCAAAACTCAAGAGTCTTGATCCAGCATGCATGCCTTGTGATACAAAAGGCAGGTTAAAACTTATTTTAAGTTAAAATGAGGCACAGCTTTTTGTTTCCCCACATAGACAAAGGAAGTTTACACAAGAACAAAGAGAAAGAGAAGAGAGGAGGAACGAATCTATAGGAACAGCTTAAAGCCTGAGAAAAATCAAAGGGCAAAATGTAGCTCGGGTTGTCGCTCGTACTCGAGTCATTAAAGGATACTGAAATCAGACTCTGTTGGAGAAACAAAAAGGGATTGGGGGTGAGAGAGAGAAGGGGTTGAGTGATGGAGGATGTCATGATAATCTTCGGGAGGGGGGGGGGGGCAATAAAGTACAAAGCGACCACAACAGAAGGCCAAAACCTTGTGATCACAGAGTGGTGTGGTTTATCTGACAGGAGGTTCCTATACTTATTACAGCCATAATCTAAACTCCTCCTGTGTTCAAGTTACAGTATTTGGATTTACACATGCCTAAACGATCAGGATCTTTAACGATTCGTGGGAATCTGACTGATGTTTTTCCTCAAAAGCATGTCCTTAATGTCCCAATTGCTTAGTGTACATACTGTCACAATACTGTAAAATATCCTCTCATAGTCCTTTATATTTGGCGGAATTCACAGTGCTGAGCCAGAGACATCCACACTTGCCTGTTTGAATAGTTACATGCAGAAATCATGACGTTAGATCGCCGCAAATGTCATTCATAGATGTGCATTACCTCGAAGTAAAGTGAGAGATGAATGGCTTAAGGAGGAGAGAAAGATCGATGGGTATAGAGAGAAGAAAATGTGGAGAAACAGCCGGCGGGAAGCAGAGCATTGGACTGAGAAACAGACAGACAGCGAGGACAGAGATGGAGTGAGAGTCAGAGATGGAAAAAAAAAAAAAAAAGAGATGGAGAGAATTAAAGGAACCACAACAGAAGCCCAAAGCCCGCTAAGTCCCCCTTCTTCTTATGTTGGTTGGGGTGTGGTGCTAGGGATCTGGCACAACTTCCTACACTACAGCCCCTTTTTCTAAACATCTCATATATACACTCCGTCAGACACAAAGTCACAGCTAACCACATCACAACTTTGTGCATATGTCTGTGTGTGTGTGTGGATGTGTAACCACTCAGCTCAGCTGCTCCCAGGCTCACAGAAAGCATTCGCTGCCTGAGCGTGTCAGAACTGTCTCTTGATCTCATCTGTCTTTTTATTGCCTAATCCCTGTCTCTCTTCTTATTCCTCTCTTCCTCCTTATATACCCCCTCCCCCCACTCCCCTCTGCTTTTTTGTTGTTGTCCTTCATCTTTTCCCTTCACTCCCAACCATCCCTCTCCATATTTCTCTTTAGGATTTGAATATAATCTCAGCAGCTCTGGCAGCATTATTTTTTTCAATTCATGTCAATAAAGGTTGTCCCCTTTCCTGCTTTTCCCACACACCGTATCCGTCTTCTTCTCTGGGATTGATATCTGCCTGGAACACTGAACAAGCGCCAGTTTGCTATAGATGAGTTTCAGATAGTCGCCAACAGACCATATGGGTCATTCATCCACTATCCCAATGGGTTGAGAATGAGACTATGGCTCGCTCATGAATGTTTCATTCTGGTTTACATAACAGTGGCTCAGCTCTTTGGTGGCGCACACTGAATGTGTGATTACACAATTCTGTCTGTTCTGCTCACCCCCCTCTTACTCCCTGTCTGTCTGTCAGTCTCACTTTCTTCGTCCCTTTAAATCTGCCTCTCGTTTGCTTTCTGTTTAATTTCATGAAAATAACCATGTAATCGAGAAGCCATCATGCAGCATCCCCCACTCTCATTGTTCTTCAGTTTCAACTTGCCTTATTGGCATGACATGTTACATTTGTGTGGCCAAAGAATTCACAGAAGGAAATAGTCGATAACGGAAAATAGTCATACTTTGCACATGAAAATATGCCAAATAAACAGTAACTAAAGAGAGTCAAAAAGTTTAAGACCACCAAGTCAGCACAATTTTTGTATTTATTATGTTGATGTAACAGCAAATCTGTGTATAAATACATTGACATATGTACCTCACTTACAAAAATTAGACAAATTATAAGAAGAATGGTGAATTAAAGCAAAATTTCATACCAGAAATTCATTAGCTTGATAAGGGCATGGAAAGGGAAACCAAATTAAGAATCTATAGCCACACTTGCAGCTCTGTGAGACTGTGCAGAGACACAGCAGCTCTTTGACCTAAATGCTAATGTTAGTATGCTAATGTGCTGCCAGTGACAATGCCAGTATGGTGATGTCGAGCAGGTATCATGTTTACAGTATTTACTGTCTTAATTTAGGGTGTTAACATTGCAAATATTGGCTAATTGGCAAAAAATACACAAAGTGAAGCTAAGGTTGATGGGAATGTCATTGGTTTTGCATGACTTTGGTCATGAACGTGTACTAGAGGAGGAAAAGTTTTGACTCAATCGTGGCTTTAGATTAAAGATTTAGATTTCCAAAGTTATTGTAATTCATCTTGAGGGGGATATGAATGTTTATATCAACTTCCATTGTAATCTGTCCAATATCTGTAGATGCATTTCTCTCAGATTAAAGGATATCAACCTGATCAGGATACTAGAGGAACAGTCAGGGCAAATCATGTTGTCATAGTCTATCTTAAATGCCCTGTGAAAATAAATATAATTGCATGTGGCAACTACACTATGTTACACATAGCAGGGCCAAAATATACCATCTGTAATATGTCTTTTTCATGTTATAATCAATTGCTTTTTTAGATTTAGTCCTGAAATGCCACATTTTTGTGTTCCCTCAAGAAAACAGAAAGCATTTTCTACAAACGTCATGAAGCCTGGAGTAACTTTTTTTTTAAACTTAAGTCACATTTCATTTCTATCGTTTTTGAAAAGTGCATTGGAAACACTGTGTTTTCTTTCTCCATACTTTGATGTTGTGGAAGTAGAGTTGTGCGAACTGTTCTGCCTTTGGTCTTATGCTGTCCGTTTCAGAGGATCGGTATGTATGAGGTGATGTTGCATCTTTTACCTACAGTTAATAAAGTAGGAAAGAATATAGGTCTCCTAGTGGGCAGCTAGAAAGCTTCCTTTTGACATTTTGTCGGTTTAAATATTTAATGTTTAAACCTTCAATTCTCTTGCCTCAAACAAGCCTTTGCTATTAATGAAATTTACATCAGAATCGTTTGACTCTACAATTTAAACTTACATACATGAAAACAGCTTAAATTTCATTGAGTTTTCACACAAAATCTGCCTGTAATTAGTGTCTGATTCACAGGGGCAGCCGGAAATTAGACAATGAGTGAATAGAACTGTGTTGTGAAGGAGAATCAACTGTTCTACAGAATCATCTCCAATTCACATTAAATAAGAAACAGATGTTTTGTGAAACATTTCTGGAGGATGCTGCATGCGGGACCCAGTCCAAAGTCTGATAAAACAGTTCATATCTGTTCATAAACATCAATTCATTTCTTTGTCTTAATCGGACAACTCGAATTTCATTCAACTCTCCTTTCATGATCAAAGAGATGTGAATCCAGAATAGAATCTCTCACTCATTGTAAAGACATTATAGATCCGGCAGTGTGTCTGCTTTAATTTTAATTGCACTGAATGAGTACTCCATCAGTTGTGGTCCAACACCAGCTCCAAAAGCTGCTATTATGTTTTAGCTGTGGTGTTAAGTAAAGACACCGCTATGTATGAGTCAGGTCTTCATCGCCATTGAGCCGACTCGCTCCAACCACCCATAAACGTGAAAATAGTTAATGTGTTTCCATGCTGGTTCAAATGTCTATTTCTGCATCAGTTGTGGTTCCAACCTCAGTTCCTTTCCTTTAAACCAATACTGTGTATGAGTCAGGTTCTTTTAGCCATTTATAAGCGTGGTGCTGAGCAGACAGTCACCCATAAATGTCTGTCTCTGTGTCTATGATGCCAGATTTCTAACTGCTTGGGTTCTAAATGTCTCTTTAACCTGCCTCTGAATGTAGTTTTACTCTTTTCAGGATATATGGTCATCAAAAGATTTCAGGATTCATTTGATAGAAATGATTATCTCCATTATTTTATCTTTTTTATGAATTTCTCATTCTACTGTCTCCTTATCTCTCACTTTGTCAGTGTCTCTGACTTCATCTCTCTATGTGTTTGATAACTGTGTGAGTCAGGCCTTCTGGTATGTCTGGTTGACATTTTTCCTGTTTCTCTCCCTCATTCTTTGTCAGGTCCTCTTGGCCATATTGTAGACTGAGATGCTGACAGACGATGCCTATGAATGATGAATGATGACTGGAGGTCTGTCTGGTGCCAACAGAATGCATAATATAGCAATTTCAGTCCTCCTCACCAGAAACATGGTGCAGTTTCTGTATCATATTACCGGAAGATTTGCCCTCAGCAGGACAGCAAGACCACTTAAAGTGGAAATCAACTGCAAAACAGGAATGTTGTATCTACCTGGAATCCTAAATGAAGCAGCTCCATAAAGATTTGGCAGGTGAGTCCTGAAATAAATTGCAAAATTATCGAGGATGTACTCTGGATAATGTTTAAATTGTGATCATGTCAGAAGTTTTTTTTATTTTCTATGATTTTATTTCTAATAATCAGAATAGACAGGCTTACATCTTATTGTATTGTGGATTTTTAAATCCATCTAGTTGATTTATAAATGTTTTAGTGCTCAAAACACTATGGCTGCTTAAAATTAAGCTGAAGACCAGATTACAGAAAGCACCAAGCAATAATGTGCTTCTGTACCTAGGAAGAACATAATACCTACAGTTTTTCTGCCCATCATTTCACAATTTCCAATATGAAAATATTTTTTCTGTCGGTTTAGTTTTATGCGTCTGTGCCAGCAACAGCCTAAGCATTAAGGTTTGGGGTTGACCGTCTGTCCCATTCTCGTTCGCTTGGAGGGAATTACTTCAAAATAGGCATAAATGCTCATTTGAACTCAAGGATGAACTGATTACAATTTTGTGGTCAAAGGTGAAAAAACACATTCGTAGCTGTAACTCAAGAATTAATGCACTAATTCTGACAAAACTTTACACAAATATCTCGTACAATAAAATTAAGTCAAGACATTTTATATCCCAAAGGTCAACTTCAGTGTCACATTTTAATGTTCGGCAACAACTATTTTCTGGCCGTAACTCAGTAATAGAAGGGGAGACTGTGACACTAATCCTGGGTCTCCACCTTGAAACTGTGTTGATTGCATAGATCTTCTGTGCTGCCGGGTTGAAGATGTATGTGAAGCATACAAGTTTTAGAATTTGTGTCTTCTTTGCAGCAGCATGTATATTAACATATATTATAAGTCCGGTTAAAAATGGTTGTCAACTGCAACTTGACTGCTGGCGAAGGCAAACAATATTCTAATTCATGAGGGCTTAGTTTTTTTTTTAAAGTTTTTAAAAAAAATCTTTCACAAAGAATGTGGGTGCATGTGTTTCAGTATACAGTATGTGTGTGCATGATGTGGAGTGGGTGAACACAGAAATGTATACAGCATACAGACATATTTACACCCCTGCAATGTCTGCATCTGTGTGTGAGTATCTGAGTGTGTGGGCCTGTAGCTGGGATGCACAGGCATGTTGCTGTGCATGTGTGTGTCTGCCTGCAGATCCATGTGCAGTCATTATGCTGGTGTGTGTGTGTGTGTGTATGCGTGTGTGTTCCTAGTATGTAGGTCACCAGTATATTCCTGATGAAGTCTAGTCCTCTGGAGAACTCTACAGATATGAGGGCCTAAATTAGACACTATTATCAGTGTGTGTGTGTGTGTGTGTGTGTGTGTGTGTGTGTGTGTGTGTGTGTGTGTGTGTGTGTGTGTGTGTGTGTGTGTGTGTGTGTGTGTGTGTGTGTGTGAGAGAGAGAGAGAGAGAGAGAGAGAGAGAGAGAGAGAGAGAGAGAGAGACACCATTATCAGACAAGAGCCTCACAGGCATGTGTTTTCAATTTCGTGCACATGCATGCTTTTACATGTAAGAGCCACATCATGAGTGTGTTTGTCCGTCTGTGTGCGTAGGTGTTAAATTGCATGCTATTTCCAACATAATGTATTTATGCATGTGAGTGAAAATGACACGCGGGTATCATCTGACAGGCTTGTTGCCTGTTACCACTGACCTGGGACTGTAAACCTCAGCCCTCAATTTTAATGACTGTTGGCTCGAAAAGCCTGTCCATATTGCAACATTACCAAGCCAAACTGCTAATAAGCCTCAAGCACCACTCCAAGAAAACTACCCGGCCATTGGAACCACAGTGCCATGTGTTCAGGTAAAAATGCAAGAAACACATTTAACATCCAGAAGAAGTGTATTTGAAGCAGTGATAATAAGGAAGGCTAATTTTATAATGTGGAAAATGTACTAAATTTCATTTTTCTTGCTTAGAATAGAAATAAAATGTTTTATTTTTGGAAACTGGGTGTCAAACGCTTACAAATGGTCCCATGGATAGCTGTTATACGTATGTCATGCAATCACTGTTAAAGAATCAAGGGCAAAGATAATTAGGTTTTCCTTTAAGCATACAGAGTTACACATTTAATGTCACTTCTCAGATAAAAAAAAAAAAGAAGAAGTCTTTTTTCATAGCAGCTGATCTCAAGGAGTTTATTGAAACATTAGTATAATCCCCCTTCATTTCAAAATGTCTACATTTCCAGGCAGCCTTCTGTCTGTAAGTCACAGGGACAATACCACATGCAGTCAATCTGTCAAACCAATTCGGAATTTTGCCAGAGCTCAGCCCAAAAGTTATATTCAACCTGAGAAAGATGAATGAGAGTGAGAATGTCTACCTTTGAAAAGCTTCATGCTTTGACCAAATCATATGCTGTCACTCCTAAGCTTTAGAAGGCCTGCACTTTTCATCAAAGCCCTTGATGGCTACCTTTCACAGTACTGTCGAATACACCCTCAAAAGCTTCCCTCCCTCCTTTCCTCCCATCCCCTCCCAAATCTCTTTCTTCTTCCCTCCAATGTCTGCTACCCCTCTTCCCAGCCTCTGCCCCCCCCCCCCCGCGCCTCAATCCTTCCATTCCCCTTGTCCTTAATCCTACCACCCCTCCCTCCCTTCCCTCCTCAATCAAACCTTCAAATCCCTCCAGGTTTTTATTTTTCTCTGTGTCTGTGTGACTTCAGTACTGTCAAGGTAGATGAAACAAGAGAAATTCAGATTCATCACAGTCATAACCTGCCATGATAATAATCCACTACTATTCTTCCCTTGTGGCAGCAGACCGATGTTACTAGCCTTTTAGGGGGTTTATTTGCATATTTGTTTCCCCTTTGTTTCTTTTGATGAATTATTTACTGTGTAGTGAAATGACAGCGGAGATCAGTGATGATTGCTGTCGCGGGTGGATGAGTGCCTTTTCTCCTCTTTGTAATTGTTCCCCCGTTTTCCTGATTTTCAATCAAGTTTTTCACTCATGTTTCCCGGCGACAACAGACAAAAAAAAAAAAAAAACGCAAATATTTTAGCATTGCTGGTGGAACCTTTCCGCTGTCTAGCGGGAATGCAGCTTCCTTTGTTGTCGTAGTGATTACAGAGTAGGAAAAAACAGCAACAAGAAGAGGAAAAAAGGGATGGAGGAGAGATCAAATGGAAAAATACTGTAAATACAAATGTGCTTGGAGGGCCACCTCACAGCTCCCACATACAGGACAAGAGAGTCAAAACACACATTTCCTGGTCTCTATCATCCATCCATTATCGAGACTTGATTAGAATAAGATAGACTAGTAACAATAGGTGTGATCCTTAAATTTGAACACAAAGTCAAATTGAGCCGCTCGGAGCTTAGACCACACATGTATTTGCAAGCAAAATAATGTCTTTAGAGTTGTAATCACAGTGAGTTGTGTGCACATAGATGCCTTGATTGTGAGCCTCAGAAACAGCGTTCACAGTGTGCATCAGTGATCTACCACACATAGACACATTTATACATACACAACGCACACTGCCACCCTGTCCCTGTATTGCCCCATCCAAGAATAACAATGCATAATTCATGTCCCAAAGTCTTGTCTGCAGACAAAAGTCAGCGTTTGCATTTATTATTTATTGAAAACAGCTCACATGATGAATCCTTTAACAAACAGACTAAGCACTGTACCTATTTCTTTTTTTTTTTCTTGTGCTGTTTGTGTTTTGGCATTGATTTAAGTGGGCTCATTAGCCGATATGAGGATGTAAGGAGAGGAGAGCAATGGCAGGCGAGAGAGGGAGAGATATACAGTGGGGGAGTGAGAATGGGGGAGTATGAGAGGAAATGAGGCCAAAGGATAAAGGGATCATTTTCGTAAAGGTATGAATTAATGAGAGGCTTGTGTGTCGCAAGCTAATTAATTTAACAATGAAATGCTTTGGGGACTAAGTTCAAACTTTTAGGACTTCTTCACATTCATAGAGTAAAAGTTTTCTCTCGCTTCCCTTAACGACACTGCAAAGCCAGGATGTAACAGATTTGTGTCAATGCACGATGATGCAATGTTTTTGCATGCTTGTTGCAGTGCTACACTCCAGTATAATTAGTGCAAGCAAACACTCATACACGCTCCAATGTCATTGTTACACTTGCTGTGCGGACAGTTTACCTTGAGGAGCAATTTATCGTAGAGTGAAGTAAGCATTTGCCATCCTATGCTAATGCAGTCATCATTTATTCCACAGTACTTAAATTTGTTCTTTTTCTTCTACTCCACCCTTTCACCATCTTTCATTCATCTAAGGCATGAGGTATTATCTTTACGGAGCATTTTTATATTCAGTCTCCCCTTAGATGGGTGGAGACACACACACACACACACACACACACACACACACACACACACACACACACACACACACACACACACACACACACACACACACACACACACACACACACACACACACACACACACACATAGTCATTTTTGTTAAGTAAAAAAAAAAAATCAAATCTGGTCTAGCAAAGGTTGAATAATTGATGCGTTATGTTAAAAAAAGGAATGAAATAATCATAGCCTGTTGGATGTTGGAGGAACATCAAACCCAGAGTTGGAGCTTGGCAGACTGGGCTGAGCAGGGTAGGGGCCTTGTGTATTTGGGACAACTGCCCTGTGAAATAATAATGAATGGCAAAGAGTTGGGAGATTAGGAGATTTTTGTTCTGCACTGTACCTGACACTTTGTGCATGCCCACCCATGTTTTTAGACAGTGTGACCAGGGTACATCTATTCTGCATTGATACAAAAAGATGAACTGGAAATGGTTTTTGGTTCAATGTTTTGGGGAAACGTTCCAGTAGGCCTGCAAAAAAAACAAAAAAAATGTGAACATGCTGCTGCAGAAAGTGACGCAAGGTTCACAAGAAGTGTGGATCCAATGGGAAGATGTTCTTGTGACTCCACAAACAAAGCATCACAGGGATGCAGTAACAAATGCTTCATTTTCAATTAAATAATCTTTTAATTTTGTTTCTTAAGGTTTGTTATGTCCACACAAAATTCAGGTTTTAAGAGATGTTAGTTTGTTTACTCCTACTTACCAAAATGATAATTAACAACTGTCCTTTTTGTCATCTGCTGTCAAATTCACCAGGCCTAACTAAATCATATTCATAGTGTTATGTTCAAAACACACACTTTTCTTGGTAAATGGTTTATGATAAACTATTAGCATTTAGCTTCACTGTTCTATAATCTTATGGCGGTTCTGAATGAAATAATATCTGCTTGTTTGCCACAGTGGGCCTAGTTTCCATTGCTATAAAAGTCAGCTATGAATATATACATACTGTATATCTCTTTATAGATGCACACACATACTGTACACACACACACACACACACACACACACACACACACACACACACACACACACACACACACACACACAATGCATCATTGCTTCAAATGCAGATAAACTGTTTTTATGTTCAGGACCCCCTTTTAAGATTGTCCCTATTTGGAATGCAACAATTGTCCGTGATGAACGTTTTCATTCCAAGCTCCAGTGAGACGTGTGCAGCCGTGCATCTCTGGCCAATATCGTTCCATGATTGTACGCAGGCTGTGCAGTATAGATTTTGCCATAGAGCAGCAGAGGGATATAAATGTTTACTATTATTACTGTCTCAGTTTTACATTCGTTATCTGCATTTTTGCCCACGAGTTCCGCTTTGCTTTCAATGAATGATCTCGGGATGAGATGCGTCGGGGTCAAGAGGTGCATTTGTCCTCTCTTCTGGGGACGCCGTGTGAGCATCATGCTGTGTTGTGGCACAAATCACTTGCAAATAGCAGCATTTTGTCTGTGGTCCCTACCAAACCCTTCCCTCCATCCCAATTCTGTGCCCTCCAACTGGTCAAACAGTGTTCGACTCAAGGGGCTTATTTCATTAATTCACTGTTTCCTCTGTTACAGCCCCCCTTCATTGTAGTCCACATTGCAAGACGACCACCTCACAGGGATTTTCCTCTTCACCAGGTAACCACAAAGAGTAAAAAAAAACACATTATCCACATGTACGGCACCCTGCTCCTCCCACACACGCAAGCTTTTGGTGCTATTTAATGCTGACCACCAGCGCAGCAGGAAACACACAAGCACACGCACACACTGCATATTATCTTTATGAGGTGTTATACACCAGTGACCACCAACACAGGGTCTCAGTGTTCTCTAATCCACACTCAGGCTGAAAAGACTGCTCCATGCAATAGAGGGATTACACTGTTGGATTAATGAGAGTTTTAATTTGAGCCACTGTAAGAGCCCTTGATAAGAAAGAATAGGTGCTGGAAAGAATACTACTGCTCCTATATGATATGAAATGTGGTAACACTTCACATTGTATCTACTGCGTTTATTTGAATGACACACACCCTCTGTATGTGTTTCAGTCACAAGTTTGTCTAACTAAAGAAGAGTCCACAGAAGACTGAAACCTACTCTTACCATTCCAAATACTACAGATATTAGCACACATACATCATAATGGTATTATTATTATCTCAGAAGTTGCTACTTTTATTACTGTAGCACTGAGGAAAATGCCATGTAAAGTCACTGATCACTTGGCTTGTTAACTGCATGTGCACTGAACATGGTTGCAAGTAATCATAGACATTTAAAGTAATTGATGAAAGATGGCGAAATACATTGATTTGAACATTTTAGTAATGTGTAAAAAAAATAAATAATGCTTTTAGTTGTCTGTTCTTTAATTGAATAAACAACAGCTCACAAACAAACATGGCAGACTGGCTCCTAAAACACCCAACATGGAGCATGCCACTCTATATTACTGCTAAATAGTAGTTTTATTTTCTCAATGGTCATCAAAACTAAGACATTTTAACTCACGACAATGTGAGTTAAAATGTAAGAAGTTTAAGCCAAATGACATACCAATTTCTAATTTGTTCGTTACATAAATGTGTACAGACACACATACACATATCCTCAGTGTGACACATGAACAGGTCTGCGACAGAGAAAGACAAAAAGGGAAGAGGCCCACAGTCAGGCAAAGAAAAAGACAGCGAATAAAAGAGCTTTTGCAGCAAAGTGAAGAAAACTTGATGAATGGGTGAATGCCTGGATACAGGGAGGGAGTGGAAAGGAGCGCTGTTTACCATTCCTGCAGTCAACAATAAAATCGTGGATTTAAGCATAAACACTGGTAAACAAATCCAGGCTTACAGAATAATATTGTGTATTTACTACAGTCATTCTTCACCCTTTCTTGTCCCTTTATTCTCCTTCTGTCCTACCAGTAAATTACATATGCTTCTTTATATTAGAGGGTATAGATGGATCTGTAAAAGTACTGGGTAGAAAGAAAGAAGAAGACTGTTAGACTGTTATCAGACTATTGAATAGGCAGTCATCATCACACAACTGTCCCAAATATAGGGGTTAGCAGGGACATACTAAACTGGTAGGTCACTATCAACGGCATATATGACCATTGCACAGTACCAGTGACAGGTGATCTTTGTTGTCATGGTAACGCTAATAAGCACATAGCTAATGTTGCGACACGGTCTCCATTAGATTAGGTTTTGGCACCAAAACATCAGATTTAGAAAAAGACCACGATGGTTAAAATAAATGAATTACTTGGGCAAGATATTTGTACACGTCACGTAAGTCAAATGCTTTACCTTTTATAACGTATAATAAGTCGACGTTGACCCGTGATTTCACATGGGACATGGACAGCAGTATCCTGGGTGAACAGTCCTGGGTTTGTACCATCCAACAACCCCTGAACTCATCTTTCTCATTTTCTCAAGCTTTATACTAACATCATCTTACTTCCGCCTTTGTTCCTGCCATAATTAGTATGATCACTAGAGGGTGCAATAAATGTAACTTTCTGGGCTACTAGTTGGTGCAGTTTAACAAGTCTGAACATTGGATCAATTAAATAATTGTGCGATAACAGCCTCCTGAAACTATTAGTCAGGGAAAGAGAATACAAAAAACGAATTCTGCAAAATCTCAGTAGTTGTTGATGCATTTAAAACCACAACACTAAACTGAATAGCTTTCTGAAACTGCCGGTTGGAATTTTAATCATTCACATTCCTTAAAGTCAAAACTGGAAATTCAACAAATGTCTGAAATAACACAGAGGAATCTGAAACCTGATTGTTATACCTTTCTGTATCATATGCAAATATAGGAGAATTATTTAAATTTCATAACTGATATTAAATAACAACACCTGTATCATCTGCTTTTGGCTCTACTCCAGTGTTATTGTGTTTAAACAGAGAATCACTGCTGAATTTCACAGGAAGTTCAGACTGTATGCATTTGAACAGGTAAACTTTTTTTTGCTCGTCAGGATCTTTGCTTCAGCACATTAAATTCAAACTAAAATAATGGATACAAAATAAAAACAACAATCCTTGGCTTTAATTTGAGGGTCATGTGAGGTATATAAGATTTATGATGAGGTTTGTGTTTGCATTGAAAGAACTATGAGTGTGATATAGCCATACTTCAAGGGTTTAAAAGAAAATGGACACTTTTAAAGCTGCTTTTAATGTTTGATTGATATTTTTTTTTACTGTTATCAGTGGATTTTAATGTGATTGTTGTGTGAGTTATATTTTTGAATGTGTTATTTTAACTTGTAAAGTCTTTTTGAGTATTGAAAAGCGCAATACAAATAAAGTCTATTATTATTAATATTATTAACTACTAAATTATTTTTGGGCTGCTCTTTGTCATTCATGCAGAAAAGAGCAAACACATTGCTCAGAGTTAGTTTAGAGTTGTAATTTAAATAGAAGTGGAAATGTCTGTCAATGGGCGGCACGGTGGTGCAGTAGTTAGCATTGTCGCCTGACAGCAAAAAGGTTCGGGGTTCGAATCTGGGCCTGGGCCTTTCTGTGCAGAGTTTGCATGTTCTCCATGTGCCTGCGTGGGTTCTCTCCGGGTACTCCAGCTTCCTCCCACCATCCAAAAACATGCACCTCAAATTGCCCTTAGGTGTGAATGATCTTTGTTTCCATCTGTCTCTACATGTTGGCCATGTGATGGACTGGCGACCTGTCCAGGGTGTACCCTGCCTTCGCCCAATTTGAGCTGGGATAGGCTCCAGCCCCCCCTCCCCCGTGACCCTGTTCAGGATAAAGCGGGTATAGATAATGGATGGATGGATGTCTGTCAATATGATTAGTCAAGAGGTGACCTTGCGAAAGAAGAGAAGAACGATAGAAGGTTGGAAGAAGATGACAATGAGGCTCAAGCGAAGCAAAACTCTGAGCAGTATCAAACATGGAACATGGCATTTACTGATAAGTTCCCTGCTGACACAAGTTGGTTGGAAGTTTCTGGAGTGGCTAAGTCAAGACTATTGAATAGGCTGTTCACCAATATATGGGCCAGTAGGGGCCTACTAAACCTACTGGTCAGTTCAGGAGGCTGTTATTAGCAACATATATTGCCATCAGAGAGTGCCAGCGATAAGTGCAATCATCCTTTGTCATTATGGTAACAATAATAGCCACATGGTTATGGTCGTGACATGGTAGCAGTTTGGTTAGATTTAGGAAAATGGGTCACAGTAAGTATGTTACTTACCTTTGTCATGTACATACAAGTAAGTAAGTAACATTACATACATTATGTTACTTGTTGTGAGTTAACATCAGCTAATGTACATTTTCACATGGAACATGAACGGTTGCAACTTCTGCAGTATGCCCAATATGTTCAGGAAGCCTGTACTAAGTCGTAGATTTGGGACAGATGTGTGATGATAACTTCCTATTTAGCTGTATGATAAAAGTTATATTGGGGAGACTGAGCTGCATTCAGCTTCACTACTATTACTACTACTATTACTACTACTACTACTACTACTACTTGACCCGACTAGACTGACCGGAGAGAGACAACAAAAGAGCTGAAGGTGGCTGCAATGAAAACCTGGGAAAACATCACCAGGGAAGATACAAAGCATGGACTGATGTGTCAAAGACTTCAGGCACTCACTGACTGCAAAGGAAGTTCCAATATTAAATATGTTTGTCCAATTACTTTTGAACCCCTAGACTTTGACAGAATTTGTTAAAATGGCTATATCCCCAACACAGTTTTGTTTTAGACTGAAATGAAACTAATTGTTTCCACATGTGACATCTTTCAGTGGCTAGAAATGATGCCCAAATAATAAGCCTGGACATGGTGGATATACATCAATATACGTGTTAAATAAACAACAGAATGGCAGGAGAATGTAATGTGAAAGGCAAAATGGAATATCTTTTTCGCCTAAAATTGCCTTTCATGCTCAGACGTACATTTGAATTGAATATACAGTAGCTGCTAAAATTGTAATGTTTTAAGAACTGAATTGGGGCGTGCTTCAAAATCAGCAAATTGGGACACCCTTGTTGATATGGAGATGCTTTTGGCAAGGAAAATGGCACGCCTCATATATTATGCTAAAAAAATACACATTTGAGGGAAAAGTCTGATACTGTAAGCAGGAAATTGGGGGGAAATTGGCACATTCTCCCAGCTTAAGTTAATTGTGCTCATGCTATTGTCAGGGCGTTACGGGGTGACAGACAGATGGGTGAGGGCTGACACATGTTTTTGGAGGAGTTTAAAATTCAAATGCTCCTCATGTGTGAATACAGACACCTGGGGTAATCAACTGGCTGTGTGTATGTGGTGTGAGTGGCGTGCAGCACCGTATTTACCCATAAGCCTCTCTGTCCCTGCCTGTCTTTCTGTCAGGGTCTCTGCTTGCTTTCTGGTGTCAGGTACACTGTCATGTTTGCTGAGTGATTAAGAATCATTCTGGTAGAAAAAAAAATAAACAGAGTGTTGCTACATTTTCATAAAAAGAGGTTTAAAATATGGAGGCAAGGAATTTATTTCTGTTTGAGCTCCTGGGTATGGTTGATCTTAGTGCTATTAAAAATTCATTCATTGGTAATACCCTCCCACTCGTCCTTCTCCATCTCCCTTCCCCTGTCTCCATCTGTAAAATGCTCATTTTCTCAATGGTATCTCTGTTTCTTTGTGTCAGTTCACTTCATTTTATTGGCATGGGGTGTGATTCACTGTCTCTATCTCTCTTTGTTCACTTTGTCTCTCCTTTCATTCTGTGTATCCATCCCTCTCCCGCTTCTCTCTTCAAAAATCTGGCATGAAACCCAGACAGAAGAGCGCCTGCTGTTTTTTCTGACACGCTCTTCCTCTCTTAAATCAAAACCAACTGAGGCGAAATCAGGTTATTACCTTAGCTGTGTTTCTTCTCTCCCCCTCTCACCCGCTCTTCCATTTTTGCTCAAGGTCTATGAAATTTTACACTTTACAAAGAAAGGGCAGTCGCACAGTCAGACGAAGGGGCGCAAGCTGAATTTGAAAGGGGGATTGCTGCATAAATAAAGCTGAAAAAATAAATACTAACGTGTGAGATGGATATCTGAAAGGGTCTGATGATGTGTGTGTGTGTGTGTGTGTGTGTGTGTGTGTGTGTGTGTGTGTGTGTGTGTGTGTGTGTGTGTGTGTGTGTGTGTGTGTGTGTGTGTGTGTGTGTGTGTGTGTGTGTTTTTGTCCATATGCTGCCTTCAAACGTTAACCTTACACTTGCCCTCACGCACACAGTCCCAACATAAAGGGGGGTGTTGCCCGGTTTGTTGTGGTCAAATATTTGTGAATTTTGCACTGCCTTTCATCCAAGTAGAAAAATATACATAGTCCACAACGTTTATCACTGTGTGATCTTAGAAAGAGGGAGCTTCATATGGTCTGCAAATGAAACAACTTTTGTATGTAGGGTAGAGACAAGGGATAAGCTTGGAAAGAGATGGAGAAGTGGACCGGCAGGGAATTAGAAGAAATATTTGATAAACAACCCCAAATAACTTCAAATAACTTCTCTAAGAGAAAGAGGGAGAGAGAGATGGCATGGAAGAGATGGAAGATGAAAGAGATACAGAAAGAGGACCTAACATTCAGCAAAGGTGAGCAACCTGGGATGGAAAGGAAGAAAAAGCGATTTCAAAAAGTCTGCACTGAAGTGATAGATTGATGGATGGAAAGAGATGAAAGAAGTTATGATAAATAGGACGGGGTAAAGAGTTGAAGGAGAGTAGTCGAAAAAAGCAAGAGCGGTCAGTAAACAGCATGGTACAGAGTCAAGCAGACATAAACAAGCGCCGCTAAAGATGGATGATAGAGATGGAGGAATGGCTGTATCAATGATGGATGATCAGTGATGAAGACAGATGAACGGATGATTGGAGGAGAAGAGAGGGAGGTAGAGGTTGTAAACAAGTCTGAATAACCTCATAAGACAGGCAAATCCATGGGAGGTAGGATGGATGGTAAGTTGTTATGCAAAAGATAAAAGAAAGTCAGAATGAAGTAACCTCTTAGCAACCTTGAGAAAGGATTGAATGGAAAAAAACAAGTTGAGTGAGGGAGAAAAAAAAACTAACACTGATTATAGATATCAAGAACATATGAAAGGATGGAGGTTGTAGAGGGGGAATAAGCAAGGACTTCTTAAGAAATATAAACAAAAATTTAAAAAAAAAGATACATAGAAGTTTATCCAAAATGCAGATAAAATGCTGTCATCCAATAAACATGATTAGAGCTTTTCACTAAGGCTACTAGGCCAGGTTAATTATGATAATTTTTTTGTCAAGATTTTATGTCGCACATTAAATAGGAGTGTGTCTGTGTGTACTTGTGTTCGACTGCGTGTCTTTTTATGTTGCTACAAGGCCCCTGTGATGAGTCATACTGACACTGCCAGCGACAGCTCCACAACATTATAACAAGACAAGCGGTTGACACAACAGACCTAATGAACACGCCCAACCTCGCTTAGAAAATAAAAAAAAAGGCAACATGACGTTAAACTGAAATAGATTGTTTTCCTTCTCATTCCTTTTCACAGCGCAACAGATAAATCATCTTTGTAGAGACGGATACTTCTACTTCTACTTTAACTTAAATTAGACTATGATGAATCCAATTGCAATATTTGTGAAGCCTTGTCTTGCATGCAATGGGGAAGTTCCTTTCCAGACCAATTGACTTGATATGCCTTTGAACTGGAGGAAACCGAAACACCTGGTAAGCCTCAGAAATATGGGGAAAAAGGCTCCAAAAAAAGCTCCAGTTGACCCCGGGCTCAAGATCAAACCAGTAAGATTTGCTTTGAATGGACAGACCTCTGAGCCACTGCACTACCTCTAGCATTTCAGTCATAGAACCAATACGCTGATAGTAGTATTAGCCGTGTTTTCCATAGGTCTTGTTGAGGCGGTTATTAAAAAGTCACTTACAGCTAATGTTTCAAGAACATGTCACATCAAACTGCTGCATTGCATAGTGTATACTGTAGGTCTACTGTATACATAATTCAGTAAAATAAAAACAGATTCCAAATTGTTTAATGGCCAATTCTTCAGTAACATTCTCACTTTGAAACAACTCTGTTTAACTTTAATATTTGTTTTACATATGTGATTTAAAACCTGCACAAATCTTAGTCTGGGTTTGATGAATGCAATTAATTCATGACTTTTCCAAACGACCTCAATTCCTCAGTGGTGGGGACTGAACAAGACTGCTTATTCATCCCAGTAGCATATCCTCTCTCTCTCTCACCTGTGCAAATTACAGTGTGTAAACAGACTGGATCACACTAGCTTCATGTGGTTAGCCACTTCCCTAGCTGGGACAGGCTCTACTCAGGAGAAATAAACCATTTCCTGTTCACTAAGGGAAAGATATGCCCAACTGTAACATACTGTAATTATTTCCAGATGGTGGGTGGATTTTATCTTGTTGGAGAATGTAGAGCACTCAACAGGACACATGTTCAGTAAGGCACAGTTCCTTAAACACAAGCTTTTGTTGGTTTATTTATTTTAAACACGGTAAAGTAGTATCTCAACAAAACCAACATATTAAAGAGTTGAATAGAAACATTAGACAACAAGCGTAAGATTTCCAGTGCCATGTAAGAAATGAGTAATTATTTGATGTAATAAAAACCAGTGGTAAAAAGAAAAAGTCTATAGCCTTGATTTAAAAGAACAGAGAGCTGCAGCAAACCTGCAGTCTTCTGGGAGTTTATTCCAGACGGATTCAGCAAAAAAACATAATACTACTATATGTTTTGATGAACTAAGGGTTCATAAATCTAATACCAGATCAGAAAAATATATTGGTCCGAAAAAATGCAGTGCTATATAAGCTACAGCAGGTCTGAGAAATGCAGTGATAAGATCCACTGTTTTAGTCTGAATCAGCAGCAGCTGTTTGAAAAACTTTTTAGGGAGACCTGTAAACACAGCATTAAAGTAGTTGACTGAAGATAAACTCACGGACAAATTTTTCAAAATCCTGCTGAGACATGAATTCATTAATCCTCGATATTTTCTTAAGGTTATAGTAGGCTGACTTTGGAGTTGTCTGTAAAATTCAGGTCAGAGCCAGTGACTAAAGATTTCGAGGTTTTGTGGCTTCTAATTTTACTGAGCACTGACACTAAATTGCTCTTCTTTGTGTCCCAAAACAATTACTTTAGATTTATCTTTATTTAATTGAAGAAAATTGTTGAACATCCAATCAATGATTTGCTCAAAGCACTCACTCTAGACGTGTATGGGATTATATTCCCCTGGTAAAATGGTTATGTAAATTTGTGTATCATCTGCATATTGTAGCATATCTTGTTGTTTTTCATAATCTGACCTAGTGGGAGCAAATAAAGGTTAAACAGACGAGGCCCCAGAATGGGGCAAAGGGGAACGCCACATGTAATTACTTATAGACACAAAATAGTCCCTGTCTTTGTGGAAGTATTAAAATCAGTTTAGTATTGTGCCAGAGTCCCACCTCGTTTTCCAACTGGTTTTGTAATACATTGACGCCAGCTGTGTCCAATGCAGCAATGACATCCGGTAACACATATACTGAAATCTGCTACTTTCTGTGTGTAAGTTATTGAGGACCTTAACAAGAGCAGTTTTAATATTGTGGTGTGGTCAAAATACAACATTTCAAAACAGATCAAAACAGTGTGTGGTACCTTCATTTTTTTTTTTATTATACTTAACATGTCACCTTAACAGTAATCTAATTATCAACGTCTCAGGATCGGCTTAAAGTGACATTAAACGTGACTCAATCTGTTATATTTCCTTGGTGTATTGTAAGGTGCCAAGGGCAGCTCCTTGTCTTGTGAATATGTAAGCTCTCTATTACTGAATGAGCAAATCTGTGTCACTACAAGTGAGGGCTGAATACAAAGCTTGAGTCAGTAAGAAAAAAGAGCATTCTGCATTCCAGCTAAGGAATGCTTTATTCATGCACTTTATTATATACCATCTCTCAAAGAGAGAATACTTGAAATATATAAAATCATCCAGCCTCTTCTACAGATCATCATAATTTGGAAATGTGGTAATTTGGTTTTAAACATTGAACAGAAGCTGCTTTGGATGAAGTAACAGAAGACCCTCTCTCAGCAGTAGATGTAAGTGAATACAGCTTCTACTGTTCTGTTTATTTATCACACTGATCATCTTTGAGATCCTGTGAGAAAAGACGCTATTCTTAATTGGTTCATATCATATTGCTGAAAACACATAGTTCGATATGACTTTGTCACATAATTGAATGGCTTTTTAAGGAATGATATTGTAAACTTGGGCAAAAGCATTGAATGCTGCTGATGACATCTAATCTCCATGACAGCTTATTTGGGAGGCTGACTCCTCTTGATCTCGTACAGTGATATGCACAGTGTAAATGTTCAAATGTTCTGTCAGGCAAGTTCAAAATACAAAGATAAGGAGGTTTCTTTCATAAAGATGCAGCATTAATTATACACAAATTATACAATATTTACAATATGTTTAAATATTTGAAGCAGTATCAACATTTAAAGTGTATGAGTTGGAAAGATCATAAATTCCCAATGAGCTTGAGCTCCAAGAATATATGATGTGATATGTGTTAGTGCTTTTTAAAAATCCTATACACTTTTTAATTGGTTAACAGAGGAGGCCTCACAGGGTCATATCAAACACTGCTCTAATTTCCAAGCCTGACCTTGTGTGTGCGTGTGTGTGTGTGTGTGTGTGTGTGTGTGTGTGTGTGTGTGTGTGTGTGTGTGTGTGTGTGTGTGTGTGTGTGTGTGTGTGTGTGTGTGTGTGTGTGTGTGTGTGTGTGTGTGTGTGTGTGTGTGTGTGTGAGAGAGAGTGTGTGTGCATTCCAGCCAGTGTGGAGGCATGTCCTAGCTAATCCACAGGCCAAAACACACAGGCAGTTAAGTTTCCATGACCTCAACTCCATGCTGTTCAAACGTACACACGCACACACACACACACACACACACACACACACACACACACACACACACACACACACACACACACACACACACACACACACACACACACACACACAATCTTTTTTCTTCCTCTTGGTTTTACTCTCTCTTGCTGCCTTTCTCCCTTCTTGCTGGCTTTCATCTCTTTCTCTTGCTGCTGCCTCCTCTCTGAATTGCAACATTTTGTCAATTACCATTTCGTTCATTGTTAACCCACAGAGGGAAAAGCATACTGTGTTCTGTAATACCACAGGAGTTCTGTCATTTCCAGAACAATTATGTCAATTAGCTCATATTTAAATGGTTTCCAGAGAGGAGTTCCTTGGCTAATAACAGTCCAATGAAGTGACAACTAACCAATTAATCTCACTCTAATTGCTCAGTAGGTGCAGTCAATCAGTCACGATGCCCTTCTGTCTGTGCTTTCGTCGTAGCTTTCAGCACACATTCCACACTTAGGAGCTTAACTCACCACTTGTCAGTCAAAAATAAATTCAACCTTCCACTCCTCTCGGGATGGAGGTGCATTCCAGCGTGTTGACATCACAGCCATGCAGCTAGTCAGCACATTTGACTTCTAACTTAACATTGAGAAAAGCTGTCAATGGGGGGCAAAAAACAAGCACATTTTGTTGAGAGGGAATGAAAAGACAGAGAGCACCAGCAGAGAAAAAAAATAAAGAATGGTACAGAAACATGTTTATTTTCCAGGTTGTTCAAGCAAAGGGCTGAACTTCATAATCAAAAACTGACTGTACTGCCCCACATTCATTTAAAAGCTGCATGCTTGCAGCTTAGATCAGATTACACAGAGACAAACATTAGCTCACTGTTGCAGTCTGCATTCGATACTCTTGATTGCCAGATCACTGTGTCACATCTTACAGCCTGTCTTTGAACTTATACTTTCACAAACTCAAATGTCATGATGTGAGTCTTGTGAGATTTACAGTGAGTGCAACTTTCTGCTGCCGGCAATGAACCCTTGCACACATGTGCAGGGAAACACATGCTGTAGAGTAAATCACAGGGCTGAGCAATCTGAAAATATTTAGCCTTTCACTACAAAGAATCCATCATTTGCCCAACCAAAAAAAATATAATATCTGTGATTTGCAACAGTGGTCATCTTACTGCTTTATACTTCAACATTTCCAGTGGCTGACACAGAGTATGCAACTTTATTGAGTTTAGCAAGCTTTTGGCATGGTTGATTTAGCAAACAACAGTTACAAATGCAACTTGTGACATCTGAATTGTGGGGGATATGATTCAGGGGGAGAGGGTGGCTCATGTAGAAATAATTTGCACATAATGTGGATCTGGGTTATGTCTTAAATTAGGAGAAGCCTCTCAGCACAGAGAAAGTGTGGTATTACAGATGTAACACAGATACACCGTCAAAAGGTCTTCCCTTAAAGTAATGTCAGTCAATACAATGTAATGTAAAGGTCAAACTGTATGTGCATACAAAGTTATTGTTTATGTCTGGATATTTGGCTTTCCTTTTGCAAGAAATACATTTATCACTGAGCACATTTGTAAAGTGGGAAAGTATACATATTCCTATTTCAGTCCTATTTATATTTGTGCATTTATGGGCAAAAAGATTATCATTGAAAGTCTTCAGCAATACCAAATTCCCATCACTGATATCTTTGTCACCTGCTTGCCAATACGACACTATGTCATCACTGACACCTTTACATTCTTCATCTTATCATCATCACTTTACATCAGTTCCATACTGGAAGGTTCTACGCATCTTTTACTCGGAGAGCTTGAGCGAACGTTTAAATCAAGAACTCACTATTGTAGCAAACAGAGAATCCATTCTGCATCATTTCATCCACATAATGTACTACATGCTGCCATATCACTATTCTATTATATATCAGGCTTTCAACACAGTGCATTTTCCGACTTGTGGCCTCAAAGCATTGCTCACCACATACATCTGTTAGTCGAAATCTCCAATTGTTACAGTACCTATTCAGTCTATTCAGTCATTAAACCATGTGGTATGAATGGCCCATTCTGTTTATAGTGGTCCCACACACATAACAGCATTCTGTCCTGCAAGCTTGAAAAGCAGTACAGTTCACCAAATATGTCAGTGATTTGAAAATAGAAACACATTGCTACATATTTTATTGTGAACATTTGTATCCCTTCACATTTCTGAAGACTATAGAAACTAAGCTTAACCATCATCAGAAAGATTAATACCCCACATCCATAACCATGTCAGCAATACAATAACTTTTCAACTTTAGTTTTAGCTACAGCTGTGCTGTATGAAATGGTACAAAGGATGAGAAGAAGAAAGATGAAATGTGACTCAAATTCAGTCATCCGTTGAACTCTGCAGCGTTATGAGGACACGTTATGGGCCTTATGTGGCACCATCAAACCCCATGATGTGAAATATTGTTTTCCCTCAGCGATGTGTAATTGTTCCTCAACCAATTCCCTTTCTCATTCTCGTTCCCACCACTAATTAGGAATGGAATTTAACTGCCGATGACTTTAGTGCGGGATCAGAACACACCCAGCCATTATAAAAAAACCCAGGGACCCATAATGTGGTGTGGACTTGGCTACTAAAACCATGGGGTGGAGAGACAGGAGGGGAAGGGAGAGCTGCTGTTTCTCTCTGTTGCTCTTTAAATCTTTGGTTGTGGCCTTCATCGCCTTTGGCCTGGCATGAGAGGTTTCCCCCTCACCATTTTGAAATTGTTTTCTGTCTCTCTGCCTTTTTTCCTCAAGATCTCTCTGTTTCTATCCTGACCCTCACCTTCACCTCCTTCTTCTACCGTCCATCCTCTCTCACAGGCTTGCTCTTCCTCCCTCCCACTCCCTGTTGCCACAGTGAGACCTAGTATGAACTTTTGACAGGAGCTGGGATCTTTGTTTTATTGCCAGTTTTACTGTGAATGCCCTCATAAATCTACTGCTGTAATGCCTTTGAAATGCTTTCCAATCCTCGCAATCAAACAAACAAACAAACGCACACCCAAACACACTCTCCTTCTCATTTTTTCTCACTTTTCTTCCCAACACATGCACAATCGCAGATACAGATGTGACGTGTGAATAAGGGCTTTGAGGTTGTTTGTGCTCACATCAGATGCAGCAGCCCCAGTATTTGTTTGCAATTTCCACTGGCTCCGGTCCACTCCACCAAACCCATGGGAATTTGTGGATCAGCATCTTCTCAAAAAGCTCCTGGGCGTCAAAGTGTATAACCGAGCGCAGAAAGAGTGCAATGAGTGCAGTGATGCTGTTATTTTTATGTGGTATTTATGATGCACTCTAGTTTATAGAAGAGGTCAGCAGGGGGAAAAAAGGAGGGTGGTGACATAATTTAAGAGCCTGGCTCACACTAAGTAACCATACAGTATCATATTGCAGATTTTTTTTTTTAAATGTAATACATTTGGTTCTGTAGAATGGCTTTTTGTAAACCATTCTGTAACTTTTTTTTAAAAATGATTTTGCTTTACTACTGTTCTGTTTGCTTTAATTTGTCATCGACTTAAGCAGAACAGTAAATAATATATTATAACAGAACAGTCAGATTAATCCTGAACAAAGTTTTACAAATCTTCATATCATGGTTTTAATCAACCTAAATACTGAAAATAAAACTCAAATACTCAACTAGGATGCACTTCAGCTGTATGCATGTTGTTAGTAAATGTTCAATGTTGGGGTTTTCTCACTCTTAGTTCAGCCCATAATGACAATGTTCAGAGTATTGCCTGCAGAGCTATTTGTAATCAGTATATGAAGCATACATACTGTAAATATCTTACAAGTGTTGTTTTTTTTCTTCTTTTTTTTTCTCTCAGTTGCTTTAGTTTTTGAAAAGGGACATGTGCATGCTTTATGGTAAAAAGCAAACTAGAAACCGATGCACCATTTCCAGTAGAAACAGGAGATACTTGTATCATGATGTTATCAAAGTATAAACATTTCAGGCAGAAAGAGCAGAACTGTGACACCACAGCCGTTTCAGTGATAATAGGTGGAGTTCTTAAGGTCAATGTTGTCAATCAGTCTGCTCATGAACACTTCCCACACCTGACCACAGAACCGCACTAGCACCTACAGTAGGAAACGCAAGCACGCACAATATGTGCTCAACCTAAAAGGGGAAATCATTGGTGCCTGGGATTTTAAATAAATAAACATTAAATGCTGGAACGACACAGTGATCTTCTTTTTAATCAAGTGCACAGAGCTTGATCTCACAGAAATACCTGAGATGATCACATATTAACACTGCATCACGTGGTGGTGGCACATAATGTTACATGTCAGTAACACAGAAACAACAACAATGGATTGTCAGTTATGACCTTTTGTTGTGGTTGCCACACGAATGCAAGTCACAGAACTGAGGCAGTTCAGATCCTGTATAAGGCCTGGGACACACAGGTTCATGTGTGCGTTACTTTATTTATTATTATTTATTTATTTTATAAACCACTTTTACTGTTGCCATGACGACAAAGGTTGGTAACTTTACGGAAACAGTAACTTTAACGCACAACACCTTTGAGTCGTCAATTTAACCTAAACCATGATACTAGTATCATCTATTAACCTAGTTAACCCTAACCAAATCATCTTAAACCCAAAACCAACCCATACCCTTACCACAGTGCTGTAACACCATCAAATATACTGTAATTATATTATGACAGTGATTGTAATGGTTTTAGAAAGCTCCGAAAAATTATCTCAGAAAAATACATGAAAAGACCAGGACATTCTCACGCCATATTGCATGGTGGTAATTTAACACGTGTTCGGAGGTTTAGGTAATTTCATGAATTTCCGTAAGATAAGGTTCGATATGCAATATGAATCATAGTAGAAGACTTTTCAAGCAGACTTGTAAAAAGACTAATAGTTTTGTCATTAAAAAAAAAAAAAATCCTCCTGTGGTACATGTTTAGTTGTCATTCATAACCTGAAAGCAGAAATCTGAAGCTGTGCATGTAACCTGAGACTAACAATTGTATGTAAACACAGCCACTGTTTCTTTCAGGTGTGGCAGAGTGAGTCTATCTGGGAAAGATCAGCTGGTCTAGACAGGACTGTCAGGGTAAGTGTTACGTTCACTCTTTGTTGTCTCTTACAGTTTACAATACATGTCTGTCTGTGCACATCTCTCTGTTTCCACCTCCCATCCTTTCTCTTTTTAGCCTTAACTTTTTTTTTTTCTCTTATTGTCTGTCTCTATCTCGCTCTGTTTCTGTGCTCCTACAGCTGATTACATCAATAATTTACAGCATGTAAATCCTCAGCAGCTGCTTGCTGTTTTGCCCTCCTTGTTCGGTGCTCTTTTCTTTCTTTCGGGTTAACATGGGAGGATTTTTCTCAACCTTGTAACCTCCTTCCCTCTCTGTCTTCCTGTTTCTGTGCCTGGGGTTAAGCTCTCACTCTCTTTCTGTCTCCTCTCGTTCTCTCTAATTACACTGTTCTCAGTTCCAGCCCTGTGCCTTCCCATGGGTTTGTATGTCTTTATGTAAGGAGTGCCTGAATTGCAATTCTTTTCTTGTAATGATGGGAATTTTAACTCACAAGTCCACCGTTGTTATTTTGTGTGTAGATGCATCTCTTTTGCTGTGTGTTTGTGCATAGGGTTTCAGATCCTTACAATCAAAACATTTATGTGGACTCATTGTGATTACAGTTCTTCAGCACCTGGGCATATGAGCACTTTTTTTTTCTCTCTCTCTCTCACTGCAGGCTTCAAATCCTTCAAAAAGGCATCTCAAATTCAAATTGTGCTGTCAAATTAGTTTTTTTTCTTTGGACCCCTCAATCAAAACCCTAGGTTGAACTCCAAGCATATATTTTTTTCAAATACACGTGAAGCAATTTCATGTTGAAAAGAAAGAAAAAAGATGAGTTGTTCCACACAAGAAAATCTATAAAAAAAAAAAAATTGCATGAACCTAAATTCATGGGGAAAAAATTGTGACAACGGAAAAGAAGCATTACCTTTGGCTTTGTTAAATAATTTCTTTTTCCCTATTCAGTTTCCATTGTTTAAAGCCAGGGCCGATCTCTCCAATATTACTGCTAATCTAACTTCAAAGGGTTGCAGTCATGTTAAAACACTTTTTAATTGCGATAAGGAATATGCTTTCATGCTTAAACCCTTCTCCTCTGTTCGTCTGGACAGAGCTCATAAATACTGAGGCCTTTTTTTCATTGGCAATTAAAATTAGAATTGGTCACATTTTTCACTGTCAGCCATTTCCTCTGCACACAAAGACACGTGTGGGCCACACACACATGCATACAGACACATGCAAAGCCTAATACTGCCATATATATATATATATATACATGCAAAAGCACATGGTGTTTTTGTCAAGGTTAAAACAGCCATGCATGATGTCCTTTGGAGATTAAAACCTCTGTGAACTACACTAAAACTGATTCAAGACTGCTGGCCTGGTGATGATTCACCACAGGCTTTCCTCTTGTTTCTATGACACGAGATTCAGGCTGCGTCGTGTTGTTCATATCAAAATAACATGATTCTTGAGTGAATCATTTGCTCTCCAGTGCTTTTGACACGGGAGATTCTTGAGGCTTTGATACATA
Source organism: Brachyistius frenatus (assembly GCF_029030835.1). Classification (NCBI taxonomy): domain Eukaryota; kingdom Metazoa; phylum Chordata; class Actinopteri; family Embiotocidae; genus Brachyistius; species Brachyistius frenatus. The sequence goes on along the minus strand of NW_027210613.1, from coordinate 4,238,027 downwards.
CACAATATTTTGAGGCAGTGGAGTAGAAAGGCAAAATCAATTTGGATAAAAGCGGATTGTAAGGAGCACGAGTGCCATTAAAAGGAACTATTGGTTTCAGGTCATAGGGAAATTGCCTGTTTTGCCTCAAAGCTTAGAGAATGAATGTATCTTAAAATGCTCACCACAATTGAAATGAAGAAAGAAGAATAAAATGTGTGTGCTTCCAAATCCAGTCACATGATCAGTTTAATATTTGTGCTCCCATTATGTAGATAGATGCCGGATGTATTTTGCTTAATATAACTCAAATACATGTAAGAGCTGAGCGTTAGCTCTTTTAAAAAGGGGAAAATAGACTTTCCAACAAATCTTAAGCTGCCTTATTTATACAATTTGCCCAAGTGACTGATTTCAGTGTAAATAATTCCTGAATCTGGAGAATGATGAAGCACCTCTTAACATTTGTGTGCATTTAATGTAACTTTGCTTATTAACTTATCTATAGTTATGATATGAGGGCTATGTTTGACAGGACCATTACGACACAAGATGGCACACCTGTGTTGCCTCTCTTACACACTTATTTATCCAATCATAAGTGATATGTGCATGAGGCTGAAAGGTTGGACAAAGGATCCTCCACTTAACAGCTCATCAAAATCTCTTTTAACAAAGAGCGTTAAGCTGCTTTTCCACTAATGAGAACTTAATGACCTGTTCAGTACAATGAAATCTGTTAATAAGACATATACAGTGCATCTGGAAAGTATTCACAGCGCTTCACTTTTTCCACATTTTGTTATGTTACAGCCTTATTCCAAAATGGATTAAATTAAGTTTTTTCCTCAAAATTCTACGCACAATACCCCATAATGAAGAAGTGAAAAAAGTTTGTTTTAAACTTTTGCAAATCTATTAAAAATAAAAAACAAAAAATATAACACGTACATAAGTATTCACAGCCTTTGCTCAATTCTTTGTTGAAGCACCTTTGGCAGCAATTACAGCCTCAAGTCTTTTTGAGTATGATACTACAAGCTTGGCACACCTATTTTTGGGCAGTTTCTCCCATTCTTCTTTGCAGGACCTCTCAAGCTCCATCAGGTTGGATGGGGAGCGTCGGTGCACAGCCATTTTCAGATCTCTCCAGAGATGTTCAATCGGGTTCAAGTCTGGGCTCTGACTGGGCCACTCAAGGACATTCACAGAGTTGTCCGGAAGCCACTCCTTTGTTATCTTGTCTGTGTGCTTCGGGTCGTTGTCCTGTTGGAAGATTAACTTTTTTCATGTTATCATTATGGGGTATTGTGTGTAGAATTTTGAGGGGGAAAAAATGTAATCCTTTTTTTTTAACAAAATGTGGAAGAAGTGAAGCGCTGTGAATACTTTCTGGATGTACTGTACAAGAAATTGATCAAACATTAGTAGGAGGAAACTCAGGGAGCACAGACTTCAACGCCATCTTCTATGATATGCCAACTTCCTACTGTAACCAGTCTGGATATTCATAATAGAATGATGTCAAAATATGCTTGTGCCTCACTGAAGCATCACATCTCAGCTGCTGTATTAAGTTTTGACAAGTACATGTGTATCCCAGAGGATTCACATGTACCCCTGAATGTAGAGGATGTTATTGATCATATTTGATGAATTGCCAATGTTTTGCCACAAGTGAAGTTTACTGGATCTGAAGAAGTATGGCATTTAGTGGGCCAAATATCTTATCTCGTAACATTATTGAAAGTGTAAAATCATTTGTGGAACCACCCAATTCCTTACAGAAAGAAATACGAGTTTCCCGGGTTTTTCGCTTTTGATGTGATCACATGTATGATCACATGTTTACCACATGTTGCAACATATGATAACATATGGAAAGTGTGTGGAAAGATTTTCACATGGAAAATTTGTTTCACACATAACGCCATAGAAATGTTCCAATTTTCATATGTGCACCATCACACGTGTAGTGGTCACGTGATCACATGAGCAGATTGCACATTTGAAATTCATTTGTTTTTCTGTAAAGGGTGATTCAGATCAGCTCCAAAATGTATTGGATTCTTCCCTTCAACCAAGTTTCACAAAAATCAGATTGGTAGTTTTCTGTCACCCTGCTGACAAACAGGCAAACATGTCGCTCCAAAAACACATAGCCTTCTTGGTGGAAGCAGCACAAGCTTGCAGAAATGCGATACATGACATATTATCCCCCAGTCAACTCACTGTCCCCTCTTAACACAGAAAACTAGTATGCTTTTCAGAATATTTTACACATATGGTCACTGATAGCTGAGATGTGATGACACATCTGTTTGTGGACTCATGGGAAACAGCCACATGAGTACCCACCCCTTCTACTGCTAGTAACTGGAACGTGAGTAAGTACAATCTCCTTTCGCAATCCAAATTTATTTTAGAGAACTTGGAGGACACTGAGTGGAAGTTAAGGTGGAAAGGTTCCCCATAATAGAAAAGGCATATTTGTGACACAGCAGTCAGGAAGACAGCTCTGCTCTTCACCGGAGTCGCTCTCACATGTCATCACAGCACAAACTTGCACTCAGTCAGTCAGGATTTCTGACATACTGCAAATTGTTCAAACAGACTTTCTCACTGACAACACTTGGAGATGGATTTGTTTCTAAGTTTGGAGAATGAACTATTAGTCACACTGGAGAAATAGAAGAAGCTTGACTTCAGTTCGTTCCCCCTCACCTCAGCTGGATAAAGTGTGCCTTTAACTGAATAGTCAGTCTTAGAGTTGAGCTTTGGCTGACATGGCTGATTTAGCTCTATGCTTGTTTAGCAGTCAGAGCCAAGCATATGCATGTGCGGCTGTGTGTGTGTGCCCCTATGTGCCTGCATGACCTGATTAAGAGTCTGCAGTATACTGTATATGCTCACACACAGTGAGCACGGGATGTGAACCTTACTGTTTTTTTGGTTTTTTTTGAGTGTATGAGTGTGTGTGTGTGTGTGTGTGTGTGTGTGTGTGTGTGTGTGTGTGTGTGTGTGTGTGTGTGTGTGTGTGTTTTTATGGTTGTTGTGCAGTGTGGCCTCATTACCCAGGTGTTTACCCCTAACCACAGGAAGCCCTTGTCAGTGACGACTGTCTGCCGGCAAACATTGCCTGAGGGAAAGAAAGACAGGGAGGGAGGAAGAGTGAGGAAGAGAGGGAGGGGGGGGGGGGGCATAGAAAGACACTGCCTGCCCATCTGTCTGTCTTTCTGTCTATGTATCTCTCCTTGTGTTTACAGCATGTCCATGTGTCCATGCCTCTGTGTTTCCTTTCCCCAAAACGCATGTGTTTTCATGTGTGTGTGTATGTGTGTGTGTGTGTGTGTGTGTGTGTGGGGTTGTGCCAGTCAAACCCTCAATGGCAGGTCACTGGGTTCCTCCACTCCTTCACCAGTGAAGGGGAGGAGGAAGAGAGGCAAGGAGGGAGGGAGGAGAGGAGACATACAAGCTGTTGACAGGGATTTATGAGCTGATAGTGTCAGACTGCAAGCACAACAACAGTCTCCCTGTCTCTGCCTGTCTGCTCATGGTAGGAGAGACAGACACTGACAGAAAGAATGAAGGGGGTGGTGGAGAGAAAGTGAGGCAGCAAATTGAGTTGAAAATGAAAGAGCAGAAGGAGGGAGTGAAAAATGGATGATAAGTGAGTGAGGGGAAGAGGCAGGATTGGGATGTGATTTAATTTGTATAGGGGCTGTTTTTCTCTCCTTTCTCTTGTCACAATGAGTCTTTTTTTTTTTCCCCAGCCGTTCTTCCCCTCTCCTTTCAACATCATCTTTGTATGAGTTGACTTGGTTGTTGTGTTGACTGCTTTTGTTTTTGCTTGTTTAGACTCATGTGAGTAAGAAACCATGTGTTCGTCTTTTCAGTGTAAACCAAAGGCTATTGTTGGTCTCACGTGACAACAGAGACTATGACTGTACAGAGATGACCATGCATGCATGCATATGCTGAACAATAGCATTTCCTGCACTGTATTATTGTGTCACATCAACAGCTAAAAAAAGAAGCTAAAAATGCGTTTATTAACATAAGGCTATTATAATGAACAGTGGGTAATTGTTCAGTTATACAAAACGGTACAAGACTGTCGATACATATTAGCCGTTAGACAACTGCTCTTTGTAGTTGCACGTGTGTCTCTCTCTGTGTGTGTGTGTGTGTGTGTGTGTGCGTGCGTGCGTGCGTGCGTGCGTGCGTGCGTGCGTGCGTGTGTGTGTGTGTGTGTGTTCTGATATGTCACAGTGAGTCATGGCTGAAATGTTCACTGCTAGATGACACATCCTGATATAGTTGGACTGTCTGACATGTGAGAGATCCTGTCTGATGGGTAATTTTGTCTAATTGCTGTGCTCAGCATAAATCCATAATATCTGTCCCTTTTTAAGTTTGATGAGTTCCACATTATATCCTTTTTATCAAGGTCTTTTTTTCCATGGGTTATTTTAAGTTGAAGCTACAATTGTATAGTTTTCTTCAGCACTCAATTACAGCCAATAACAGTTATTTCCTTTATTATTAGCTCCATCTTACTTCATATAGTGTGATCCGGTAACATTTTAGTAGACTTACAGTATATTTTTAATTTGTATGTGGGACACAGACATGTCAACTATTGTTGTCAGTTGCTTTTATATTCTCGGGTCTAAAAATATACTGCACTGATTTCTAATTTTGAATATTGTACTGTACAATAGTGTCTGAAATACCATACCCTGCTAAATGTTATGATTGCCATAATAACAGTGATCCAGATGTGAAGTCTGCCAGACTGACATGTTGGGAGAAAGACAGCCTGACAGTGCACAGCATACGTACCCCCTGGGAATAATACAGACTGCTAGTGATTTACATGTCAGTTATTTTTTTAATGATATAGAGTGGTGATTTATGGGGCTCTTTTCATTTCACACAGACAGTCAGGCTTGTTTCAGGGTATAGCTTACACTTTCCAATATGCTGAGTCATGATCCCAGTGCTGTTTCCCAGAACTGCAAATGCCATTATCTTTTCTGCAGAATTCCTGTTTATAGATAATGGTTAAAGCTTTTTTTTTTTTTTTTTTTTTAAAACCCAAACACAATGTAAAACATATTAATGATTATTTGTCCAATGACAGCAACACCAGGAACCCTTATATAGAAGGTGCAGATCCTCAAGCAAAGTTGGCCCTGTGGTTAATGCTTTCACACTCCCAGCAACAGTAAGATATGCTTAAGGATGGCAGTCAGGGTTTGTTTTTTTAGGTCAGTTCGTGGTGAAAGATAAGTGCATGCAAGGGAGACATCAGACAGTGAAATATAGCAAGAGCTTGTGTTGTGCAATTGTGGCCAAAACCTGGCACATGCTGAATGCTAGCAGAAAGCTAGCTCAAGTTCTTCAAACTAAAGTTTAAACACCCACCATATCGACACAAATATGGCAGTTGTATACAGATGTATGCTATATGTGTATATCATGGAGAACATCGTCAAGTGCATCTCAGGTGGCTGCTAGAGGCGCAACAGGAAATATACAAATGCATCTGTGGTGATCTTATGTAATACCTGCAGGTGTCACACAAGAGCAGATTGTGTACAATATATCGTCACAGGGGCCCTCACACGGGGGTGAAGGGCGCAAAGTGTTTCACTGAAAAATTAACCTTTTTTTTTTTTTTTCCCTATCCTGTTACAACTACTTTTACCCTTTGGTACTATATATACTGTAACTTATGTTATGTTTGTGCTCTCTGCAGTATGTATGTATCTGGTGCAGATCCACAAAGAAGACAGTGGAGAAGTAAGATGAAGATAAAGAAGAGAACAGCTGAGTGGAAAGGAGCAACAGAACAGAAAATGAAGACATAAAGAACATACATGTTTTTTGAGTATGTTTAACAGTAAATTATTTCTCACACATAAGAGAGCATCTAAATTGTTTGTCATTGCCTTCAATTGCAAGTAAAGTATTTGACTTTGAGTGTAATGGCAGCAGCTGGTGGCTATTTGGGTCTAAATTAGAAGCTTAAGATGGGCAGTTACATTTCATAGCCTTTCAATGGCCGTAAAAAAGTTTGATAATACGTATACATTGATGTTATTTTGCACTGTATGTGTTGTATGGTAAAAACTCATGACAGGTCTTTTTTTTATATAATGTTTTTGATAATATTAATGATAATAATGTTTTTGATAATAATAATGTTTGTACAAGGCTCTATGATGGTGACATGTTCATATTAAAACACTAGAATGGACTGTATTTTGCTATACTTAGTGTTTATTGGAACATGAGAAAGGGCTGTGTAATTGGTGTCCACATTTTGTTTCACAATACATGCTCACATATGTATGTAGGGCTTTTACATATGGATACATGTTTAAGAAAACATGTAGTTGGAGCAAAGTGTCTGGACAACATATTCATATGTATGTATTGTATCTGTTAAGAAGTAGTGATCACAGTTTGGTCCCAGGGGAACAAAGACAGCATTAGAGGCATGTCCTCATACAATATTTAAAGCTCTGTGGAGAAATAAGCCCTTAACTGTAGTGCTCGCATGGCAATATATCAAACGAGCTTCACTTTCATCATCACAACATAGTTTGTTAATGAATATTGTATTGGTCTGTGAAAAATACGGTCGGCAATACAATGTTGAATAAAGAATTCTAATGGTTACCTAAAAGACTACACTTGTTTTATGATAATATATCAGAAGGGTGGGAATGATAAACGGTATCGTTTGCTTCTTCCTCTGCAACATAAAGAAAAAGAGAGAAGAACTTACTCTTCTACAGCTGAATGTTAAAGCTCTTCAAATATCTTAGAGTTGAGAGGCTTGCTACAGCATGATTTGGTAATGCTGATGGTGACTTTAGATGAAAAGGGTCTAACTTCTGCCCTCTAGGTTTGAGTTTGGTCTGAGGTGTGTTTTAAATTATACAGTAAATTATCCCTCAAGCCTCTCAAGCCTCATTTTACAATATGTTTGGGGTTTGCTTCTTTGTCTTTTCAAGTACAGTCTGACCTAAACCACCTTAGGTGTACTTTACTTAAGTAATCTACAGTTGTGTGGTTTGCTTTAATTGACATTACAGCCTACAGAGATCTCTTTTTTTATATATATATAATTAAACATCACATAATATCATATCAAAGTTTGCAGTGTCTAATTTACTATCTTTGCCCTTAATAATTATATTCAGTTAACCCTTTTATAATAGCTGGAATAGCCTTTGCTGATGTGTTTTTAGACTAGACTTAGATTTAGACTATATTAATCCCACGGTGGGGAAATTTAGTTGCTAGTTTGGAGCAGTCTGGAGCAAGAAGTGACCATATTTGGATTAGCTGGGGAGGAGCGAGTGGTTAATCTGACTCTATCTGATTGAGAACCCAACGATACTCTATTCCGCCCATCAATAACTGTAACCTACTCTACACTACAGGCCCGTCAATCAAACAGAAACACCCCCAAAAACATGGCTTTTTGAGGCTTCTTTTCTAACTAATGACGGGTTTATTTTTGGATGGACAACAGGAAACTAATAAGAAGGATTTGACTTCAGCTGGCAACACCAAAATAACATGGAAATGATGTATTGACTTCATATTTCATGATAGAAGTTGAATGAGAGTCTATAGAGTCGGAGGCTTTTTGGAGCCAACCTCCAGTGGCCTTCAGTGGTATTGCAGCTTAATGCACTTCGGTGTCGGTCTCAGTTTTCAGACCTGGAAGCTGCGTCCACTTTTATTTACAGTCGACAGCACCACACTGTAAATATTCAACACAGTTCTTCCAATGATCGTAATCAAACAATCATTTCACTAAAACCTTATGGTGGCACAAAAAGAAAAGTCATCAATGCCACTTTGTCCTCTGGCAGCCACTAATGCCCGCACCAAATTTAATGGCTAAACATCTGAACGTTTTTTTTTTTTTTTAAGGCATTTAAGTCTGGAACAAAGTGGTAGACGGGGTGGCGAACAACGCTCTCCCTCGAGCAACTTCACCATGGATAATTAAATGTTTTTTTAAATGTTATAATTTAAATGTTTGGGCCAGCCATATAGAATTTGTCATGGAGGAAAACACTTTTAAATAAGAAACTGTATTTTCAGCCAGTGAAGAACATCCGAAATACCAGAGCTAGGTTAGCCCTGTCACACATGTGGGGATCAATTTTGAGGCCTCACTATCTGCCTCCCTCCATCTTTGTCTGTGGTAACTAATCCCAGTAACTTTGGTCAAACAGGGTCCTCAGACAGACAGACAGACCCCCCCTCCCACCTCTCCCGCCCCTATATATTTTCCATGAACAATTAGGTGCACTTCCTTTCCCTCTTCTCTATGCCTGCTGTCAATCTGCCAGACAGGGAAATTAAAGACTTTGGGACGTATCTTCACAGTGCAAATGTTATATTGCACTGTTAAGCATTCTCATGATATATAACCTTAAACTCTCAAGTACCAAACAGGAATGAGGTTGAAACAGAGATTTCCTTTAAAAGCTATTACAAATGTTTGAATTACATGTGACAGATTGAAAATTCAAGAAATCAAAATTATCCCATACATATTGAATGATATGGAACTGAATGGCAGGCAAAATGATTGGACTTGAGTGTCTGCTGTTGGTTTTTAAAATTAATGCAATGGAAATGCTATTAAATATAGTTCTTAAAAAAATAATTTGGTATTTGACTGAATTTGGTGGTATATGGATGAATATGGTATGGATCTAAAGGGCATGTAAAAGGATTCCATTATGTTCATGGGCAGTTTGTCATACTTTTTGTCAGTCTGGCTCAGCTTCACAGACCGAGAAACAGATTGCCAAAGAGGGAACAAAACATAAAACATAATCCACCTCTGTCCAACATCTGAGCTTCATCATGCAAGCTGCTATCTGGATCATGATTTTTTTTTCTTCACTCAGAATTAGTTTAAAAAAAATAAATAGGTAAAATAAAAAAAGAGCATCAGCATTTGTGAATGTACAAAAGGCAGACATGTTTAATAGCATGGAAACTTTACTATGAACATGTATATTGTTATAAAGAAGATCTCTGTTCCCTGTTCCTGATTTATTAATGATATCTGATAAAATAAGACATGAAGAATAGAAGCAGTAAATATATGCCTGACATACAGTTGTAACAAACTAACTTCATGTAGGGCAAACTATAAAGTCATTGGATATACTAACTACTACCAACGCAATATTTTTTCCAATAAGAATTTTCATAAATACACACAAATTTTAGGAACCGATTATATTTTTTGAGTTTACTAGATGTTTTTTTTTTTTTTAATAAAAGTGGGAATGAAAAACATGACCTCCACTAATCTGTATCTGTCATTTGGTGGAACATCCACCTGCTCATCACCGTCCCTTCCCCTCCTTCTTCACTTGAGCTACAGACTGTTTGGTGTCCAAAACAACATAAGACTAAGTCACAGGCTGAAAAGTGAGCAGCATTTAAAATAAGGCTTTCTGCCTCCGATTTTCTGAAGAAAGTCATTTGATTATTGGCATCAACTTTATCACTCTACAAATAAAAAACAAGATAAGTTTTGTTCTGTTGTTTACACCATCACCTCCTCATGAGATGTGCTTACGTGTAAGGTTACATAAAAAAACAACATATTAACAACCAAAAATTATGTTAGTTGCACTTCTTTCCAACTAGTTCAACTCGTGCTTAGACACATAAAAAGGGGAACGGATGAGGAATGACAGATTATAAAGGACAATTATGGAAGAATTATTGTCATCATAGCTGCATAGTGGTGTATGACACCTGCTACCTCGACTTAATTGGACATTTGAAGCAATTACTCGGTGGAATGCCACTGTACATATGTCATCTTCCACTCGTTAGCCGCTATGGCTATTTTGTTGAAGTGGTAGCAGTCAGTCGAAGCCTGCCAGCCATTAACCCCACAAAGGAAGTGTGCAGGAAATGAGATCAGCCTTAAAAAGAGGTAAAGCTTGAGCCTGAACCACTGACACCAGCCCAATAACTGTCACACTGCACATGATACTGAGATACTAAACATGCAGCAACATATCAGGGAGGTCAGAATAGAACCGAACAGAATCGAATAGAAACAATCTAGTACTCCACAGCATTGCAGTCAAGACCAGACTAGAACAAAACAGCTCTGTGCTGTGCAGAAGAAAGAGTGTTGAGTACATTGTACTGTGTGAAAGGAGATTAAAGACAATACAAGAACAGAATCGCCCAAACTAACTATTAGACACATTCTGTCGGAAATAAAAGATCAATATTTAAAAATACCAGCAGGGTTGGGTCTAATTCAGTGGCTGACCATGCATTTGAGAGTTACTATGCCCTGCACACATTCTCTTCCCCATGATGAAAGACACAGTTGGTAACTTCAGTGCAGAAAACAGGCCTGACAGCAGTGTGTGTGGATGTGTGTGGATGTTGAGCATATGTATACATGGATCACAGCATGCACACAAGCAGCAGTTTTTTCTTTATCTGAAATTGAAAAAGAAAAACAAATCTTTTATTTTTTTATTTACTGAGACAGAAGGCAGGAAGAATGATGAAACATTTACAGTGCCAGCTATCACCTACATCCAAGAACAAAAACGTTTTTGATAAAATCCATAAATACAAACACGACATGTTTTTGAGGCACAATACACGACTGCAGAAAACTTGCTTGTTATGGTGGGTTTTTGTTTTTGTTGTCTTGTTGGTATAAATCCTTGAATAAATGTTGGCAGATATATGTATACCAGAACAAATGCAGATCAACCTACACTGCTGCAGTCCACTCACACTATTCTGCAAAGTATATCACAAATATTGCAATTGTCAATCATATTGTTACTTATTTTGCTTGCCCTGGCACTGGTGCTTGGTCACGTATACTGCTCAGTGATCTGGCTGCTTCACATGTTAGTGGCACATGTATGAATATTTGTTTCCGTGCAATATTTGTAATTCATTTTATATTCCTGAATAAAAGATGGTAGGTGAGTATTGTGTGCATGAACGTCCCTTGTTTACTCAACAAACATAATGAGGTTTGTTTCATGCTTAAGGGCCACCAAAACACTGAGTCAGTTTCATAAATGTTAATCTCTGGTCTGCACATGTGACTCTGTCAGAAGAAAATAGGGAAACACACAATATCATCTGACTGAAAAAAAAAATGGTGAAATCTAATTTTATTATAATAATAATATCACAAATAATGATAATAATTTGTCAGAGCTGTGAACTATTGATTTCACTTAAAATTGTAATCAATGTATGATGATATTAAAGTCTTTGTATCAAATTACATGATTCAATGAATGACTGATGAAACGGGTAAATATATGAACAAATAAATGAATAAGTAATGAAATGATTCATTATTTAATTAGTTAAACAAACCAAGCGAGTGTCAGGCACTAACAATGCTCAAAAGCATCATTACCATATTTGAATAATCACACCTTTGCAGAAAATGTTTCCTGATCAACAACTATGTGTTAACTGTATGTATGCTTTAGCATGCCTATCTAAATATCATTTAATATACTTAATCAGCATGCGCTTCGCTGAAATTCTACAGAACAAATCAAAACTGAAATCTAAAAACTATTTATTTTTCAATGATTTAAAAATAATAATAATATATTATTCATATATAAATATATATTCACTTTAAATGTGCCACCTAAGTGTCATTTACACAGTATACTCTGCTGTTCCATTTGTTTTAGGAAACAAGGGCAAACTAATTTAGCAAAAACACAGCCGACTGGCTGATGCAACACAGTGAAATTTTAGGAGCATTCATGCACAATGAACCACTTCTGTCAGACCACCTATTGAGCTGCATGTGTGTGCCTGGGTGTGTGTGTGTGTATGTGTGTGTATGTGTACAAATCAATGTCAATATTTTGTGTACTGTACACGTGTGTGTGTGTGTGTGTGTGTGTGTGTGTGTGTGTGTGTGTGTGTGTGTGTGTGTGTGTGTGTGTGTGTGTGTGTGTGTGCACCTGTCACTGATGTACATAAGAAATAGATGCCTCCTCTGTTCTTCACTCCTATGGTGCAGCCTGAAGGCAGTTTTCATCACTACCTCTGTGTTGTTGCAGGCAGCTACTGTGGCCTCTTACTGCTATCATGCTAACTTTGGGCTTTAGGAGTTGAGATCCTGAAATCACTCCACTTACTGTAGCTGTGTCATGTAACTCAAAGTCCACAATGGGCCTGTGCAGTGTCGTGCCATTGCAGTGGCTCAGTTGCCACTGTTGCTTAATGAAAAGCTCCACAGCTATTCGATGATTGTTCTCCTTTTTGGGGATTTTCTCAGTTGGTCACCCAGTGTGTGACAAGAAGATTGGCACCACATCACAACTCTGTTTCAAGAAGATTGCTCGACATAGGAACTAACTTGGAGAATTTAATAAAATGGTAATTTTACCAGTGCCTTTAAAATGCCCATTTGGTTGATCTGTCCGTTTTCATCATCTCTCCAAATATGGATTTTGCTGCAAAGTTACATTTTCAAAGTGGACACCCAAGATTAGCGTCGCCAATTCAGTATCTGACCAAATGTGACACATGGTCACAATATCCCAGTCTATTCCTGAGATAAGGCATCGTTCACAAGAATGAAAAAAACGAGGTCACAGTAACCTTTGACCGCCAAAATATTATCAGTTCATCACTGAGTCCAAGTGAAAGTTTTTGCCAAATTTGAAGAAATTCCTTTAAGGCTTTCCTGAGATATCAAATTCACAAAAAGGAGATGGACAAATGGGGACACGGTTCCCCAAAGTCTAATGAGTTAATCTGTGAGTGTGTGTGAAGGTTTTTCCTAAATCTGAGCAAAGACCCTCAAGGCGTTCTCAGGATATCGCGTTCAAAAGATTGGGATGGAAAAAGAAACATAATTCTTGAGGTTATGTTCAGTTAGTGAGCAGATCACCCTCCAAAATGTCTTATTTGGCTCCTGGAGTGAGGTGCACCCTTCCTTTTTCCTTTTGTGCTCTTTGGTTTACCTTTTTTTTTTTTTTTTATCTATTCAATCAAGTCAAAAATTGTTTCGTATATTGCACTAATGCTGATAGCTTGAATAATGCATTATCGACTGCAACTTTTTTTTCCCCATGTTACAACACTTGTAAATTTTGTTTTTCCAACATTATGTTTTATTCATTTTTCAGGTGTATAAATGCAAGCATTTACTTCCAAATAATAAAAAAAAACTAAGCTATTGAGTCTGTGGGTGATGGTGATGAACAATATTTTTAATGCTTTTCTGCTACATATTAAACCATGTATTCTTCAGTTCTGTCTTTCAACAGAAATAAACTTGTCTAAATTGTCACTTTGTAAACGTTACAGGAGCTTTTGGCTTAGACAATGTAAATATGATTTATTTTACAGGTTCATGGTTTATGATCTACATCCATCCATCCCTTATCTATACTCACTTTATCCTGAACAAGGTCACGGGGATAATCTACATGATATTACTTAATTACCAGTACAAGGTGTGAATCTGGAAATCAAAATTTGTTGGAAAGAAAAGGTCTTTCCTACTTCTTTGACAGCTAACACTGAATCACTCAGAAGGTGATGTAAGAACTGAATTCAAGTGCATTGTATGCTCGGGAGGAACATACTTGATGTTCTCAAGTCTTCAGTTTCCTGTTCTCCCTCCTCAGGGTCTCTAATTGACCTACAGCCTCCTCATAGGAGCTCTTCATTTTAAAGAGCTGAGTACTCTCAGATCTGGATTCCTTTTGGGCTGCTTCCAGCTCAACTTGGCCCTTCTCAAACGTGTGCTTCCAATCTGCTAGAACGCAAAGTTATAAATACATCAGTGAAAGGCAAGTTATGACAGGATGGCTCTTGAAGAGGTCAGAGAAGAAGCCAAAATTGGAGCCCTCAACACTCCAAGCACAGTGTGTGTAATCTACTGAACAACCAGCCACCAATGTGCTAGTTTATATAATATGTTCTCATAATATTACCCCTATAATCATTTATGAGCTGGGACAATATCAAACAAAGTCACTCATTGTTTTTTCCCATTAAGCATTTCTCAAGCCGTTTGGCTTTAACAATGTGCTGATGCCAAAATGTAAAAAAATATTAAACATTGGTTTTCGCATATCTTTAAAAAAAAAAAATGTAAGCTTAAAAGTGTATAGGATACAGGTAGGTATTTTTTGTTTAACTGTGTTGCGAGATGGAATTTATAGAGGACCATGTTGTAATTTTCAGTTTCCTGCAGGCTGTGGGTAGGGTAAAATTGTATAACGATGAAATACACTGCTCAAAAAAATAAAGGGAACACTTAAACAACACAATGTAACTCAAGTCAATCTCACTTCTGGGAAATCAACCTGTCCAGTTAAGAAGCAACACTGATTGTGAATCAATTTCACCTGCTGTTGTGGAAATGGAACAGACAACAGGTGGAAATGAGGCAATTATCAAGACAACCCTTATAAAGGAACGGTTCTGCAGGTGGTGACCACAGACCATTTCTCTGTCCTTGTCCTTTCTGGATGATTTTTGGTCACTTTTGCATTTTGCCAGTGCCCTCACCACTAGAGGTAGCATAAGGCGGTGTCTACAACCCACAGAAGTTGCTCAGGTAGTGCAGCTCATCCAGGATGGCACATCAACGCACGCTGTGGCAAGAAGGTTTGCTGTGTCTGTCAGCACAGTGTCAAGAGCATGGAGGAGATACCAGGAGACAGGCCGGTCCACCAGGAGACGTTGGGGGGCCGTAGGAGGACAACAGCCCAGCAGCAGGACCGCTATCTGCTCCTTTGTGCAAGGAGGAACAGGAGGAGCACTGCCAGAGCCCTACAAAATGACCTCCAGCAGGCCACTAATGTACATGTTTCTGCTCAAACTGTCAGAAACAGAGTCCATGAGGGTGGTACGAGGGCCCGACGTCCACAAGTGGGGCCTGTGTTTACAGCCCAACACCGTGCAGGACGATTGGCATTTGCCAGAGAACACCAAGATTGGCAGCTTCGCCATCGGCGCCCTGTGCTCTTCACGGATGAGAGCAGGTTCACACTGAGCACATGTGACAGACGTGACAGAGTCTGGAGACGCCGTTGAGAACGTTCTGCTGCCTGCAACATCCTCCAGCGTGACCGGTTTGGCGGTGGGTCAGTGATGGTCTGGAGAGGCATTTCTTTGGAGGGCCGCACAGCCCTCCGTGTGCTAGCCAGAGGTACCCTGACTGCCATTAGGTACCGGGATCAGATCCTCAGACCCATTGTAAGACCATATGCTGGTGCAGTGGGCCCTGGGTTCCTTCTGATGCGTGACAATGCTCAGCCTCATGTGGCTGGAGTGTGTCAGCAGTTCCTGCATGATGAAGGCATTGATGCTGTGGACCGGCCTGCCCGTTCCCCAGACCTGAATCCAATCCAGCACATCTGGGACATCGTGTCTCGTTCCGTCCACCGACGCCACGTCGCACCACAGACTGTCCAGGAGTTGACTGATGCTTTGATCCAGGTCTGGGAGGAGATCCCTCAGGAGAACATCCGTCGTCTCATCAGGAGCTTACCCAGGCGTTGTAGGGAGTGCATACAGGCACGTGGAGGCCACACACACTACTGAGCCTCATTTTGACTTGTCTTGAGGAATTTTCACAGAAGTTGGATCAGCGGTGGATCTGATTTTTCCACTTTTATTTTGAGTATGATTCTGAATCCAGACATCCATGGGATAATGATTTTGATTTCCATTGATCATTCTGATGTTATTTTGTTCTCAACATATTCCACTATGTAATGAATAAAGATTTTCAACTGGAATATGTCATTCATTGAGCTCTAGGATGTGTTGTTTAAGTGTTCCCTTTATTTTTTTTGAGCAGTGTATATAAGTCTATGCTAGCTGAGCCACATAAATTAATAATAAAAAAATAAGTAACATCTTAAGATTTTCAAAGTTGCACCAATGACAAAAATATTTGTTTTGTGGTTTTGTTATTGTTTTAATATATTCTGCAAGAAACAAGCAATAATATAATGTAGGCTGTGAATATTTGGATGGCTACACATATTTTATACATAGAGCTTGGTGCTTTATGAATGATACTCCATTAAACTCAGCAGGTTTACATTATTATAAAAAAGGGGGGAATATAGCCGGTTAACTAAGTTATGTAATATTTATGTGTCAAAAAATATGAATTTGAGAGTCAATATGCATTTTTGCAAATGGGATGATGTTCAATCAAACTTTTCCCATTTGATTGATTAAATGTGTCAAATTTTTTAGATCATGCTTTTATATAAATGTATTTAGGTACCAAAACCCCTTACTTTTTTGCAGTCAAAGTAAAGACGCACCATTGTTTCATATCAATCATTTGATCAGATGAGGTGTTATGTAATCTAATCAAACAATGACATGACATTGTCATTTCATAGTAGGACTATAGAAAATTTAGACTGTGGTTTTGTTGAGGTGTTTTACGTTTAGTGTTTTCTACTGCCATTGATTAAAAACTCAAAATTACATATTTAGAAGTTTTTTCTTATAAAAAAAAAAAAATCGTCTACTGCCTTAAAGACATTGCCTTAATGTAGTATGTGCAAATCTGAATGATGCAGATAGTCCATTGCCTCTATCTCCATCCACCCTTCTGTCCCTCGTTGGCAGCGGGATGAAGTGGAAAGCCCCACCCTGCAGGTTCACAAGATTGGTTCCCTAGGTATGTGTTGTATGAAACCCTGCCTGTCTGAATCTGTGCTTTGGAGACTGCAGTTCCAAAGAGGAAATTGTTAGCCATAGCATTGACTGCTTATTTCACTCATGATATGTCATCCAGCACATACAAAATCACCACGTGGACAAGTTAACACGGTTAAAAACTTGATTTTAATTGGAGGGCGGCTTCAATAAATCAAACGTTACACTTCCTGCCATAAGCTTTACTTACTTAACTGTGTCATCATGTCACTAAATTCTCCTCAGCTCAGAATATCAATGGCTGTCTGAATTTCACAAGGACAAAACACCATTTGGCCTTGAAGCCCATTCTTCTCTGTATTTTCAATGATTCTCTATATTCTAAGTATTTAGACAGCGACACGTTGTTTGATGTTTTAATTACCTTCGATGTGAAATGACAGCAGTAATGTAACTGTTCACTCCATATGGCTGAATGTAACCTTTAATTAAAGCTGCCAATCGTTTACCTCATAATTACTGTGTCATGTCATATTCAGTAAAGTAATAACAGTGGGGAGCCAAAACATCAAACAATGTGACACAGCCTAAATCTGTATGGACCCCAGCAAATTGCATTCCATTGACTTACATCAGTGACAGTGAACTCGTTTTTGTCATTAATCATTTGACAAGTATTTTACCTGGTATAATTATTGGATTGTCCACAGAGTTTGTTGAGGGAAGAAGTTTGGGGAAAACTACGAGTTTTTAGGAAATTCAAGTTTTACTCCATCAAAAGGAATAATTTGTCAACAAGTAAAAAGACAGACTGACAGAATATACAGTAGTATCAAAAAATGTTCAGGCTAAGGACACCCTTTACTAATTTTGGAACCCAAGACCAATATGTTAGAAAGAGTTAAATGTTTGGACACCTGCTCATTCAAGGGTTTTAATTATTGCAGTAAAGAACAAAACTGAAAACATTAAAACTAGAAATTAGTCAAAACAAAGCAAAATATATTTGATATTTTAAATTCCTCAAAGTAGCCGCCAACTCTAGGAAGAGTCCTGGTGGTTCCAAACTTCTTCCATTTATGGATGATGGAGGCCACTGTGCTCATTGGGACCTTCAATGCTGCAGAAATAGTTCTGTATCCTTCCCCAGATCTGTGCCTCGATACAATCCTGTCTCAAAGGTCTACAGACAATTCCTTGGACTTCATGGCTTTGTTTGTGCTCTGACATGCACTGTCAACTGTGGGACCTTATATAGACAGGTGTGTGTCTTTCCAAATCATGTCCAATCAACTGAATTTACCACAGGTGGACTCCAATCAAGTTGTAGAAACATCTCAAGGATGATCAGTGGAAACAAGATGCACCTGAACTCAATTTTGAGTGTCATGGCAAAGGCTGTGAATACTTACAGTATATACATGTGATGGTTTTTTTTGTGTTTTATTTTTAATAGATTTGCAAAACTTTCAAAAAAAACTTTGTTCATGTTATCATTATGGGGTATTGTGTGAAGCATTTTGAGGGGGAAAAAATGAATTAAATCCATTTTGGAAAAAGGCTGTAACATAACAAAATGTGGAAAAAGTGAAGCACTGTGAAAACTTTCTAGATGCACTATGTGACACTGCTGGTGACTTTCCAGAATTCAAGGCAGTTGACCAGCATGGCCACCACAACACCCTGCAGTGACACACAATCCCATCTAGTTTTTACTTTGGTGGGACCCTTTTGTTATTAAAATGGTCAATGGCCCAAAACGCTCCTCCAGCCTCTGCAAGGGCTGTTTAAGTGATGAGAAGGAGAATGATGCAGTGCTGCATCAGATGAACTGGCCTCCATAATCACACAACCTAAATGCACCTGAGATGGGTTGGGATGACCGCAGAGCGTAGAAAAGGCAGTCAACAAGTACTCAGCAGGTGGTAACTCCTTCGGTACTGTTGGAAAAGCAGGTGAGTGTGTCATGAAACTGGTTGATAGAACCCCAAGAACTGTGCAAAGATGTCATCAAACTAAAGGCTGCTTTTCAAAACAGGTGGCTACTTTGAGGAGCTTAAAATTGAAAATGTATTTTGTTTATTGCATGATTCTAAATGTGGCATTTAAAGGTTCTGACTTCTTCAGTGTTGCTCTACAGTGTACAAAATAGTAAAAACAATAAAAAGTGTTTCCAAACTTTTGACAAGTACTCTACTTGTACAACCATGAATTACAGTATTATTCAGTTTATAGGTAATAATTACCATTTTTGTTACATCCCTAAAAATCGCATGTAGAGAATATTATTATGAGATATTAAACATGTTGTGTTTAGGGCTGTCCTTTGTAAAAACAAATTTAAAAAGCATGTACATTTTATTTTTAAAGTCAACATTTCTCAGAGCATACTCTTCAAGACAGATAAGTAAGTAAATGTGTTTTTTTTTAAAGATTTTTTTTTAAATTTTATGCACTGTTGAAATTAAACTTTACTGATGTGAAGTGGTGCTATGTTTAGCTGGAAAAGTACAATAGTATCAGTGATTTATGACAAGCTTTTTTTTCCTACTGGAAAAACATACCTTTACACTACTTTACTGCCGGCTTTTCCCAAAGCAAAACTGCTCTGCATCAACAACTGCACTGTTGATTTAACATTTAACATTACCACCTTCAAAGTTCAGATTATTACCTGGTCAACATAGTGACATACTGGAAAAGGGCTACAATTTGGGAAAGCACTTTTTTTTTTACAACTGCTATTAAGATATCGCCATTACATGAGCAAAATATGGAACCCCATCAAATCTGCAACGTGAACAGATATGAAAAGTCCTTTTCCTGGATTTACTCAGTAAAGTACAGGACAACTCAGCAAAGCCAGCTTCCTGAAACACGTTCCTTAGGGCAATCAGTAAAAATCATCCACTGACCAGACTAGCTGGACCTGACAGGTCCTGGCTGATCACCAGCCAAACAGTCACTCTGGCTAGAATTGAATCCTTAATTTGAGTTAAAGGCCAATTTGGAGTTGAAAAAAAAAAAATGACTACAGCTGCTCCTCTTATAAAAATTCTGGGCTTCAGTTCAGCATTGGATCATTATAACCCAGAAAAGGAGGTCAGGTTTTCGAAAGCCCTAGAAAGTTTATTCCTGAGTGACTGAAAATCATTCACATTTGATGTCTGCCAAGTAACAGGTGATGGCACATGAATAGTATGGGATTACCAGCTAATAAACCAACCCAGTGCACCATGTTAATGGAATGTGCCATGTTGATGCCACATTAGCACGAGCAGCATCAAATTATGCTCCAAATTTTGTGTTGCATGGTAAACCAAGTAGAAGCAAGTCTGTAAGTTATCCTAAAACAAAGGTTCCCTGTTCAAATAAACAGCATGCAACACGCTCTGGAGTGACTGTGAACCACGCGATGCAGTAATCATCATAATCATAATCATCATCATCATCATCATCATCATCATCATGGGCTCAGATTTCACACCACATGAATACACACTTTAAAGGAAAAAAAAAATCTGGTTTTAATTACTGTTTTCTTCCACCATTTACAGTCCATTTCTTTCAGAGCGCTTGATTTTGACCTCAGGTAAGACAAGATGGGAATAATGTGGGACAAAACTCAAACATATTAAGAGGAAATACAATCACTGAGGCCCATCTATTATTCCAGATGTGACCTATGTATCACGGTCTGAGGAAACACATGCATTTCCTGTTTGTTATCTGAGTGGACTGAGAAGAATATGTGGCACAGGACAAAACCCCGCCACACTCGCTCGCGTGTTTCCATAAACGCACACAGGGTGGCAGGAAATAACCACACCCCAAATAATACTGTAATTGTTCCTGCTTTCTCAGATGCTCTCTCCCTCGCTGTCTCTCTTAATAAAAGCCTGTTTGACAGGCAAGGGTGGTATATATGTGGCACAGGAGGGAGTCTTCTATTGCTGCCGAACAAAAAATTGTATTATTGAAGGCTGCAGCCAGCACAGTGCCTTTTTATTCCTCCCTCTGTGTCTGTCCTTATATTAGAAATGTTTTCAGTCGCCAATAAAAGCATAATGCAGCCTTATACATGCAACATTTGCAAGTGAATTGCCGTGCCCCATATTGCCTCTGATGGTAATCAGAAAAACATTGTGCTACGAGAGAAAGAATAGCCCGTCCAATATCGGGTGTGATTGTGCTGAATGTTATCTGATGGAGATGTTGGAAATCGAGGCATACTGTATGTAAACTGAATGCCACACTGTTTGGCCATATGGGTAGCAATAAGATGCAGGCATATGAAACAGCAGGAACAAATTATTCTTAAATTATAGCCACGGCACTGCTTGCATGCGAAGTCATAACTAAATGGGACAAGCATATGGTGCGGAATAACTTAAGAATGTGTTACATGTGAAAAATGGTTAAATTGTTTATGAAGGAATGTGTGTGGAATTCTTTGTGTTGTCAGGGAACGGCGTATCAATTCTCCTTCTCTGTGTCATTTATGTCATCTAATTTTCATCCCAATCAAGCTTCAATTTCACATTTCATCCTTATCTCTGTGCTGCCTCTGCCTATTATTATTTCCCTTGTCTGTGTTTCTCAGTGTCTTCTACTCTCTTGATATATTACACTTGATCTCTGTGAATTCTTCTCTCCAATACAGTATCTCTCCATTTCATCTGGTGTTGTTCTCTCTCCTTTTCTTTTTCTTCCCATGCAGTATATTTTGATACCATTTTACTCAAGCCTAAAACTGAACAAATTTACTCACTCTTCACCCATTACTAGGATCTGTTTTAGCGCTTCCCTGACATCTCAAATACTGACAGGCTGCTGACAGGTGCACACAGGTACAGTATATGCTGCTGGCTGACTAAAATAACAGCAAGCACAGAAAACTGCAAGACAGAAGGGACGGAGATCAGAGGAAAGAGACAGCGGTGGAAAAACAAAGATACAAGTACAGAGAAGGAAAATTAGAGGGAAGAGAAAATGACCTTGCCTGAGTATGAGGTGCAGAGAAGTAAACTGAGACAAGTTGGACGAGATGATAGTGACTTAGGCATGTTATAACATTTAGGGCTGTCAATAAATGCGGCATTTAGGTTCTTAAAACTTCCAGATCCACACTGTCACACTGCCACAGATTGTGTTTTACGTTGAACATCCCGGATCTGAATTCAAAAACAGCGAAGATTAGCTGGCAAGAACATTGTTATGTCTGTCTTCACAATATAAAGTGAACTAAAACAAAACCATTGTCTTTTAGGGTAACTAATCTGACAAGTATGTGTTTATTTGAGCAAATCATTTCAATATATTTAAGATGCTACATAAAACAAACCTGAGGAAAAGCATATGGATAATGCAAAAAGGGAAAAGAGACAAAATGTGAAAGCAAAGGGCAACACGGGCGAATGATGATTGAGAAGAGAGGGAGAAAACTGACTGAGATTGACAGAACCAATGTGCAAAAAGAGAGATAAAGTGTGCGAGATGCCGAGAAGCGTAATCCTCCTGTTAGCGGAACCGGACTCCTTTTTTCCATCCTTCCGCCATCTCGTCTGATCCCTCCTTCTTTCCCGTTCTTTTTTGACCTAATAAACTTGGCAGTGAACCTCAATCGCCATTTCTGATTGGCTGCGTATGTACCAGTAAGTCATGTGACATGTGACCATACACACACATACACACACACACACACACGCACGCATGCACGCACACGCACACGCACACGCACACACACACACACACACACACACACACACACACACACACACACACACACATACACACACACACAGGCACGCAGGCACGCGCACGCGCGCACACACACACACACACACACACACACACACACACACACACACACACACACACACACACACTGTTTCAGCACCACCTTTTAAGCTGAAAATAAAGCTGAGCAGCAACAACAACAACAACAAAAATCTGTGGTCATGTTACTTTCATTGATATGATTGCTCTCCTCTTCCATCATGTTCCTTTGACCTTATATTCACCACTCTCCTCTCATTTCTTCTCCTCACACAGTCCTCTTGTCTCAAGCCCTCTTTTTTACTGCAAAAAGCCAGTCTGACTTTTTTTTTTTTTAACAGGAGTTTTTAAATTAGATGGACCTGGTTATTAATGGGAAACTCATGGCCTCATGCTAATATTCAAAGGAATAGTTTGGCATTTAGGGAAATACACATATTAATTTCACTGCCAAATGTGAGATGAAATGAGATTAATACACATTAAGGACTGGAAACCTGGCTCCATCAAAGGAAGTCTCTTCAGGTTGCCTTGTGACCTTCCGGTGATGACAGTACTTTAGGAAAAAAATCATCCAAAAGATATCCCCACCACTTAAAAATGTTCACTTATACTTCATACACCTCAGTGTTTGTATGGATTTAGCATATCTTATATAACCTGTTCATTAATCATCTTTAGACGAGCTGTTACAGGGATTTGGTGATGGGTTTAGGTGGTGCTAGCTTCATGTTTGCAGTATAGAGAGTACAGTGGAAAACGGTATTGAAAATGATAATAATATTTCATTTAACTCTTGGCAAGAAAATGAATAACATATTTTAAAAAGACCAACTAGCCGACAAACTGGGACCTGCCACTCTTTTCAATTCACCTTTAATATGCTATTTAACACAACTAACTTTTTCGTCAACAATTCATTGATAGGTATAAATAACAAATGTCATTATAAGTATTATCAATACAAAAGGAACTTAAAAAGGTGTTTTGGTTATACGTTTTATTTATTCATACATTCGTTTGTTTATAGTGATTTAAGTGATGTAAGTGACGATAAAATGTGATTATTTATGTTATCTAAATTTTACTCCACAAAATGATCTTAATATAATTGTGCTGCCTTCACAGGCCAACGAGCAGCCTGACGCTGCAGTGAAACAGAGCCAACCTGCTCTGTCATGGGAAGCAGATCTTTATTTACTGCCCTCATGCATGTTAGTTTAGCAACAGCTAAACTGAGCCAGCTCAACTCCACTTTCCCACAATGCGTCTCGTTTCTGACTCCATTTACCCGTTATTCTTTTTCTTTGTTTGTCTTTCTTTCTTTCTTTCTTTCTTTCTTTCTTTCTTTCTTTCTTTCTTTCTTTCTTTCTTTCTTTCTTTCTTTCTTTCTTTCTTTCTTTCTTTCTTTCTTGCATCGCTATACCTTGTTCCGCTCCACCCCCTGGTCTTGTACTTTCCCATGCTTTTATGATGGCTGCTTCTGTAACCCTTTGGCATCTAGTGGAAGACCTTGGTTGAATGTCTGTTGTATAAAATTGTAATACTGTAAAACAGATGGGGCTACACTAAATCCAACCTATTTCCATTCAAAATTGTTTGATTCGTTTTACTTTTGTCCATTTTCCACTGCACCACTCCAGCTGAGAACATTTTCATCCATCTGGATTTCAAATGTTTCTCTTGTATCTTTAACTTTACAGTCTCCCTCCAGTCTTTCCTTATCTTCTCGTTCTGATCTATTCTTACTTTATGTGAGACTTAAATGCAAAGGCAGCTCTTATCTCAACAAAACCTGCTTTATAAGCAACTTTTGACCTGGCAAAGATACTTAATTCCTAATACCATTGGCTTTGTTTCAAAGACTTATACAACACAGTAATAGCAACGACCAGAGGACCTTTTTATGGGTTTGTTTTGAGGTCAGATGCTATCTTTCTTCATTTTCCTGTACTTTTCAGCAGCTAAACTGTGGTGCAACAAAACTGATCTGAATCTGGTAAATGAGGCTTGCAGCTCCGGCTGCTGACGAAGCCAGACACGTACAGAAGTCTGGTCAGGAAAATAAGGACTTGCCATCTCATCATTAAAGTGCAGATCTACGACTATTTGAAATAGTAATTCAACCAGATTATTACAGTACCTGTGGGTTGGCAGTTCCATAAACTTCATTTTTCCACTTAATAAAGTAAAGCAGCTGATGTCATGGAGGACATATAGTGAATTTGTTCTTTTTCTTTTTGAAGCATTTAAGAGTTATATTGTAATGTTTCATGTTAGCCTTATCCAGCAACAATGTTCATTTTCTTCAATTGTTAATAAACTTTTAAGTGAACTGTTGTAAACTCAAAGCAATCAAAGTAGAGATTTCAAAACACACCTACAACAAATTAGTTGCTGAAAACAAGTGAAAATGCTGTGGAATGTGAAGTACTGAACAGTGGATTTAAACTGTTAAACTATTTTTCATAATTTTTGTTTCCAGGATATTTTGGGCGGCCCAGAACTCAATGATGTACTGGAATCATACTTGGCATGACACCTCCCCTAACACTTTAACATCATAGAAACCAGAGCACATTAGCATCAGCAGTTCTACTGCTTGATCACAAGTTACACCAACTACAGCTTTCAATTTGCTTGCTAGCTCTTGTCTTTGTCTCGAAAGTAATTTTTTACCAAATGCTAGAATTTCAGAACAGTTCTTAAATGTTCTTAATTGTTTTTAAATGTCCTTTTCTTTTGCCCTAAGTTGTGATGCTTTTAATGGTTTTATGTGAAGCATTTTGAATTACCTTGTTGTTGAAATGTGCTATACAAATAAACTTGCCTTGCCTTGCCTTGCAATTGTGCGTGTTACCGATAATTTGTTCAACATTTTGAAACCTAATTTTACATACCATGTTGTTCCCGGCCTGTTTTTTCTATTGGCCTGCGTCCTGCGTGAGGTTCTGGCTCCAAAAACACGTGGTTAGGTTCAGGAAAAGTTCATGCTTTAGGTTAAAATATGTCCATTGCATATATAAGTAAAGTTATGTACGTTAGGTTATGTGCATTAAATATGTAAATACGTTAGGTTGGTTTCCATACTTACAAACCATGACTTTTGCTTTCTCAAAGATTTGATCAATGGTCTCCTGGGTAAAAAGTCCTTTGTTTGATCAATCCAATTGACTTTGTCGCTTTTTATACTCAGTCAAATGACTTCAACTTTGACAATCCAGTCACAAATGGTGGCATTTTGTGCTGTGGACCAACATGGCCATTGCACATTTTGATGTGAGACTGGGTTGACTCTAAACGTGTGGATCATCTTTAAACATGTACATCCTTTATCAAACTGTCTCATCTCACCCTACTTCTCCTACAGTACTGTTTGATGTAATCACAAGCCCACAGAAGGACGACCTGAACCAGACCACAGACGATGAATGATAAGGTTCATAAATGGAACATCTGACGTTAGCACATTCCCCTCCAATAATCGCTGTAATGGAACACCTCAACACACTGAAAATCTACCTGAGAGTAGGACCTGGTTTTCAAATGTTTATACAGCCAACAGTTTGATATAACAGGTAAAACCGGTGTGCTTTTCTCACTGTAGGTTTTAAAAAGGAAGATGAGCAGAAGACCAGTAAAATCACAGCACTCTCTGTTTTCAGGCTGACCTGTGACCTCCCTGTGGAGGCTGGCAGAAGAAAATATGTATTTGTCTTGGAATTTGGGAACAATGGCAGAAATAAGCGGTAAAAAAAAGGAAAGCTTTAACAATAGAGATTGGAAAATGGGGCTTTGAATAAGAGGACAGATGCTCTGATGCAAATAAGATAGTCCTAAATATGATTACAGAGAATATTCAGTTTAAATGATGAAGCACACGTCCACCCTGCTCACACCTCTATGTGATTTTCTGATATGAAAGATGACTGGTGGTGTTAATTGCATTTTAACACAGTAGGGTTTATCATGCTGTTAATTATACAAATGCTGTCTGGAATCTTGTCACACACTGGCATCTGAAAATGAAAGTCATAGAAATAGTTCAGTTGACCTGACCTGAACTGAGTTCAGTGAGGTAAAGAAAGAAAACCTGGTTTTAAAAAACAAACCAAAGTATAACAAGATAAATTTAAGCTGTACCACGCACAAGCAAAACACAAAAGTAATAAAATTCTAAAACTGGAAATTTAAGTCCTACTAAACTGAACTGAGTGAACACAGATACCCCCTCCCCCCCCACACACACACTAACAGCGCCTTTTCCAAACTCAAACCACATGAAAGCACAGCTGTGTGTGTGTGTGTGTGTGTGTGTGTGTGTGTGTGTGTGTGTGTGTGTGTGTGTGTGTGTGTGTGTGTGTGTGTGTGTGTGTTTTATATCAAGCAGTTTAATTTTGCCATATGATGTCTGTCCTGCCCAAAGTCTTAAATTTCAACGTCCTGCCTTTTATTATATTGGCATTAATTATCAAAATGATAGGGAGCTGATCCTGTGTGTGTGTGTATATATGTGCGTGTGTGTGTGTGTGTGTGTGTGTGTCTGCACATGCACCTCCCTAAGATTGCTTAGTGAGAAGGTTGAAATGCTAATTATACAGTGACTCCTTCGTCATTTGGGGATTAACTCCATATATCAGGCTGCTTGCTGTATGAGATTTTCTGGCAGGGCACTTCTAGCAGTCACAACTTTTGGGGATCTTATATGATCACTGCAATTTATACTATACATTGTTGCTTGGCAGCATCATATACAAACATATATGTGCCTGGGATTCTACATGAGTGAGAGGAATTTATCAACCACACGTAAAATCTCTTCTTTCCTCTATCATCTTTTTTTTTTCTTCAAATTTCTTCATATACACACACACACACACACACACACACACACACACACACACACACACACACACACACACACACACACACAC
Organism: Brachyistius frenatus; assembly: GCF_029030835.1. Lineage (NCBI taxonomy): Eukaryota > Metazoa > Chordata > Actinopteri > Embiotocidae > Brachyistius > Brachyistius frenatus. The sequence continues at coordinate 4,210,608 of NW_027210613.1, read as the reverse complement.
ACACACACACACACACACACACACACACACACACACACACACACACACACACACACACACACACACACACACACACACACACACACACACACACACACACACACACGCATGTGCCCTAGTTTAAAGGTAAAGGTTAGTGAGTAAAAGTAAAACAACTTTAAGTTGAAGTTCGGCTTTCAAATGATAAATATTTTTCAATTATCTGCTTTGGTCGATATTTTCGTTACTTTAGTTATCCGAACAACTCTGTGATGTGTATTTTAAGTGCATTATTTATTTGAGCAATAGAGAAAAGCAGGGAAGAGACAGCATCACAGGATTCGGTCACACATGCCCACATGGTCATTTATCAACAGTTATATTTCAATCTCCAAACCTTATGATCCTCTCCATTAACACTATCTTGATTGTGATCACTTGCCATCATTCATCACCATATTGGTAAAAGCGAAATTGTAGGTGTCTGGAATATTGCATGTTGATTAGTTTCTGTGTATTATTAATTTTTGAATGCTACTCGAGCACACAACTGACTTAATATCTCTTCCAGCGGGTGAGAGCTGTGATCATGGTCACAGCTCTCACCCGCTGTCCCTCTCTCTTCTTCTCCCGGCTCATCTATTTTACGCTCGCTTGCTTCCTTGCTCTTTTCCTTTCTACATCTCCCACCTGTCTTTATCCCTATCGGTTTTACAAATAGTTCAGAACTCCAAAGGAAAGGCCATAGTCCTGCACACACTCTTATGCACTCTAACACACACAGACAAACAGACACACACACACACACACACACACACACACACACACACACACACACACACACACACACACACACACACACACACACACACACACACACACACACACACACACACACACACACACACACACACACAGGGAGCTATGCTCTGTGTTGCTGTTTCCAGAAACTGGAGGGGTTTCTGGGAGCAAAAATAATGAGCTCATCAGTTCAGCCTGGAGGTGGTGCTGGCAACACACACACACACACACATAATTTTTTATTTTTCTTTCTTTCTATCCCATACACAGACACAGAGGCAATTACCACGATCCATGCTCGGTAGGATATTCCATCTCTCTCCAGCCGACTTCACCGTGACTCACTGTAAAGACTCTGGGCTGCTGAAGAGTTTGCCCCCCCCACCTCATTTCCCCCCCGCCCGCCCGCCCGCCCGCCTACCCCCGTCCCACCCCGCTTTCCCTTTGTGTGTGTTTGTGCTCGTGTATGGCACTGTGGCTGTTTGTTAAGATGCATAAATGCGTGCATCAGTATGTATGCTGCTGAGATCTGCTATTATGCCGGGCTCATATGGAGATTTGCAGTTGCATCGGTTTGTATTCATTTAAGCTTCTGGGTTGAATATTGTGTACATCCACGTCTAAATGCCTCTATATAGTTTTGAAAGTGATGCCGATGATGATGATGATGATGATGAAGAGGAGGAGCAAGAGGCTGGTGATAGAATGTTTTCAAGTGCTGTGTGCGGGAAGTCTTAGCTTGTTTGTTTGAAGTGAGGATTATCATTTGAATGAACTGCGTGAACCCAGAGTGGAAGCGTGGCACTTCTGGAAACAGAGGTCATGAACTAGTAGATTGAATAATTGCCTCAGTTTCTTTCAGTGCTTACGGCAAAGTAAAACATCAAGTGGGTGGTCTTAATCCGCACAAACAGAGGTGAAAATCTTCCAATTTTCTCATTAAAATATTGCTGTGAAATTATAAATGAAACGTTATAATGCTCAAGAAAAAAGAAAACAGTAGCTGAGAGCAAACACTGGAATAGAAATCATGTTAATAGAAAATTAATGCATTTCTGAGAATTGCATTTTCAATTTGAAAAGTGCAGTTTATAAATGTTCAAACTCAATCACCCTTTGCTTTTAATCAAGGCCTCCCAGCAGCGCCGTTGAGCTTTACCCTGTTTCTCAAACACCACCTAACACAAACGACAATAGATTTGTCCTAAATGATCGATTCCAGGTTAAGAAACACATGGTGGTTTGTTGCAGCTCATTAATCATTCTCAGCTTGGGCTCTTTGGCTTGCTCCAACTAGCTGGTTTAATTGAGATTCCTTAGTTGGAGTGAAATACAAAGAGAGAGGATGTCTTGTGGATTATTGATTCCACAAGAATAATTCTGTTCTTTCCACTGTCTCTGCTATTTCTGCTTACTGGTGTTACATCGAAAGACTTCCTCTCCTCTCCTCTCCTCTCCTCTCCTCTCCTCTCCTCTCCTCTCCTCTCCTCTCCTCTCCTCTCCTCTCCTCTCCTCTCCTCTCCTCTCCTCTCCTCTCCTCTCCTCTCCTCTCCTCTCCTCTCCTCTCCTCTCCTCTCCCTCACCTCTGTCTGTTCTCCCCCTTTGTCCTTCAGTTGCCAGGTGTTTTTTCGTTTTTGGTGTAATGATAGCCTGCCATGTGGTCTCATGGCTCAGAATCTTATTAGATCCAATATCATTTCCAAAGCAATAAATGGGAGACAGTACTTGTGTGTATTTTATTCTTTGTCTTTATTTTTTTTTTATTACCCTCAAAACGTATTAACAAGCTTACTTTTTATCCTTACAGGCTCAAGTTTAATTACATTCGGGGGAACGTCACTATCAGCTATGAAGCAGAATACGTAACGAAGGCTTTTTTGATTAAGACCAAAGTTTCTGTTTTGGGTTTCCATTTTTATTAGTTAATATCTGGATTCTTTGTGATATCAGTCATGACTGGAGGATGGAATGTATTTTTCAATAACTTCATCTTCATATGGCAGGTTAAGCTCTCTAAATCCAGAATGGTGAATATTTAGCAAGCAAAATGTCACATAGGAGTATGACATTAACATTTTGATATTGAATTGCTTATTATGCAAGTTTTCCACATCAACTTTTTCTCTCCAACTGGAGTTTTGTGTATATGCGTGTTTGTGCGTGCACGTTGGTGAGGAAGGTCAGTATGTCTCATCATCAATTGCATCTTTTTCTCAACATGTGGCATCAATATTACTTTGATAAATACTTTTAGTATTACCCCTGAACCTGCAATAATTAAACATTTTTGGCCACTTGGGAGTGGTATCCAGCATACACAATTAGGCCTATTATTCAAAAAATGTTGATGTCAGCACCAGTACAAATACCACTTCCTGAATGATATCTTTTTCGATACCAATTTTTTGAAATCCAATTTGATAAAAAGAACATGACACATTACAGTACAGGTGTGTAATTTGCATGCAGTTTAGAGGGGGAGAGTGTAACCCAGGTTATTTTATGTAGCTACAATTAACAGTTATTCCCGAAACACATTACATGCAAATTAGAGATTACATATGGGAAATGCTGTGCCTCACTAATGCAAGCCAAAGTTGCAAAAGTTACATGTTTTAAAATGAAAATATGTCAGTGTGAATGTATTTATAGGTTGAAATTTGGTACCAAATAAAAAATGTATTGTTCAACAGTAGATAGTGTCAAAGCAGTCCGGTTGCTGTTATAACAAGTATTGAAGTTATTTTCCAAAGCAAGTCAGTCATTTCATGACTCAAATTCAATAAGTCATGACTAAGTTGATGCATTTGATGCACCATGAGGTGGAGTTAATCATAACTTACTGCTGCTGGGGAAAAAATTAATACATAAAAAAGGTTGCTGAGTGTAGCTTGCAGCAATATGACCAAAACAAACTGAAATATGCTAAAACCGTCCATGGAAGTAAAGGGGGTTGCAGAGTGATTACATGTCAGTGTCACAATGTTAGTAGACAAATATCAATACAAATCTTCATTAGTGCAGCTTTTTGCTTTTTATGTGGTGTGCATACAGATGGCAACATAATATTGTATTAGGCATAGGGATTTGAGATTTTTCTATGGACTTTTTTTTTTTTTTTTTTTTTTAATTTTTGCCATGACATTGCCTACCAGTTAAATCCATTGTAAGTGTTCTGAATCCAAAACACATTCAGTGTCCAATGGAGAGAAAATGAGTAAGAGGCAGATAAAGAGGAATTAAAAACAGGAGAAAAATGAGAGAGTAAATGAGAAAGGAGAAAAAGTGTGACAGTAAAACCGTTGAATGAGAAATAGAGCCAGACAAAGAGACTGAGTAGTTTTAATAACCATTATGTAAACCAGTTCTTAAAATTCAAACATTATTTCCATGAATAATTAACTGTGTTATAATTAATAAATAATTGTTCCATGGCACACATTTTAAAAAGATTATCATACTTGCAATACTAAAGAGGGATTGTTGTTCTAGCAGTCATCTGTATCTTACTAACGCAAGAGGAATACCAAATAAAGGCTATATGCAACTCGTTGGCTCTCATTAAGTGTGTTATTGACATCAACTCAAAGACACAAGTATTAAAGAAAGGTAATGTGTCGCATAAGATTATATGGCTGAATCCTAATATTATTGATGTATGCAGAACCGTAAATGAAACTTCTTTATGAATAGATCAAAAATATGATGTTACTGACCTCATTGACTGCTGACTTATTGGTTAATGTGCCATAAGAAAAAAATGCATTGTCAGAGCTGATCATAGCTTTAATACTTTACATAATGTAATCTTTTAGACATTCATCTTATATGCACTTAATGCACATTTGCATGGATACAGGTGTTGATCTGATGAATGCACGTGTCCTTGTGGTATATGAAGTGAATGTATTTGCATGGCATTGGTGGTCTGTTAAACTTGGCATCTATTCAAATCAGCTATTCAAATGTTGTGTAAAAATGTGGCCACTGATAAAAAAAAATTGTCACTGGTCATTTAGTGAAGACGACAAAAATTGAGATACAAGGTTTTTAAACAAAACTGACTGAATGAAGGGGGGGAAAAAACACGCCATTCGGAAGCTTACTTTTCTCTTTTCATGAATACTGATGTGAACTACAATCCATTTGCAGCCGCACGTTCGCTCAGTCTGCAATTTATGATTCAAGCTGTAACTACCTCATTTGATCCCATCCTTGTTATGCTAATTTCCTCTCACAATGGTAGCAAATCAGTTTGATTTAACTGTGCAAACTGTGTGAGTGGAGGAGTGGCTGCTTCTACAGTTATGCTTGTGTGTCTGTATGTGTGGGCTTACACAAGTGTGTGTATGTGTTTGTGTGTGTGTCATATACAGCATACAGTTGTCACTGAAGAGAGAGGTGTTTTTGTGCCAAAGCCAAAGCTCCCAATCTGCATTTTGATGTCATTAGCTTGCAACATCAGGCTGCTTCAGTGGTACTTTAAACCCAGATTGTGTTTTCAAGAGCTCTATACAGAATGTGGAACGAAAGGCTTAAAAAGCATCAAAAAGACCCTTATAATAAAATCATACATTATTTTAGAAATGTCTTGTTATGCATTCTACATTTTAGTGAAAACAGTTTTTCTAAAATCAGTACAGTGAGAAGCTCAAAGACAAATATTGGCTTAATCATGCGTCATACCACGCACACATTACCTTCTGTTTCCAAGAACTTCCCTTAGTTGCACACAGCTCTAATTCCAAACAAAACTCCTTCTAACATCCGGCTACTTATCTTAATGTCACCGAGTTGTAAAATCAGAAAAAGGTCAGCTCAGTATTAGTGGCTGATCTCCAGCTCAAGATTTCTTCTAATGTGAGATTCACTTTGGTCTTTCCCTGTTACTGTCTTTCACACTTTTACCTCCTTTGAATCTCTTTTAACATTTTGAAATTGTACTGCTGGATATTGTTTTCTTTTTTTTTAAGCAAAGTACCGCAGATGTTTTTTTCCGAGGAGCACCAGGCTTGTTATTATAAATGATGTGGTGCTCTTTTGGTTTGGGTATAGGTCAACTCTTTTTGTACTATAGGTATAATTCAGATCAAGGTAGTAAAGCGAAATACAAAGACATTTTACAGTAATATCAACATTCCTTTGAGAGTGTTATGTTAAGGTAATTATCCCCATAACAAGCATGTACACACCACTCACTTTTTTAGCCTAACTCCACCTGCCTATTGCTTCACACGATTAGTTGTTGCTAAGATTATAGTCTGGCAAACCTGTTTGCATAAAGGTTCCATCAGCCCCGCTGAAGAGTGGACCAGTAGGCAATCAGTGGGAGTGCTTAAGTGCGACAATGTTGATGTCAAAGCGTTTGTTCTGAAATGAAAGTCCAACAATGGCGACAGTGGTAGAGTGAGACAGAGCGGTATGAACAGTTGTAACAACGCTAACAAATATCGAGGAATTGATGTTGGAGCAAGAACAACGCCTAAAATTGTAAAAAATAAAATAAAACAATGACATTACAATTTACCAACATGCTATTGCACTCTGTTGTTTCAAGCTTTGGTGAGTTTCAGCCAACAAGATACATAGGAATATCAATTACGATGCTACAACAGGAAAAAAAAAAATTCCCCAATGCAGCATCACCACACCCATTTAATCACATAGGGAATTTAGGTGAGGTAACACCAGGCTAACAAATAAAACTAAGTCAAAACAATGACACAATAAAGTGACATGGACACCTTCTAGAGTTGCAGTCCACAGAGGATGAAGCTTACTGTATGGATGACCTCTGCTTGAAAACAACAGAATCAGTAAAGCAGACACAAAGAATTCCCTGCTCTTTTGAGATTTGACCAAAACAAGTGTGAAAGAAATCCCATGTAATTTGTTGAGGAAAGAAAGGAAGAGAGAGAGAGACAAAGAAAACAGTAGCACATTTTTCAATCCAGCCAGTGGAGACCTTCTCAACAATGGCCAGGGCAACGTTTCCAGACAGATGCCACAAACACACATGCACACACATACACACACCCATTAGCATCTGAGTAGCTAGAGGCTACTAACCCATGGTGACCTTTGAACTCGAGTCATTGTGTTTTCAAAGCTGACCCTGGTTGCTGTGAAAGACTGTTGCTATTCTGAAAAATGTGTGTGTGTGTGTGTGTGTGTGTGTGTGTGTGTGTGTGTGTGTGTGTGTGTGTGTGTGTGTGTGTGTGTGTGTGTGTGTGTGTGTGTGTGTGTGTGTGTGTGTGTGTGTGTGTGTGTGTGTGTGTAGAGAGTAAGCGAGGGAGTACATCTACCCTTGCTGTCAGCTTCTTTTTTTTTATTCTTTCCTGCTGAAATCTCTGGAGCATGAGGCAGAAGGTAAACAAACCAGAAAGACAGGTGGTGATTGACTTAGCATGCAAGTGATGGTTTCTCTCTGTCTCAGTCTAGGAACTGGAGGCTGGAGCTGAGTCAGTATATCATAGAGAATTGTGTTGAGCCAGTTTTGCCTCGTATCATTGTGATGCCATTATGGATTAACAGTTTGGATGACATTTCATACATTACATACTCTATCAATAACACATTAATATAATCGCTTAGCTGTGGATCAGGATCAGATTGGGGCTGACTTTAAAAAAAAAAGAAAAGGTTTTTGGAGCCAACTCCTAGCAGCCCTTGGTAAAATTGCAGTTTAAAGTACTTCCGCATTGCCCTCATTTTTCAGACCTGAAAGCTACAACCACTTCTTGGACTTGACAGTCTATAAAGTCCACCAATCAATCAATGAGTATATTTTTCTAGATAATACACAGAGTATCAATGCTGCTTTTCAGGAAGTCCTATGTACATGTAAATAACAACACGGGGCATCAAACAAACACAATGCATAAAATAATAGTCAAGTGTATTAATGAAAAGAAGCCTCTACACAGTCTGCTGTCTGACAGTCTTTTCTACAAGAGTCTGTGTAAAGTAGGTGGTAGTTGGGGGGAAAATGTGTTCACACAGAAGTACATCTGTGCAGCATTTATGTAGTGTAAGTTCTAAATCAGTCCCCTTAAGCTTGGTCACTCCATACTGAGCACTCCACTGTACACCGACTCAAGTAAGACGTGAGCTCTCTCATCCTGAAACTCAGGTTTAAGGCATTTGTCTCACACGGGGGCTCAAGCACACGAGCACCTCACAGCTGTTATCTATGAAAAAAAGCATCTTCGATCCAGATCTATAGTTCAAAAACACACAAGAAACATACCTTCACGTGACTTTTTAAACTTTTGCATTGAACTCTAATTTTTAATCTCTATGCTTTTGTTGGACTGAGTTGCCATGAATCAATAAAGATATGGGCTGATAATGTTGTAATGAGCAAAGCTCAGCTGTGAAATTAAGTTTTGGAATTCAAGGTTGAAATTAACACAAGTGAAGCATCGAGAGGGATAGAGCAGCAAGACTTGTTAATCCTTAAATCCTTAAAATCCTCAAGAAGGAAAAATATGATTTAACAAGGGCCACATTATTTTAACAAGCTTTCAGTTTAGCTGGGTATTTATCCTGAATCTACTGCATTCTCTCAGTATCTCAGCGCCTCTCTTTTTCCTGCACCCTAAATCTAACGCGTTTCCTTGTTTTTTTTTTTCCCCCTCCTCGACTTCTCTTTCTCTCTCACTCTGTAAATCAATTTTTGGGCTTGAGGCTGCTGTGCCTTGCAGGCATCTCTCTCTTTGATAGCGTTCCCACCACAACTCTGTATGTGTGTGTGATAGCACCCACCACAGCCGAACAGAGGAGCCAAGCCAGAATTTAAAACTTCTTTGTAGGATTTATGGTTTAAACTTGGCCCTGTTGTAGCCAAAATGGCAACTTTAAAGACACACACACACACACACACACACACACACACACACACACACACACACACACACACACACACACACACACACACACACACACACACACACACACACACACACACACACACACACATACATACACACACAGCATCTCTGTGTGCACAGGGCTTTGAATAATGTAGATGTTAATTTTGGAGTTTTGTTCCTCCTGCTACTCAAGTGTAGGCTTAGCATTAAAGAGAAAGAGACAGACAGAAGGCGAGAGAACGAGAGGCAGAGCTTTGAAGGCAGATGTACCTAAAGGCGATGTCCTTCAAAGAGTTTGTGGCTCAAAGAATTTTGATGAAAACGTGTTTATAGACCAACCAGGGAGAGAGCGACAATTATGCATAAACATGAGAGATGATGAGCTGATTCCCACATGTTGTAGTTTCTCATAGGTACACGCACACACACACACACACACACACACACACACACACACACACACACACACACACACACACACACACACACACACACACACACACACACACACACATACACATACACATACCTTTCCCATGTGGCTTTGTAAGTGGAGACAACTTGGGATGAGTCCAAGCTCAAACAGCATCTGCAAAGATAATTAAATTGTCATTAGAAAAAAGAAATTGAAAGACCTTCGAGGGAAACTTTTTATTGTTGTCGTCTTTTTGATTGGAAGTTAAGATGAAAGCGGTATTTTCATACCACCAGTGGTTCTTTCAACAATTTTGGCTTCCCATACACATGTTTACTGTTTGTAGTTACCGATACGGTAGTGTGTACTGTTTCTTAGTTCTGGTTTTAGTATTGTTTCCACACCCTATCTTTACTTTCCTCTCTGGCCTGTTGGATGACTAAAGGAGAATTTACCACATACTCTCTTGTCAGAACAGTGTTTGTCTCTTCCATCTGACGTGAACATGATTCATACCCTCAGGCCATATGTGCACCACGCAGTTGTCACTCAAGTCCTTGGTCTTAAAAAACAACTGGCTCCACCAGGTTGAGCGTACTTTGGAAAAACTGCTGCAGATGGATCTCTCTAAAGCCTCGTGCTAAACCCTCTGTGCTATTCTGAACTGCAGCTGTAAACAGATGCATGGAGAGCTCTAGTAATAAATAAGCGTGGAATGTAACACATAAGCTGACATCATGGCCACCTGTCTCGCAAGAGTTCCCAGACTTTGAACTCACACAAGCAGACTGCAGTCAAGACCTCACAGTAGGTCATGCTGGTTGACTGTCTGTGCTCTATCTCGTGTGGAATAGCTCCACCTGTTGACTGATGACTGTATAGCTGGTGGTTGTCTGGGCTTACTGTACAGTACAGTCACAACAGTGTAATACTGTAATGTGTGGGGAAGCCAACCTGGCTTTGCAGTTGGCTTATAAATTCCAGTGCAGACAGAAGACAAAATGAGTTTCTGTGCAAAGTGGGCACTGAGCCACGTTTCAGCTAAGTTATAAATGTATTCAAAATAGCCAAAAATCTGCTATTTAATATTTTTTTTGGACCAATGAATATGAACTAAATCTGCATTGGCAGATATTCTGTCTTGTGAGTTTGAATATTTCATTATCTTACTGACCCTCATGCTTTATTCCTTGTTTAACAGATTAGATCAGATCAGATGGTTTCCCTCTGGACAAAGTAATCTGAGGATCATGTAAGAATCCAGTTTTCCCACTCCCCCAGCAGGAGTAACACCTTCTTGTATTGACCCTGACATCACTGTGATGTAGCACACCTGATACTGCACCAAACTGGGTCTTTGCCTGTCATAACACACTATCCTTTTGCTAAATTCTGAGAGGTTTAGTGATGTTTTTAGCACTCTCTAGATATAAACTCTAGATTAGATTTGTATATAAAGTTGTGTATTGTTGCTGTGGATTGCATAAAGATGCCACTGCAATACTCAAACAAATCATTAATAATTTATTTAATCTTTTTCAGTAAAACATGATAACAAGGAGAATCAATGATCAAAAAGATCAAAACTCTATTTTTACCCGCCCTGGTTTGGTTGACAAAGTACAAGTGTTCTGATTGTGCTCTCAACCATCATTCCTGACGTGTTTGGTCGTGAGACAGCAAGATGAAATAGAGCTGCCACAACATGGAGAGATCTGTGTGCTTCTGGTGATTTCTTTTTTTGTATTCACATTATGAAACCTGAACTTTGAAGCTGTAACATTAAGTTAAAGCATGACATCATGACATGCTCCAGCAGGCACTGATGTCAAATGTTCTGCCAGACTGTTTAAAGTCAGTGAGCCCCAGTGGGTGAACGTGATTTCACAAGATTGCCTGAACATAATGATGTACTGATGTATCTTTGAGTAGATAAGATCTCTTCCTTAAAATATAATTCTAATGATAGTTTTCCCTTTTTTGTACAGTATACAGGGTTGAAGTTTATGACGATGGAAGAGAAAAGTAGTAAAACTTGTGCACTATGTGGCATCTCAGCTTAACGGGATGTTCCTCAAACACCCTTCGGTCGTCTTGTGACCTGGCAAGCCCGCATAAAACTGTTTTAAACAAAGACCTTCGGGGCAAGTAGCAGGACCTGGAATCTACCATGTGTTTGGAGTTCAGTCTCGTTAGACCTGCTGCTTTGTTAATGTTAAATACTCACAGATGAGTCTCATAAAATCCTTTTTAGCTACTTGGACTTCAGCTATCAGTGAGTTAGTTTATATTTTCGAACACTTTAATGCTGCAATAAATAGCTGATGATTTCTGTTTAAATCCTCCTTCATTTCAAACCTAGACAGTTTATTTTCATAAACTGTCTAACATACTTGGTGCTTTCTTGCATTTTTTTACATCACACTTAAAATGTTGTGCAGTTTCTATGCAAAACATTTCTCCCCCATGAAAACAAATTAAAGGTTTCCATGGAAAAGATGCACTTGATGAAACACTTTCCTAAAGGCAACGTTTCTCATATTTCCCATCATCCCTCACTCACTCATTAGGCCTCTGCTGCTTTATTGGACCTAAATACTCACAGCTGAGTGCAAAGAGTCTTAAACTGAACCACCTCAGAAAAGATTCCGTTCCAAAGTTTTCATGACACGTGTATGAGTTAGTGTACAGCATTTCTAGAATAATGTCAGCATATTTCTTTCACATTTGAAAGACTCAAAAACCAAATGTGTTTTGCGGGACCAAAAGCAAGGAGGTAGAAATGGGTTTATTCAACAGTTAGAGGAAACAAAGGCAGAGAGATATGATCAGAAGCAGGACTTCAGCTGGGTGCTTGAAAAGAGGGTCAGGCTTTGCCTACAGAGTTTAAACACGCTCATCCAGCTTGTGTCCTCCAGTGTAATTATATCACTCAGTTTTTTGTCTCGCTTGAAAACACTGGGGAAACCCCTTCAGTTGTCTTGTCTTAAAACATATCAAACAGTTCCAACAAAATCAGTCAGCTGCAGCGTTTCATAACCTCACATCAAAAGTCTTTAATTGCTGCAGCAAAAGTCTTTATGATTCAGCTCCAAGCCTGCAGGTCAGCAAGACACAGCAGGGTCAGGAACTATCAGCAGCCCGCTATAACTCTTACAGTTGTACAGATCTTTCTGTATGTCTGTGTCAAGGCTCACTCAGCCTTCCTCGCTTTCTTTTTATGTCTATCTGGTCTGATGAAAACTAACACTGTTCACTTTTGTTATATTGTATTTCTCTAATTAAGATTTTGAGAAGAAGCACAGTATACCTTTTTTAAAGTGTAAGTTATGAAAACTATTATAAATATTAGTACAGATTTTGTGTAAGAATCAGAAACAAACTTTTAGATGGACTTTAAAGAGCTGACTTTGCTGAAACTGTGCAGAAGTTTGTGCGACAGTCTAAACGAATACCAGTTATTTGATTAGAGATGTGAATCCTGAATAGTATAGTACTACTTTACATGGGATATGTGGAGTCATGTGCCCTTTCAATGAAAAACTTCAATATGAAACTCTAACAGCATACGGATATGGATGACTTAGTCCTCTTACACACATCAACACCGTTAGTTTTCAGCATGTTGAAGTTATCCATGTGGTGCTGTGTGCAATTGAAGGTCCAATGGGACATAAAGGAATGTACAGTTGTCTTTGTACATAAAGTGGGGCCTCTGTGCTGCCCTACTCTCCCTGACACTGTAGTGTGTAGATAGAAATACCTATGTTTAAGTATGCGTGTGAAGTGCATGTGTGTACTTGCATGTCTACTCGTACAGACCATTCCTCTTTTTCATGTGCACACGCAAATGCACACACATGCGGCCCAGCATGTGACCCCTAGTGTGACCTGTGAAGGGATTAAACCACAGCAGGGTTCTGTGGCTGTCAACCTGTCCTCGATCCCTAATACGCACATGTGCAGGTGCACACAAACACACACACAAACACACACACACACACACACACACACACACACACACACACACACACACACACACACACACACACACACACACACACACACACACACAAACTGTGTGGTTGTTATCCTGTCCTCCACCTCTATAACCTTTTCCACAGACATGCAGATGTTTCCTGAGACCAAACTCGGTTATCCGAGGCAAGAATTGAACCTAGTTGTCACAGTTGAACTGTTCTGTTCACTGTTGCAAAGCTATATACAGTATAGGCCTTAATGGTATAAGATGCTCCTCCAGTGTTTGAAGGCTGAACTTTTGACTTTATTTGTAAATGACTTGTCTATATGGCATTGTCGTGGTCTGTTTTATCAATTAGGCAGGCCCTTTCACTGTAAAATCCTGATTTTGTAATGGGGAGTGAAGGAGGCTTTACGAAAACAAATCTGAAACATACCTTTGATACCACATCAAAGTTAAACACACTTGCAGGTGCACAAGTATTTCATATTCTGAATAATTCATATTAGCAATGGCTACTGCTGAACATTCTGCTGTAATCCTGCATCCCAGCCTTTTAACTTCCCACATGATGACGGTGCCACCTAGAGGTGCATTTGCATGCTCTTAATGAATGAGCCTGCACAAATCACAGCCTGCTTTTTACACTGCAATGTTGCTAGTGTGCAACTCTTTACATTATGGGATGTATAGGTATACAGAGGCATTATTATGCTGTACAAGGGGATCATAAAATGCTGCCACTTAATGATACATCTTTCTGGGGAAAACTACAAAAAAGATATTGAGGATATTCATTTAAATGTTCCATTCACAGTCCAACATTTTTATTTGAAATTAAAATATTTATGAAAAGTGACATTACATACAAAATGTGTAATTGCTGAGCTGTCGCTAAATCATGAGTTGATCTTTTAGTACAGTAAACACACACCACATGCTGCGTTAACAAATTAGATGGCTGTTGTTAGTCCTAATTAAGCTTTTAATTCTAGTTAGTGTTTTAAGTGTCATTCTCTGTGTCTCTAATGCTCACACACCACGTCTTCCTTGTTCATTGTCTCTCTGGGCTCCAGAGGTAGGATGACCCTCCTTGTGTGTAACAATGTGTGTTACCGCCAAATAGCACCTCCGGGGTAATAGAGGGGTTGCTGTTGTGTGTCTGTGTGTGTGTGTGATGTATGACAGAATATATTCTCCTGTCTGAGCACGTTGTGCGTGTGTGTGTGTGTGTGTGTGTGTGTGTGTGTGTGTGCGTGTGTGTGTGTGTGCGTGTGTGTGCGTGTGTGCGTGTGTGCGTGTGTGTGTGTGCGTGTGTGTGTGTGTGTGCGTGTGTGCGTGTGTGTGTGTGTTTTCATGCATCTCTTGGGGTACCCCAGCTGAAGCCAGCTGTATATCACAGAAGCCTCCCATGTGTAACTTCAAAGTCGCAGCGTGCTCAGTTCAGGCTATTTATGACACAGTCACAGGAAGGACACATATGTTTATGCTAGGCTTTGTGTAACAAAAACCTGGACATATATAAAAAAATACTGCCCACTGTCTCTATATTCTTCCTTCAAGGATATCATGTTAATACGTTTTCTCACTGAGTTTGGAATAAGAGCGCTGCAGAGAAATCTCACAGGCCCAGGACAGCAGAACATACATGGCATGTGTCCTTCACACAACTTCCAACTAAAATATCCATGCTTTGCCACAGAGAATTGAACTCTCGTCATAGTGTTTCAACTTTATCTAGGCTGAAAGGGTTTGGACCGCCACGACTTGGGAGATGATGGTATGAACAAAAGAAAGGACACAGGAAACTGGATAAATACAAATGTATAGAAGGGAGAAGATAAAAAGTCATCTTTACATGAGCATAAAACAAAGTGCTTTGCATCTTTACAGACTTCTCTTCCACAAGAACGGAAGAACAGTTTCTCTCCCTATAGGCAGCAACAGAAGTTGCAAAGAAAACTGCTGCTTTATCTTGTGTTTTAGTTAAATTGTTTGCATAGGGTTTTACGCCAGCTTGCCACCACTTTTCCAGAAAGTCAAGAACAGTACATAAGATTTGAGGCGTAGCTGCTCATCTCAGGCCTAGTCGTTACATTAAATATTGATTATACAGTGTGTAAAGATGTGGCATTTTGGCCATTACTAGTGCAATTGAATGGTGTCACTATGAATGGTGCAACCAGTTCAGTCCAACAGAGCACAAAGCTCTCTGGGGCCCATGTAGCAGTTAGAGAAGGGCCCTCAAAGTGGTCAAAGTAAACATTTATCAATATTACTAGAACTAACAATGATTGTGATAACTATATATATATATATATATATATATATATATATATATAAACACCTTACCACCTTGCCTATGACAGCTATGGTTTTATGTTATAGCATTTCATGAATCTTTATTTGAATTTATTGAAACCTTCCAAAACTGCATGTTTTATCAAAGATGAATAAAATATAATTATTTCTTCCCATCACTACTACCCAGACCTATTTAATTCGGTGGCTTTAATCCTTTAAAGTTACTGATGAAGAAGGCAGGGAAACGCTTATTTGTTTGTCCAATACATTGTTCCCTTTCATTTGTGAACAATTGTATTAACATCGTGACAATTGTTTAGCAAGAACCTCTTTAGCTTATGAACAAGAAGGTATCAGTGTAGGCTAAATGTAAAATTTTACATGAGTGTGCTTTTGTTTGGGACATTTGGGGCAAGTCGAGGATCCCAAGAAAAATAATTGTAACGGTGCCAATCACAATTATGTTATACTGCAGGTGTTACTGAATTGCTTTTCTAAGTGTGGGGTTATGAGTAGTAGAAGGAGGCCCATACTCATGATTTTTATGAGTATGTAGGCAGCGAGATACACATCCTGTTTCACACTGTTCCACCAATCGACAGTTGGTGGCTGTAAATTGGAAGCAATGTGTCAACAAAGGTAGTAAAGAGGAAGACTGTTAACACATGCAAGATTGAAAAAAAAAATATATTAAAATATATATTATAAAATATATATATATTATATATTATAAAATATGTAATTTATATATTTAAAAAAAAAAAGCTTTGCAAATGCATTCAACACATTGTCTAGTCCGCATTAGACGATGAACTCCACTGGGCACCTTTAACGCCAGATCCAAGCGAGTACAGTGTCACACTGTCGCAACACAGTGATGTGAGGTACTTCAAGAAGATTATTATAAACTTTATAGGAAATGCAGGGGTAGTTCAGTCATATGATGGCTTGGATGTTCAGGGTGAAGTCACCTTTTTATCCTAAACATGATGTTGACAAAAAATTTGCAACAGCATATGGGCTATGTCTGTGTCAATAGTGAATGTGTTTACTTTTCTTAATATTCCATCAAAAACAAGACTGTTAATGTTTTAAACCTAACAACAGGCATGCCTTCGGGACATCTCAAAAGTCCTTGGCTCCAAACAGTTATTCTAGGTAAACATAATCCACGCAGCAATTTTGTTTCCTTAACAACCGATTGGACAATATAATTAATGGTAAATAAACTCACTGGGATTCAAAGTAGTATTTTATGAGTTGTAAAAGCCAAATGAGTGTATTAGGTTGGACACCTTCCACATTCAAAGCAAAATACTACAGGGTTTAAAGCAGTCTAATAAGGGAAGAACAGTAACTTTATTTTTGATTAAAAAAAAAACATAAAACAAAACAGGGCACAATTTCTTTTTTCTTTTTCTAAGACATCTTTCTTATAAGCTTCAGCACATTCATTGTTACATTTGCAAACTCTGTAATTTTACACACTGCTTTCAAGCTATCACATTCTCTCCCTCTCCCACCCTCTGTCTCTCCTTCTGTCTGTTCCTGTGTGACAGAGTCAGTAACACCACAGCAGGAGGTGAAAGAAGGAGAGCTGGAGGCAGGAAGAGAAGGTGGAGGGAGGGAGAGGGTGCAAAAGTGCAGCACAGAATCACGCTTGACAGCCGAAGAGGGCAACGCAGCAACGTGTGACACCGCAAAAAGAGGACAAAGGGAAAAAGTTTTGTCTGCGTGTTTGATTGGGGTTTTGGTCTATTCCAATGACTGCGTACATGTGTGCGACTCATTGTTCGAATATGCGAGCCCGTGTTTATTTGTGTGCGTGTGTGTGTGTGTGTGTGTGTGTGTGTGTGTGTGTGTGTGTGTGTGTGTGTGTGTGTGTGTGTGTGTGTGTGTGTGTGTGTGTGTGTGTGCGCACACTGAGTGGGGTGCCAGGCGGCAGCAGCTGGGAAGGCCTTCCTCTGTTCTCCTGTCATCAATAAATGATCAGAGTGGGCCATCTGGAGAGAGGGAACCACCAACCACCAGGACCTGGCACCGAACGAAAGACAGAGAGAAAGAAAGCGACTGTGACGATAGATCAGCGAGAAGTAAGAGGAAGAGGCAGACGGGACAGACAGAGAGGAACAGGGAGGGAAAAAGTCACATTTAAAGGACCCGGCGAGGCAATTAAAGAGAAATGTGAACAGAGAAGAGGTGAGAAAAAAAGGAGAGAGGAAGCATACAAGGGCTCTCTAGGTTTTTATACAGATACATATATGGATGGAGGGTGCATACAACTGAAAACAAGAAGAGAGGAAGATGGGAAATGCTGAGAAGACGACAGACAAGAGAGGGAGCCGTGAGATGCCAGGAAACGCTTAAGGCAGCCTCATGATGTTTAACCTGAAGGCACACATACAATCACACACTATGTTTATTAAATGTAGTCTTTGTAGTTGCAGTATTCATTCAATTGTACCTTGCTCTATGCTCACAATTGATTTTATTTCTTCTTCAAACTACATAACTCTTAAGTTCCTCGATGAATTTTGTATTTGTCTGGTCTAAATATGTAAAAATATAATTCTCACCAAAGCAAAGGGTGGAATCTGATTTTTATGGAGCTGCAAAATATCGGTTTGATTTTCAATAACCACATATGTATTATACAGCTATTATATTATTCATTCATTCATAAATTTCCCATATTCACTTATTCCTTTTCAGGGTCAGCAGGAGGCTGCTGGTTTTCTCAACACTGAGCACAAGGCAGGATACACATTTATGCACATACACACCTATAGGCAATTTACAGCCTTCAGTTTACCTGACCTGCAACCTTGTGGAGGATAGGAGGACACCGGAGCACCTGCAGACACAACAATGTTGTTGTACGCCCTGTACCATTTCCTGTGGAACCTTCTGAATGTTGCAGATAATCTGGATAACCTTCAGGTATCAGTAAATGATTTCAGGAAGCCCTTTCTGGGAACATCTTCCTGTGTCTCACTGCAGCCAGCACTATGCCTAAGGTCTTTTCAACCACCGACCTCTTTTCCCTTTTATCGTCATAAATCTTCTTCTTTTTTCACGTCAAAACTCTTTTGAGATTAAAAAAAGAGAATATAAGTATTTCTAGTTCCAATCTGAATATTCAGTTTTCTTGGTGTGAGGTGACAGGTTTCCCCAAAGAGCCACTGACTGCACTAGTCCTGATAAAAAAAAAAAAAATCAAATCAAATGTAAAATGTATTTTTATCCTCTCTGGTTCCTCACACAAACGTTCTCCTTTTACTTGTTATAGAGAAGCACAGCCTTGTGACATCATAGTGTCAGATTATGTGAGTATGAATATCTGTGATACAGTTTCACAAATCTGAAAGTATCAAAGTTCCAAGGAATACTAAATCCCTACAAATTAGTCAATACTGTGCAATGTAATATAGACATGCTGTTGTAACATGTAGATAATCAACTTTTTGACATTGGCAACTCTGGATAATATGTTCATATTTTTAGAAGTGCATTTTTTTTATGTACTTCTTCCTAAGTCATTGAGGTGAACTTTTAAGTGAGATCTAACATAATGGCAGCTCCTCAGCTACAGACCTGTCATTTGGCGTGTGTCGATATGTGTGACTGACACAAATGGAGGCTTGCATTCTGGATGCTTTCGTGCGTGGGTGCGCGTGTGTGTGTGTGTGTGTGTGTGTGTGTGTGTGTGTGTGTGTGTGTGTGTGTGTGTGTGTGTGTGTGTGTGTGTGTGTGTGTGTGTGTGTGTGTGTGTGTGTGTGTGTGTGTGTGTGTGTGTGTCTGAGAGGAACACTGTTCCTTCACTCAATTTGTCAACTCAGTAAAAGTATCTGGATCCAGGCTTGTTTAAGCAGAATACACTAAATAAGACATGAAGCAGCATAGTCGGACTGCAGTACAATATGTATCCTCAATGGACCTCATAATGCATATTTTAGAAATATATACTTTTTTTATATATATACTTTTAGGAATACAAATGCAGCTTCCGAAATCAGACTTCGTAGCATTTGTTTCCTTGTTAGTCAGGCGTCAGTTCCTAAATTATAATACTACTTAGCAGCAATAGCTTCTGCTCAACACGGGTGACAACAACGAAAGCAATATGTTTTTTAGGTGTTAAAGAGATTATAATTATCAATCAAGGAATAGTAGGAATGGTGTAAGTCTTTTAGCTCAAACAAAAATACTGTTACATGTGTCTAATTCTAGGACACCGGGTGGGAAGCCATTCAACAAAATTCCATTTACTAGACCATTCACTTTCTTATTTGCAGAAAGGCTTCATCTAGTCTCCATAGCAACATACCCAGACCTGTGTATCTGTGGTCTTACATTTTTGGGGTTCAGTAGTTCAATTTATGCTGCAAGAACATGACAAACATTCAAAACACTGTATTTTGTATGGTAGAATCGCATCAGAGGAACATTTTCTAACTCTACCTGCATTTTATTGGACTGTAGTAATCTGCAGATTGTTATATCACCATATGAATGTATTGCTGAATGCAATAAACACATTCAAATCTTGTAATTTGGATTTACTAGGTGAGGTCCTATTTCTGCACAATTTTCTCTGCTGAACGCACTTCATTCATACACCTACCAATATGAAATTGTTTTTTGTTTTTACATAGTAAAAGACAGTAATTGTTTTTAGCAACATTTTAATATCCAAATCTGTTGACCATGACACATTTCTCAAGATGTACTTCTGTGGCAATTGGAGATTTTTTTTGAGCCAAGATCAGAAGATGTATTCATCTTTACTTAGCAAATTATTAAACTATAAATCAACATCTGTTTTACATTAATACCATATTGTATATTCTATTCCACATGACTGTGTTATTTCATCTTTATCATACACACATTACGGTATTTAATGTCATAAAAATACAGTCATACAAATAATTATGTTTTAATATTGAAATGTGGATATTTGTTCCCTACATCTTCAGTTTAACAAAATTATTTTACAGTAGGCTACCTCTTACCCTGGGGTTAATGCACTAAATTAGAAATGCATATTAAACATCCCCTAGCTATACAAACCACTCTCTCTGAATGAGTGTCTGCGTGCTTGTATGTACATTTATGCCTAAATGCAGCTCCAATTTGCATATGCATGGTCATTTCAGATTTAATTTGCCTCACCGTGTGACTAATCTGCGCTCCAATAAGTAGCATATGCCCCCGGCCTTATAACCTAGCCATCCTGAAGGTTCTAAATAAGCTTTTACAATTCTTAGATGCTCAGAGTGTGTGCAGTGATTAGCCATTTTAATTCAATTAAACTAATAAGGGCCAGTATGGAAAAGCTAAGTATAGGTGAGCCACAGAGCACGCAACAAGCAATAACTGCAAGATTGTGCCATGTCAGTGGAAAATAGAAGTTGGCCTTTCTTCTTAAGCTGCCAAACTTTGTTTTCCTTAAAAGCGTAAATACTTCTACACTAGATGTTTTGGTCCAATCTGAGTCAGCCACATTTACATAAAATCCTTTAATTTTGAGCCTGTCATACTTCAAGACAAAAGTGTGCTGTCCCCAGAGAACAGAGGAGAAACAACTGTGACATGGTGTATTGTTCTATTGTACAGTGCATATC
Organism: Brachyistius frenatus; assembly: GCF_029030835.1. Taxonomy (NCBI): domain Eukaryota; kingdom Metazoa; phylum Chordata; class Actinopteri; family Embiotocidae; genus Brachyistius; species Brachyistius frenatus. The sequence continues at coordinate 4,189,626 of NW_027210613.1, read as the reverse complement.
TATGACTCTGAAGGAATGAACCTAACCTGCTAAAATCCATAAGTACACTTTATGTATATTAAGTAGTATTTTTTAAATACCAGTGTAAAAGGAGGTGGGCACTGGCAGTGTTATGGTTGTCAGCATATCTGAGGCCTTTTACTGATTGACAGATTGAATCGAACCTGACTCCACTCGAATATTGCACACAGCTTTGGTCCGGAAACCCTGTTCACATTGAGGTTTGCTCATCCACTCTAAAGGGTAGACCAATCAGAGACTACTGAGGGTGGATAAGTGCAATGGCGTTAAAGTAGTTCCAACAATGGCCGTGGTTGTATATTTTGGCATGCAACATACGTATGTAGTCAATACTGATTGGTTAAACATTGCTCCAATACTTTCAAAATGAACCTGAGGTACAGTATACGCCCAGTAGGATGCAACAACTGGAAACAATTCCCAATGGAGCATGGCAAGACCCATTTTGTCACGCATTGAATTTGGGTTTGGTAATGCCAGGCTGGGTTTAACAACCGTTGTGTGAAACTCATTTATTAATGTAGCTGACGTTCATTTACTGTATATTGAAAAGTCCCGGATTGTAGCTTTAAGTGCAATAAAGATGTGAACAATGTGATGTAAAACCCTTTACAAAAAAGTCTGTACATGTGTGATATTTTAATTATGAATCTATTTTATCTTATATTTAGTCCTGCTCTTTCACTTTTCACAGAACACACACTACTGATTCAGCCCAACTCTCCCAAATCATCACACACACACACACAAATACCAAGTAGTCCGTCACTTATCCAGGTACGAGCAATGACATGATGAATTGTCTTCATCTTTTAGTCTCCAGATTGGGTAATACAAAGACAGACGCCTATCCACTGGGGATGAGCTTCATATAATTTAATCCTTTGTGGCTACTTAACTTGTCACTGCTGCTTTGTGCTGTGTGGGTGGAAAATTGTACAACCTTCTAACCTTGAACTCAGGTATTAGAGCCTATCCGAGACAGGTTGTACAACATGATGTCTTGCCATGCATTACAAAAGCTTGTTATCAGCTTGGCTGTTTCAAACTGGTCCATTATTACGGAAGAGACGTAGGCATTAACATATAATGCGCAGTTTATTTAATTTCAAGATATAACTGAGAAAAAAATATAAATTGTTGCTGAACCATGGCTTAAATTAGACAATCTATCTGAGCAATAATTAAATTTATGTAATCTAGTAAATGAACTGCATTCAAATCACTAGTGTCGTCCTTTCAATTTGTAGAATAACTTGTAGCAGGCCCATTTCGAAGATTACTAAAATAGAGAACAAAATTGGAAAATTGAATGAGAAAACAAAGTGGTTTTCGTGACTGTATTGCTTAATAAATGGCAGGTGCCACAATTGTTAGTAATTCTTTAATTAAAGCTGTGAGTTTAAAGTTTATACCACGTGATCTTGTCTGATATGTAGAGAGCAGAATTGTTGTTATATTTGTTGTAATTGGTCTGTGTACAGTACCTTACACATTATGCAGCCCTCTCATCACCCACCTCTCTACGCATTCATCTCCCCATCGTCCTCTTTTATATTTCTCTCTTTGAGAAACATGCCATATGCCCAAGTAGAAGATCCTGTCATAGTGTATACGGCCATAAATCTCCTCACAGCAGAAAGGCCGACCATACTGTGTTTGTTCCTCAATAAGTCCTTATTTACCTGAAGCCTCTCAAACTATTCGATAACTCCTGCAGCACTGACACTTGTAGGGTTTTGAGAGACTCTTTGAACAATATTGTGGTGAAGGATTCTTTGCTATTGTGTTTCTTTCCTCTCTCACCTTGCCGGTTGTGATTACTGACAGAAAGCGTCCGCTTTTTGGGTATTCACACGTGCTGGAGACCACCTGCAGAGAGAGCTGCTGCTGACAGCTTCAGCACCACCCCCAACATACACACACGCACGCACACACACATCTTCGAATGACTCTAACGTAACCTCTACCCTCCTTGTCAAGAAAAAGTATTTTATGGAAATGTTTATGCAGGACAGAAAGGGTTATTGCCACCTCCTGTTTTCCCTCTCTTTTAATAGAAAATAAAATCCAGGGCATTTAGAGCACAGCAAACTGCCGATTTTTGCTTCAGATGTTTGTGTCAATCCTCCACATTCTCTGTAGTATTTGGTAGACTTTTGTTTTTCTAGCAGTTTCATTTTGTCACAGTGTGGATGTGACAATATGTATGGAAAATATGAACCAACAAAATTGAAATCCTATTTACTTTGGAAACCTCAGCCTCATTAAGGAAAGTATATTCTTGAAATTAAACTATGGAAGACACTGAAAATAAGACTGAAATCAAGTCCATTTATGCTGCAAAGATTGTCTCAAATAAGCACATTAAGGTGGATTTTGTAGTATTTAATTTCTCCTTAGCTTGGTATTTACCACACCAGCTTCCGTCATGGATATTCACACTACCATAGACTGACATATTGTAGCATGCTTACAAAGGCTTGCACTGTAGTTGACACAAACCCAACAACCACAAAGGTACCTGCAAGCTGCATTATGAACTTGTCCTGACAGTTTTTCATGTCTCTAAGTTGCCTAAAAGAAAAGTTGCATCCATTTTATTCCTGCTGGAGAAAACTTTATTGACAATTCCAACTACCCTCTAAAGTTTCATGACAAATAACTGGAGTCATGATGAGGCCTTCAGCCTCCTAGAGTGACAAGGCTTATGAAACATACTTTTTCTTCCAATTATGTAGAATCATCATATTGACATCCCTATCGGCAACACAGTAGCTATTGCATATATCGAACCTCGGGGAGGCAGATAACTCAAACTGTATAGACCCGTGCACAGCATGTTGTTGTGGAGTGCACAATCATACGGGAATCCCTGAACACAGAGGGTGAAGTCTTCTCTGGGAATCCTCTAGACTCTGAATAAAAACCGAACATCCAGGCCATCAGCAGGACATACAAATGTTACTGGTACCTCTAGGTTTAATTTTTGGATTGTATGGAAATTCCAAATGTTCACTTTTCTTTCTCTGGAAAACAGCAGTGCTTCTTATAGATTCCAGAATCTTACATGACTACTCACTTTGTTCAGTGCCATGCACTTATTCTGAATGCAAGTTATACAGTAGCTATAATCTGCATTTAAAAAAGGCAACCTTGTTTGTATGCTTTGTAACAAGAATAGCATAGATACTGAAGGCTTGCTACAGAGTGAAACATTGCAACAGGACTTTCTCACTCTACTGGGCTAAATTATGATATTTTAAGACAATGAACAAATATGCTGTTACCATAGATGGTAGGTCTGAAATGCAAAGCCAATGCAGAAGTGCCTTAAATTGCAATACCATGGAGGGCTTGTGGTTTTATTGATTCTGATTCAAAAAGTATTAGATTCTCTCATGAAGCGCAACATTTTTTTTTATTTATTTTTTTTTTTTCCAAAAGTCACTATGGTGTCATTAGCTAAATTCACTCCTTCTAAGAAGTGTTCTGGTCTTCCTTCTGAAAACAATTCCATAATTTATAAGATATTAATCCTCAGCAGGAGGTGTCTTTAGGGTGTGCGTGGTTTGATTGACATGCCTGGGGGTTTGATTGATCAGGTGGACAAGCAAACCAACATTTCAATGATAACAAGTAATGATACATAAAATGGGCAATGACCCAAAACCATAAGTGCACAAGGTGGGAAGGTGGTATATATACCCATCACAATCTGCAGCACATTTAAAGGTAATGTCAGGTAAATGCATTGATCAATCAATTAGTCTGTGTGTAAATGTGACTGCCTAAAGGTCTACATAGGGCCCTAAATGCTTCTGGGCCCCAGTGCACCAGATGCAATGTCAGTCAGATCCACCCTTCGCTTCTCTCCAACTCAACCCTCTCGTCCAAATGTGGTCACTTAAAAAAAATAAATACAACAAGATGCTAGACTAGAGCCTTCAAAATAGCTGTTCACAAACCAACAGGCAACGTCACAGTGGCTTGCCACTTGTCTGTCATATGAGGGTCTGAGAACTTATTTTATCGTCAGAGAACTGCTATCAAGTAGTCTGATGTGTGGCAAGAATAGCCTGGTGTTGCCAGACCCAAATTCACTGTGTAAATATAAAGGTCTGGGTACGCTCCATAGGGAATTGTTTCCGGTTGTTGCATTCCACCGGGGTACACTTCAAGTTAGTTTTGAAACTATTGGAGCAGCTTTAATCAATCAGTATACGCTAAGACTGGCTGAAACTCTACCACCGCTGGAACTACATTAAAAAAAAAAAAAGCTTGATTTCAATGCTGCTGCATGGCATCAACACTGGCCGCTGAGCAAATGGTAATGCGAATGTTAATGCGAACAGGGTGTTCAAAATCTAATCAGTCAGTATAATCTGCCAGAACCTAGCTAGCAACAATACATGAGTATTCTATATTACTTTCTTAGCATCTCCATTCTCACTTAAATATTGGGGATATTAGGTTCCACTTTCCTCTGCAATGGTGACATTACAGCTGGTTAAAAGTTTATCTAAAAATGTCACAGACTTGTACTAGAAATCATAATCTTACTCAGGAAAGTATTTGCTTAAATCTAGCCATGAATCCAACCATTGCAACTACAAAATATTTGCAGTTGTACACAATGACTCTTGATCTGATTGTTGTTGTTATCTTACTAGATTCACAAGCTAATATACAGTATGTATTACAACCAAAAATTGCATTACTTTGTATAGGAATAAGCATTTAAGATCTTTCAAGCAGTGGTACCACAATTTTATTTCAGCAAACAGTAATTGTAATATAAATAAATGAAACAAAAATAAAAAAAGATAAATAATAATTAAAACATCAGTCTTTGCTATGGGCATATTTTAATAAGTAATCCCTAATTGTGTATAGTACATGCCTTTCATTTTCTTGACATTTAGCCGACCGTCACAAGCTTGATGGAGCATGAAGACAGAGTAACAAGCAAAATAATTTCCCTATTTTTCCTTCTACCCCCCTCCTCCCTCCTTCTTTCTCATTCTTTATTTGCTGCGTACATTTTCACTGTTAAATGGAATTATGATCAAAGAGTTTGTGGCTGCGTATTGTGTGTCCTAACGTTAGTCACACATCAGTGAGTTGAATTTTGATCTGCCTGGAGCGCCGCAGACTAAAAAGCAAGGCAGACGGAGGGAGCAGCGGGGAGGGGGAGGAGAGGAGGAAGGAAAGCGAAAATAGGAAACATGGCAAAGAGCGAAAACAATGTACTCTTGTGCCAGAATTTTTCTTTCTGTTTTTGTATATCACTCTACCTCCTTCTCTCTCTCTTGCCATCTCTTCTTCTCTCTGTCTCCCTTGAAGCTTTTCAGTTAGAGCCTTGGCTGCCACCAGGGGAATTGGAGGATAGAGGATGTGTGTGGAGGTGTGGAGGGAGGGTAACAGGCAGAGGGAGAAATGAACACAGAGAGAGAGAGGAAGAGACACGGGTGGGTTGAATAATGAGGTAATGTAATAATGCTTCCCTTTTCTTTGTGATGACACTAACACCTGCCCTCAAATTAAAAAAAAAATTAAAATGCCCCACTGTCACATGTAAAAACATTACCGGAAAATGAAAAATAAATTGATATATAGTTATAATATATATGTTTAGTGTATACAGTTTTACATTATTATTATTACTCTTTTTTTTATTTTTTATTTTAAGGTGCAGTCCTGCCAATGTGTTTTACTGTTGTGAAAAAAGTTTGTCTTAGAAGTCCTTCTGTTGGACATAAAATGTACTCTTTAAAGGGGACCTATTATGTTCATTTTCAGATTTTTCTTTTAGATTCTAGGACTCCACTAGAGTAGGGTTGCAGGTTTCACAGTTGACATTTTTTTATTTGTTTTTTTCAATACTCAAATACAGTAAGCCGCTGTTAATAGATGCATGTTTGGGAAATGTGCAAACGTTGCAAGTCACCAAATGACTGTTATAGCAAGTTATAGCATCTCCTGGCACCGCCGTTCTGTACGTCGCAACGTGCCATGCCTGGAGCAAATGACCATATAGGAAAATCCATAATGTGCTGACCTCAGTTTGTTGCATTTTCTTTAGTTGGTTGAGTATACAGAGCAGTCTGAAGCCTGACCTTTGTTCTCAAATTAATTACTTATACATATTTTTACCTCAGCATTTGAAACTTTGGCAATGTTTAATATGAAGATGCAACATTGTAACATTATATGTATATGACAGAAAATACAGAAAAGCAAAATAGGTCCCCTTCAAGACATGTTTTCATTTTTCAGTTTAATGTCTTCCTCGTCCGTTTCTGCAGTATATATAACTGTGTACTACACACAGTTCCATTCAAAGCAATTTTTTTTCTTTTTAGAAGGGAAAGATTATATTGTTCCTCATATTCTCACTTACTCTAAAGAGTGGAACTAAAGCTGGTTTTCCTAAATTCCGGTCACGTGTACTCTTTTGAACGTATAAGATTTCTATGGGGCTTTGATGAAATCAATGCTTTCCCTGTGTGTTCCATGAAAAAAATATAAGAAAATAAAAAACAGTGTAGTATTCTGGACCAAGTTACCCTTTCACTTGAGTCACAAATGATCCTGCCACTGGCCCTGCGGCCCTCTAATCGAATAATTATTAGCACCGTCTCTGCTATTAAAGCCACACTGAGTTGCTCGATGCTCTGTTTATAAAGTGAGCAATTGGAAAATATATTCATAAAACTGCCCTGTGTTAAAATTGCTACTGTATTAAATATGAAGTTTGTTTTGGTACAGGAAGCCTTTTTGATCTATTGCCTGTTTTTTTTTATTTGTTCCTGTTGTCTTTATTCTTGACAAGTTGCCTTACTTGCTGACACGACAGATGCTTTAAGTGCTCAGTTCCTCTCAACCTCTTATCTTCTGACAGATTCAAGGGTCGGTGTGTTACAATAGCAAACCCCAAACTGTCAGAGACTTACTGCTTATACAATAAAGGCTTGCTAAAAAAAAAAGGAGTTCTTTGCAGTGGCTGACATGAATAACAGTAATCATTTATGTTCATACCAGACTGCTGCAACCAATGCACTTTCCATACAGAAATGTATGCAAGTCTACACACACACACACACACACACACACACACACACACACACACACACACACACACACACACACACACACACACACACACACACACACACACACACAACTTCACCTCTGCTTAACTCCCCTGACATTCTCAAGCCCCCAGAGGTTTAACAATAAACCCAAACACATTAGTTTGCAAATGTCTGTGCTGAATGTCAGTGTTTGCGCCTGCATGTATTTACATATGTGTGATCATTCTTCTTCCTCACCCTCTCCCACTATGCACTACCCGACCAACAGCTACAAACTGCCCCACTCATGTACAGGTGAGTTGCCATCTTGCAAACAACTCACCTGTATACCTGCTTAAGTGGGCAATGATGTCGCTACAGTGCTTGAGTGTCAAGCAGATAGGTATGGCATTGGAATGAGTGCAATAGTACCTTATTTTCTGAATTAACGTGATATCAATATTACATTTTTTGTCTAATAACATGTGTATTGTCAATATTGGAATATCACAACAGCCCTTTTAAAAGACAACCTATTCCCAGTAGATCAAGTTGATAATAGACCTGACAGCATATAGCTGTGCTTCTGTTGTCAATGATTGTTTACAAATCCTTTAAACACCCGACTCCACAAACAGGCAGACATCCTGAGCCTCATTGAAGCAGTACTGGCCGAGCCAACTTTCAGTTGACACTGCTACAGCACACATGGGATCTACATGTGTCTCCTAGAAGAAAAGAGTTCAGGGGTGCTTGCTCAGGGAAAATAATTGGGCAGCTGGCAGACATGCCACAGTCAAGCCAGGCCAAATTTATTCAAGGAGCAAACAGATAGATATAAACTAGGCAGTTAGGGAATCCAGGGAGGCCATAGCGGCACTGACCGGGCTGACCAGTGTGTTGACATGTTTTCACATCCAGAACACGCCAGAGGATAAGGTCTGCTAAGAGGAGGGGCTGGCCATCCCATCAACAGATTTTCATTCATTACTTTTATATTGATTAGTACTGTAGGTCTAAAAAGTAAGTAATCAGTAATGAAATAATTACGGTTTGATAGTTTTAAAGGCCACACATTTCCCCTTGTGGGATATTTTGTCAACTTAAAACCAATGAAATTTTCATGTTTTACAGTGTTAAATAATCTTCAATCTCATCAAGCCAATTTTACTGGTTTTTTAGCACAACAGAGAACATATTTAAGTCCAACATGACTTTGTGTCCTTTCACAAACAGTCATCCAGTATAATCATATGAAGTATAGAGGATTAATGAAAGTCATTAGGAGTCTCCTTATTTAGATTCTGTGGCCCAGAGCCAATGTGCAAGGATCGTGGCCAAAGCAGCAGTAACTGACCAGACCTGCCTGCCAGATGACATGCCCTCACCATGCCTTCACATCCACAACACGCTGGGGATCTGTGGGGACAGCTGGGGCAGACAAGGTGACCACCTCTGTTCTTTATGCTGAGTTCGATGCAAGTAATTGGCCAACAGACAGAGAAAAACTGCACAACCTGACCGACACAGTTTTGACCAGAATACTGGTAGGTTTAAAACGTCCCTTATTACGTGTCTTGAGCACTGTATCCTCTAGTAGAATTTAGAGACACAGAGTCTTTTAAACAGAGAGTAAGCTGTGATCAAAAACAATTCAGTTCGGCATTAAACCTGAGAACACTTATGAAGTTTTTTTTCTGCCAAGATTCTTAAGTTGTTTATATATGAATGTGCATTTTATGTAACTCTAGTGAGGGCAATGTTGGTCAGTCAGTCCGTCACTTTTGCCCATATAGAAAAAACGTAACCTTTCGTAAAGACTAGGAATGGGCATTTCAAGCAAAAAACATCATTAGATATCTGCTGGGAACTATTTGACTATTTTTGTTTGCTTTAAATAACTTCTACATGGAAAGTGTTGACAGTTGCAGAAGTCGTTGCATGTTTCTGCTGCTATACTGTAACTTGGCATTTCATAACATGAAATCTCACAGCGGCACACACATTTTACCAGAACCTTGTAGTAACATTCTCCTCTTTTCCTCCTTTTCTTGCTTAGTGGTGGTTGGCAAACAGCTTTTAGGTGAATTACTGCCACCTTCTGGTAATTTCTTTAATTATTAATGACTGAAAATTTGAACCCATCCCATATACGTACTGCCATAAACTTTTGTACAGGCATTTGTGGTATTTTGATGATGGATACTACAGATCTTGGCGATGCCCTCTCTACCTCCACATGTTTGGTTTGAAATAAAATGTTTCAGCAACCATCGGATCTGTACATACATTAATGTTCCTTGTAGGATGAAAAGTAATAACTTTGGGGATCATTATTATTTCATATCATTATTACCATCATCCCCTCTAAATTTAAACGTACCCAAACATTTGGTTCATGACAAAATACCTGCAAAAATAATAGCATTTTCATCACCATCAGATGTATTACACAAATAAGGTGTCATAGGATAATATGAAACATTTTCATGACTATAATTTTGGTAATTTTTGTATTAAATCTGTAATATTAGAACATTTAACAATATTAGTAAAACAGAAGCTATATACAGAATGACCTCAACTTGTCATGTTAAACTCTCTCATGGCAGATCATTTTCAGTGTGCTGCTATCAGCTGACATCTCAACATGCTGGAAATGTGGTAAATCGAACCTTTCAAATGCCTTTTTTTTTTTTTTTCAGATTTGGACCTCTTGATCTGTTGTGGGAACACTTGACATTGTTGCATGTGTTTCTTCTTAATGTCCTTTTGAAGAGCACACCCAAATATAGCGTAGCTATGGGGATTTGGGCCAGGTTTGAGACAGTACATGTGCAAACCAGTGTGTACAAGAGTGTGAATGTGAGGGTGTGTGTGTCGGGTTAGTGTTTGTGTACTTTTGGCCCCAGGGAGCGTGGCTCAGACCAAATTACCTGTCAGGGGTTGACATCACCTACCCCCCAGCCAACCATACACAGAGGACAACTGGGCCCTGCTCCAAGGCTCCTGTGATCTGTCAGCTCAACTAGCCTCTCCTTTCTCTCCCCATCTCTATGAATATCTGTTTCTTTCTTACTTGCTTTCTTTCTTGTTTTCTTTCTTAGTTTCTTTCTAACAGTATGGGTCAAGAAAGTCAGGAGAGTCTCAACAAAAAAAAGGTACCCAATGTCTCCCTCTGGTGCTAGTTACTATTGCAGCCTGCTGACACTACACCAAACACACATGCCTACACAGGAATGTCAGACACATATAAATGCTGGTGTCGCTCTCTGACACACACACACACACACACACACACACACACACACACACACACACACACACACACACACACACACACACACACACACACACACACACACACACACACACACACACACACACCTACCTGAAGGCAGATGTGTCAGGGGTATTTCTATCCTCAGGTCCTAAGGCCCCTGGCTATCTCTCATCATGCCACCATCACGAGTTGTGAATGGATGCCCCCAACAAACAGAGACTCATTCGGACACTGAGAAACATCACAAATTGCCCCCAAACAAGCCCATACACGTAATTGAAAATAAATGTCACCCTTAAAAATAATATCCACGTAGGATGATACATGGTGGAAGCCCCCTGCACTATTCTCTCCCCCTATTTCTGTTTCAGTGTCTGTATCTCTCTCTGTCACGCATACCCTATGACCCCCACCTCCCCCACAGTCACCAGAGAGTGAGAAAATGGAGCCTGAACCAACATGTCTGATTGGGCTCCAATTGTCAAAACAACAGTAGGAGGCAAGGAATGAAGCTGAATGTTCTCAGGACTGTTCTCTGAAGGTCATAGATTTTTCAACTAGACTTCCTGCAGGGAATGACTTGACTGACTGCTGACTGCACATATAATGTCTATAATGCATTTTTAACACCATGGGCTAAAGCTAGACACAGGTGTTGTTGCTTGTGGTTAATGCCACAGTGTTTTACAGTAGATGATACCCAGAGCCAGGGATGCCCAAGAGCTGCATGCTTTTATTTCAACAACAATCGACAGCAACTAATTGCTACCTGTAAATCTATCCATGGACTGATCCTTCATGTAGTGCCATCAGAGAGGCATCTGACTTATCCCAAATTCATTCTGCAACCAGCCAGAGTCATCAAGAACTATGTTCAGCAACAACAATTACAAGGAGTCCTGCAACAGATGGTTCTGTTCCCACCCCATCTGACCATCATGTAATCCCAGACTGACTCACTAAAGTCAATGAGGAAACAGAAGCAATCCACAAAGGAACTGCAGCAATGTTTGGAACAACCACTGATTATCTAAACAAAACTGTGGGCAAGTGTATCTAGGAGAATTGGTTGCTTTTTTTAAAAGCAAATTGTAGTCACTCCAAATATATATATATATATATATATATTTTTTTTTTTTTTTTTTTTTTTTTTCTGTTTGCTGCACTTACAGCATGAGGGAAATAACAAATAGATTGATAAATAGGTAAGCGGTAACTATGACAACGTTTTTGAAAGTTTCATCTCAGCTCTCCTCAGCTTCTTTGGTTTTCCTTTGAGCAAAAGTTTCTATCACCTTAGTCAAGGGTTCAAGTGAACTGAGCCAATAAAAATAAGTGAAGTGAAAACTCTGCCGACCACTGATTGGTCTGAGTGACTGGTCACTGTTATCATTACTGCTTCACTGCATTATCATTGTGCGACATGGGACACCCTGCATAAATATGGTTAAAAAGCCAAGCTACTATAACGGACATGCTATTATTTTTATTTACTGGACAGGAAGAAGTGGAGAACATTTTTCTCATTGCTGTGACAAACAGCCACCTACCAAGAATCAAGACCCCATCACTTCAATATCGCTATGATGCCTAGCTACATTGAGGGTGGTACTATGTGCAGGGGAAAAAATAATCCAGAAAAGTATGTGGTACAAAAACCAAGTAGAGTCGAGCTGAGCTGGTACCATGTAGTGGAAGCTTTAGACTCCAACCTAGCAACCTGTCCAGGTGACCCCACCTTTTACCCGATGCATGTTGTATTAGCCTGCAGCTAGAGCCCTTGTAACATAAATATATGGATACGCTGCACAAGCTGCTTTTATCCTATAAGCATGAGCATAATGAGCTATTTTATCTCACACCTGTCTTGATATTGGTTTTATCTGACTCATTTTCATTTTATCAAACTTTTTTTTTTTTTTTTTTTATAGAATATGAGTCTGCACAGAGTTAAAAGACAAAACATGTTATGTGAAGCAGTCTAAAAATGAGGGAGATATGTTTTTCAAGGCAGTAGACCAAAGCAAAACAAATATCTAAGCTTAATAGGGGATCTTTTGCAACACCACTGATATTGCCTGATAAATCAACTCCTGCATGCACACAGAAATGCATCATCTGATTTATTCAAGCACCGTGAAAGATTGGAATTGCTTTTCTCCTGTATGACAACACCCCTGCTCCATGCTGAAGGACTTCTTTTAAGACCTAGGAACTTGAGCCAGTTTTTCAATACGTCAGGATTTCTATTCATTTAGAGTCCAGGCATGTAAAACCACCACGGGCTCACGAACATGTAAATGCTTTCAGTACTAGTCGACTTAAACCCAATTTCCAGGCAGGGACAGCTGGACTTAAAGTTATTTAGTGATGCTGTCAGGCGATTTATTCCTACTTTGTCCAAATTTACATGGAGCTTTCTCCATCTTGAGCTCCATCGGCTTCCTTGTTAAGATTGAATATGTGTGGGGAAGACCCGTCCTTTTGAGCAAACTGGAGTTTCTGCATTGAGTCAAAGATTGACTAGCTGTCACTAGATATTGATTTCCTCTCGCCTACTTAGTTCATAGCAATAAGCCATGGGTAAATCCCAGGGTACCACATAGTTCCTGCTTGGACAGTCAAGCACAGTGTTTTGGTCTTTTTTTATCCTGTGATGCAAAATCCATGTTTCACTAAGTAACTTTGAAACATCGTCCCAGCACTCACAGCACTCATGACCCCATCATTTATCTGTAGATCCCCATGCATGCTGTTGAAACCCGCAGCAGTTTATCATAAAACTAAGTTGGGGAAATTTGTATGCCCTTCCAAGCATAAACAAACTTGGCCGAGACAAGCTGTATGGCCCAAAGCAGGTAATACATGAACAATTAAAGGTTTAGTATTAATACAGGTTTAAAATGCCAATAAAACAACTTACAAGTTCCTGAATTATGATGTTGTGGCATTCATCATCTGATTAGTGATCATAATTGTTACGATCACAGTGGTTAATCGGCTCTCTAAAAGAATAATGAGAGGATGCTTGTTAGCAAGCCAAACACCTGCAAGGGCAGACGCTGTGCGCGCGTGTGTGTGTGTGTGTGTGTGTAGGTGTGATGTGTGTATGATTGGACATGGTCCAAGTGGAGTACTAATACCTGCACTTGTTGCCACTCTAATAAGAGAATCTGGCACAGACTGCTCTCCACTCATCACCCACAACACACACTACACAAGAATATCTCTGCTGGAGCTGGTGCTTCAACAATATGTTTTCTGTCTGATTTGTTTGTCAGTCAGACAGATTCTTTTGCAGTAGTCACTCTCTGTAACACTATCGCTCCCCCTTTTCCTAAACTTTCCAAACAACGACCACCAGTACAGAACACACACACACATAAAGCGTGATAACACAACACATTGTGTCTAACAGGATCATCCACGATGTGACAGTCAGTTACATAAAGTTGCTTGTTTATTCTGTAAACCTAAGTTTAGAGCAACTCAACAAGACAATAGTCTCAGTATGAAATATTCAGTTTATAGTGAGAATATGTCAGCGGTGTTGATTCAGATTAGATGCTTTTAAGGTGATGAATTCAATTATCAAAAAGGTGACTATAATATTTTGTAACTGCACCTTGACATAATTATGATTGGGCACATGCCAATATATTTCAGCATACAGGACCACAAACTCCCAAACTGAGTATAATCCCATACTGTAGAATGAGGGATATACTAAATAGATACAGTAGATAGAGAGAAGCTTCACAAACAGTGTTTTCACTGGTGTGGAAACTCAGCAGGGGGGCAATATTTTTTCCAGCCAGAGTGAACCCAGATAACTAATAAATGCTACATACGATAGCCCATGAGTGTGTGTGTGTGTGTGTGTGTGTGTGTGTGTGTGTGTGTGTGTGTGTGTGTGTGTGTGTGTGTGTGTGTGTGTGTGTGTGCGTGCGTGTGTGCAGTGGGGGTGATTTGTGTGTTTGTGAGGTGAGGAGGTAGTTATGCATTCAGGACCACTCAGTCACATCTAATAGATGTCTAGCAGCCCCCAAATCTTAGCTGAGGAGCCTCGATCTATGGAGACCATTACATCTCTGCACCTGGATTTACTGCTACCCACAGTCCATCCCAGTTAACCTTTCATGCTCCTATCCTTAAACCTTCACAGCGGTAGGACATAAAACAATCTTAGAAATGTTTCCAGGAATAGTGAGAGGAAATAATCTCATGTAATTGTCAAAGAAAATTGTCCAGTTTGAGATATTTGCCCCCTAATCCATGATGAGATAGATAGTTTCAAACCAAATAATTGAAGTTATCTGCCGGGGGATGATATTCATTAAATCACCTAATCAGTACTGACAAAAATAAATTCAGTTGCAATATAAAAGCCTCCAACCACAAACTTCCCCACTCCTGATTTTTTCAGTGTTGGTCACTGGATTGGAGTGTTGTTGGCACATAGTTTCCTAAGGAAAGCCCCTATTCTGCATTGTTTCTCAGTAAACGTCAAAGCAGATTAGGGGCAACACAGAGGGACAGTGGAGGGTGAAGGGGTGCTTTTGACGTGCATCATGGGTCGAGGGCGGCGGAACCCCTGCTGGGTGGCCTCGGCTGTCGTAACCTTTAATTACAGCTACACTGACAGGATTGCAGATGGTCCAGCTGAAGAGGGATTAAAGAAACAGGACAGTACACATCCTTGGTGAAGCTCTATCTTTTCTGTGCAAGTCTGTCTCGTTTGCTCAATTTCTCCCTCGATCCTTTAGAATTTTTTTTTTAGTTTGTGCTGAGTCTTATACTGTATTTGCCCTTCACTGAATTGACTTTAGGAGAGCTTGAATTTACAGATTCACAGGTTGCACTTTAAAGTGATTGTATGATCTTACTTTGTAACACACCTTAAACTATTTTACACCGCCCCAATATCCTTCTGACTACTGGCAGATTTTATTGAATATAAAGGATTATAGAGACGTTTATAACCTGTATCTCAGATGTAAAAATGTAAAGCTGAAATCTAAACATGAGATATTATTGGATGGATGTTTACTTTTCTTTTTTTTATTCTCAAGTGTATTTCTCTCATCTTCTTGGTTTTAAGTTTCAGTCTGCTCACTCATTCTTTCATTCATTCAGTCCAGTTGTTTGTGTTCTAATTCTGCTGTCATTTATATCACCCCCACCTGCCTGACTGTTCTGCCAGTAGAATCAACTAACTTCCTCATCCTCCCTATTACCTCATTATATGTACTCTAGTATATATACCAATCCACTTGCTCTCTGCTGGATTGTCTTTGTGCCATGTCCCTTAGCTTCCCAGCACACTGGTCTTTGCCTGTATGTTAAGATCCTGATCCTGCTTTTGGAGTTTGCCTCAGCCCTTCCATTTGGACTTTGTTGCTTTTTTGGCTGCACTACAACAGAACCAGCTCATCCTTGGGGATCCTGAATCTTACTCTTTTAGTCATAAACTTAATGAGAGGGTACAGATGTAAACAGAGATCGTTGTCACACAGCTCAGCTTCCCACATAACCACTCCAGTCCAGTACAGCGACCGCATTACCCCCTCTCTCACGCTAATGATGTGAAAAGCTGTTTAACATTTCATCCAGCTTTATACTACATTTAGACCTGGTATTGTTTCTAAGTAGAGACTCTTTACTTTTACATCTGTCTCCTGAGGCGTGCTCTTGAGTCCCTTTTCTGAGAACCTCAGGACAACTTGTTTATTAACACACACAACCTCACATTGATGCTTCTAAAAGCCCCTCATTCATCCAAACATTAGTGGTGCTTTTACATATGTGGGATTTTCTAGGAGAAAGAAAAGGTCTTAGTAATTGATGTCATTACCATACATCACCTGTCATTGCCTCACTAAATGCAGAGGGACAGAGATTCACCTAAATGGCAGTCAGGGACAGTCAGGCTAAAGGGAGGTGGAAAAAAACAATTGGAAAGCACTTGGATAATGGTATGCATTTGTCCCTTGGAGTCACATATGACTACATAAGTAGGGACAGAAAGCAAATGCAGCAAAGAAGGAAATGCAGCAAAGAAGGAAAAGAGGAGAAAGAGCAAAACAGAGGAGAGAAATAGAAAAGAAACACTAATGAGATAGAGGAGAGCAATCATTTCTTCAAGTGATTGCAAAGATGAGGGGGATAATTTATTATGAATGTGCGCTTAGCTTTCTTTGACTTGGATGCATTAGCTTTGCCCCACAAGTGTTTCTCAATAGATCGCTAGAATCGCAATTTAGTCCCCCAGTATTATGCAAATGGAGCTGCTGGCCAGGTCCTAATTCATAGATTGCACTCAATGGCCCCTCGCCAAACCATTGTCCCATAATTAATGACTCATTCCCAGTTGTTGTTTTTTTTACCTTCAGTAAAGTTATTGCTATTTACAGCTTTAACCTCAGAGAGACGGAATAAAAAAAAAAGTAAAGACAAACAAAATAGATTTACAAGATCAATAAAACTATCAAAAAAGAATAAACATTTTGAAACACATATATTACAACTAATATAAATAAAAATGTACAGATCGTTATATAAATTAGTTTTGTTACAATATCACCTATCTGCACATAACAAACAGCACTGTGTAGTAAACACGGCAGTAATTCAACACAAATTAATTAACAGTTTATGAAATAATGCATCCAAGCAAATGAAATTATGCCATCTGTGATTTGTGGTTTTATAGCTCAAGGGACAGTTTAGATTTCTATTGACATGTAGCCATTTTGGTAGCTACAGTATGTTTGTATTGCTTTGTGTTTATACATTTGAACACATACTCAAATGCCTACAACTCCTGCCTCAAAGGATGGAACATGAAGCGTTTAGGAATTTCTTTTTGTCAGTATAATTCAACACAACAAACACAAAAGCACATATGTAGTCTCATTCTAGGTATACTAACAGTGCACTCCCACAAATTGGTTGGCACATTGATAAAAGCAGTATTTGTACATTGTACTTTAAGTGTGGCATACTGATTTACATTTTGTATAAGGTTGCTCTGTCTTTTAACACAAGCGTTCAGAATTTCTTTATTCCCAAAATGTGCCTTCTGTGCTTTAAGCTCTGTGCATGCATCAAACCTGGGCTGAAAGCCAATGATGTCTCACGGACTTGCAGAATCTCATAGGAATAAACAACATGCAGCCTACAGTAGCAAATGGTCCAAACAGAAATCAAATCTGCCCCTCTGAGTAAATATCATCTTGCCGTCTGAATAGCACCCCTCCAAGATAACCTGTCTGCTGAACACAGGTGCTTGACACACATATGCACGCAAGCACGCACACATAAAAACAAAGCTCGTTCCATATACTATATATGCATGCACACATGCGTACATGCACACACACACACACACACACAGCTGGGTGAAAATTCAGCTTTGGACATGACTGGAATGCAGACAGACAGCCATGTGTAAAAATGCCTATCCATCCATCCATTCACCCATCCACTTATCCAACCATCCATTTGTTCATCCGTCCATCTGTCTGCCAATTCGTTTATCGGTCCATCGATCCCCCCATCCATCTGTCTGCTCACCCATCCATCAAACTTGGTTTTGAATTAGGGTCTGAGACAGCAGTTCCAACCTACAGGCCCGGATGATAGAGAGGGTTTCATGAAATGATATAAGAGATGTGAAAATGGTAAAAGAATTGACAAGTACAGCCTTATGTCTTAATTGTTTCAGGAAACGACTTCGCTGTGTGCAATATTTGGCTTCCATTGTTAAGTCTACATTGTTTGCATGGTTCAGATGTCTCTTTGAGTGAGGTGGATTACAATTTGTCAAGGAAAACAACTATTCCTGACAATGTGCAAGACCCATGTTTATATATGCAGAGGGTGTGGTCCATAAAGAGTACCAACCCGTTTGGAGAGTATGAAAACGTCATCCTAGTTCACCTCCAGTGAGGGTTAAAAAATAGACTATCATAATGTACAGTATGAAATCATAATGACATTAATCAAAAGATACGGAAATAGGTTGCAGTGTTAGGCAAAGTTTTATATATTACTGTCATACAAGCTCTGACTAGGCTTGGCCCACATCATGGGGGATAGCACACTTTCCATCATGCTGTTTTCAAATCAGGCTCCACAAGGTATTATCTTCAATACTCTCACAAACTCTTTTTGTATTAAACTGACCGAGAGGGACTCTATTAATGTTAATGTCACCAGAGGACAGTCATGAGAAATCAACTGGTGGAACAGGCTGACAGCCGAGCACATAAAGATGACGGCCACCAGCGGAACATGCATGGTGAGGATTCAAGACTCCCTGTTGCCGTAATAACCATACTGGCCCGCATAGAGAACAATATTGGACTTTGTCTTACATTTAAGGACCAGACCACTATGTCTTTAACATCATCCATTGTTCTTGAATGGAGAGACTACTTTACTTTGTTCTGCAGAGAGTGGTTTGTGAGCAGATTTTAACTTGTAGGGGTTTCTGAAGGCTTGTCTAACGTGTTTTTCAGCCACAAAGTAAATAAAGTTTTTCCTGCAAATAAACGAGGAGGAAAATCTGCCAAACTGCCAAAAGTACAGCTGTCATGGATGATGACCTCAGACAGTCTGATGATAGTGTGAAAAATGCTAACTTTTGTGAGAAGATGATTGTCACCACTTCAAGAGCCTGACATGACAAAAAAGGATTAAATGACGAGGACTCTTTTCTCTTTGAGTTGACGGTATGTCAGAAAAAGGTTCTCACCGAGATTGATGTAAAACTGTTTCCTCTCCTCAAAAAGTTTTTTTTTTTTTTTTTTTTAAAGAGAAGTGTTGGAAGAGAGGGTGTAGTCTTAGTTGCGGCAGCAACTTGCAATGCTCATCTTCATTCTTAAGGACATGTGCATAAAAAAGGTAACACTTCTTAATCTCATTTTGTCTCAAAAAACATTTGTAAATTAGATTACAGATCAGATAGTATTATATAAGCAGCGTCATTAATGCTAATACTCATTTTGAAATAAGGGCTAATATTATTTAGATTAAAATGACAATCTTGAGTTGCCTGGTTTTACCAGACCATTTATCACGGCTTCCGTTTTCTTCGCTGTGATTATAATCTGAAAACCCTGTTCACATTAAGGTTTGTACAGCCACTCCGAAGAGCAGACCAATTAGTGAACAGTGACAGTGGCTAAGTGTGAGGACGTTGAAGTCAAGTGTTTTTTGTTGTTCCTTGTAAATGTATCTGTAGCGGTGGTAGAGTTTCAGTGCTCCAACAGTTTCAAATTGAACTCCAGGTCTACGCCCATTATGATGTAATGACTGGAAACAATTCTGTGCTTAAGCAAAGTCAACTGTTGCAGTCGATCCCCTTGGTAGCCAAGAGTACCAGACTATTTTCTCAGTTACATGTTATTGATTAGTCTTTGCATTTAATAGCAAGTTTGTAACCAATTATATTTGAATGTGACCTCTCCTATTCAGGTTGTAGCATGTTGACAGTTTGAAAGACTACATGTACAAGGAGATGAACTACATACACCCATTATACGCAGACCATCATTAGCAACAATGACAGGGGCTATTAAGAATCAGACACACAAACACACAGATACAAATGTATTCCGCAGACATGGACCATGTACACAACTAGTGTGTATATGCCTTCAATAACATATTTATACACTTGAACATCTTGTATATGTATGCACACACATCACAATCACGTACACATGCAAAAAACCTAACCTGCCCACAGCCAAGGTCAGAGGGCTGCAATATAGATGAGCATATTTGATCAAACTAGGAGAGGTTATGCAAATAGGATTCCTGCAATTAAACCAAATTCATGCATAATACATCAAGCTTCTGCACTTGTATGTGTATGTGTGTGTGTGCGTGTGCGTGTGCGTGTGCGTGTGTGTGTGTGTGTGTGTGTGTGTGTATGAGTGCATGTCTGCCTGCCTGCAGCTTTATATCCTTGGGACAGAAATGGGTATGGCCATTATTCATTACTTCAGGTGTGGTATTGGGATGTTTGATAAATCATTTCCAAGCTTGTGCAAGACAACATACTGGATATTAGAGATTCCAAATTACTGCAAAGTCAATGTACCAATACGTGCCACTATTCACATATACCATCCAAGCTAGTGTGTGAATATCTTTACAGTTCAGAGAGGCAGTTTGTTGTCTTCTTTTGTTTTGCAGCATATTTTATCATTTTTATGGTATACTTAAATGGAAATTATGAAAACTTGACTGTAACTATAATTTTCATTTGCCTAAATAATTAATAATCAAATATTAATATCATTATTTGTTGTAAGTATTTCAATATTTATGATTAATTTTTAGTTTTGATCATTATTAGTAGTAGTATGAAACAATAATCTGAGACAGTATGACTGCTATATCAGGTCAGTGATCATTCCCTGAATAATTACACTGTTTAAATACACTGTATGTACTTTTTGGACTACCTCTGTGTACTTTCTTTCTGTCTGTGTAAATTATATTGGGGTGTAGTGTTGTTATTGCAGTGTGGCGTATCTTTGTGTGCTGTCTGATACTTCAAACAGACTCCAAATCAAACAGATGGGACAAAACGAAGATTCTAATGTCAATAGAAATGTGTCTACAAGTCAATTATCAATGTCTAATATGCATTTAGATTTAAAATACTTTACATGCGATGCTCACAACAGGCCATATGCTGTGCTTAATCAGGTGAAAATGCATTCCACTGCACTGGATACATGCCAAGTCAAGACAAAAAGACTTCCTTGCTTTTTGTGGCTCTTCTGAACAGATATCACTGATATAAGGAAAGCTCATATGCATTCATAGTGAAGTGACTCAGCAGCATGGCGCTACTGAAGAAGAGCGCGTGCTAAAACAAGCTTAGTAAAAACAATAATGCAGTAAAAACTAAATTTACAGGCACTCATCCCAGGTGAAAATAAACAGGACAGAGAACCACACCTTCCATTAGATATATTACACGTTTCAATTCAGCAAGAACGTTTGCTGCCACAATAAAAAATAAATACTAACTTATTGCTGATATTTGCAAAAAAATAGTACCAAAAATATAGCAATTTTTGAAAAATGTAAGAACATTGAATCTACTGTACAACAGAAATACAATGCTCCTGTATACTGTCATATTTTATTGGCCTACAGTATTTTTCAGGCCAGGACACTTGCTTGCAGACCTCACCATTCTCTGACTGCCTGTCTGTCTCACTGTAATTATGCTTATCCTCTTTTGGGGTGACCCCCACCCTGCCCACCCTATTTGCCCCTGAAATCTTTATGGATCCTGAGCCGGTTGTCATGGAAACAAGTACGCCAGGCACATGTTCCCCCTTTTGAATACAATTAATATGCAGCCTGATTTATCCCTCTTTCTTAGGAAGGGGTGCAGATAGGGAGGAGGGGGGATATCTGGTAATTGGGTTAAGGAAAAACAACGGTGGGATATGGAAAATTAATTAGCAGTTGTTATTTCTTTTTAAATGCATCTGAATTTTGGGGTGCGATGATATGAGAAGGTATGAGGATGGACAGATGGATGGACGGATGGATGGATGGATGTGGATAAAGGTGGATGAGCAGATAGAATATGATGGTTTTAAATGTTTAGTTCCTTACAAACCTTTCTCATTCCTTTTTCCATTTCATTTAGGAAATGTGTGACAAATGTGACAATGTAAGAATGCTTGGTTTGATGGATAAAAAAAAGGTGTGGTCACACAGAAAAACTGGACAAAGGGCTTTTGAAGATTAAAAAAAAAAAAAAAAAAAAAGAGCCCATATTTGTTGTTTTATTGGAAACGAATTTCTGAAATTATTTTTATATATTCAGTATATCTCTATCTGTAAGTTGTTCTCTTTTCTTATTTTCATCTTTCAGTTTCAGTCCATCTATTTCTCTCTTCTGTCTCCTTTTATATGTCCATCAACTACAACAGCACACATTATCCTTCCTCATTAGACACATCGTGAGAGTCCTTCAGCTGCAGCAGAGGGCTTGATCTTACAAGGGGCCATGACACCAAGAGAGAGCAGAGAGGAAGAAAGAGATAGAATAGTAGAAGGAGAAAAAAAAAAGGGAACATAAGGAGGAGTGAGAATTACTGAAAAAGAGAGATGTGTGTGTGTGGGGTGTGGGGGGGCAGACACAGGAGTGGAGCCAGGTGACAGCCACGCAGAAGCAGTCGGGTGGAAAGAGCCAAACGCTGGAGCCAATTAATTCCCTCCACATGTTTTGAGACAAAGGTCTGTGTACTTGACCCGCCTGTGAGCTGAGGGAAAAGAGGGAAGGGTGTAGGCGTCGAGGGGAGTGAGGGGTGTGGTGACAAACTGTACACTGCGGAAGGGGTAAGAGGATCAAGGCGCTAAAAGAGAAAGATGGAGGAGGGGGACGGAAAATGAAGGAGAGAGCAAAACAGAGGTGGCGTGGGGAACGACAAGAGGGGGAGAAAAGATGAACAAATATGAGCATGGGACAGAAATAAAATGGGCAATATGGGAAATACATAAGAACAATAATAGATAAAGCAAGAAAATAATGTGGTGCTATTTTTGGGCACTTTTATAGAAATGTTGTAAAATGTGTGTCCTTGGTGAGGCATGTAGAGCATCTCAGACATCTAGACTACTCCCAACTGCACATGGCAATATAGTTCAGAAAAGTTGACTGTTTTTAAATGTTAAGTAAACATAGGAACTTGGTAATAGAGTTATTTTCTGGTTGCTAACTGGGCAGCTTTCACCAAGAGGTGCCTCCACTTCTGTGCCAAAACTCAGCCTGGCTGTAGATAGAGAATGGGAATCCCTCAGGATGTCCAAATAAAATAAATATTGCATATATTTATACACTTGAACATCTTGTATATGTATGCACACACATCACAATCACATACACATGCAAAAAACCCAATGACTTGTTAGGAATGTACTGGACTATGATGACTGATAAGAACTGTCAACTTCACTTTAGATTATACAGCATGTTTGGAAAAGGGGGTGGGGGCCTTGAGCTATTTCAAACCAACAAGCATAGCATAAACAATTAAATAATGAGGCCTGTTGGTGCACAAATGTTGCTACAGGTATCAATTAGAGGATGGAGGTTGAACCAGGACATAGCAGAGGAGTTCAGAATAAGTATTGACTTTCCTTTTTGCTTTTCTTTACATGGAATGTGCATTTGATTGTATATAACCGGCACGTGTGTTGCTATGTTGCAGCAAAAGTTGACACAGCTTCTTCAAATAAGTGCAGCTTTTTACTTTTAATCTTTTCATTTGCATCAATTTTTTTCCTGAGGCCTGAGGGGTAACAGCAGTGCTACAACATCATAACAGTCTCATTGGAAAAGGAAGCTGATTTGATACAGTGCTATTCTTAAATATCCCCTTAATTAGGACTAGAACAACTTTAGAATACTATAAGATCATCCAATGCTCATTACAATGTCTTGACAACAACATTGTTCAAGTTCAACAAAATGCATTATCAATGAACTTACTGAGCAGCATATGAAAGGTTGACAATAGTTGTTCTGTTGAGCCATTACAATGCAAAGTTAACACTCTGCATACCTAGCCTGAGGTTACATTCCTATCTGAGAGAATATCTGAATTTACCTTGCACCACATTGTAACACAGTAGGAAGCTTGTAGAGGTGTCCAGCTGACTATACTGAGTCACCACTGTCACTGACCAAATCAGTAACCAGTAACCAATCCTCACTGGTGGCTGAGAGTTGTAATGTTGCGTCCTCATTAAAAATACATTAAGTCACACAAGGCCATAGAAAGCAACCATAATCTGGTGACTTGGTCATAAATAATAGAATGCTGAAGTACTAACTTCACTATTTATCAACAGTTTTATATTCAATTAAAAATTGACACCAAGTACGGGCAACAGACTAAACGTGCTACTGACCTAAACACAGTTCAGTGCTGAATGTTAGGCCATACAGACAGTGATACAATCAGCTTCTGTTGTGCATGAAAAAGTGTATTTGAACTGGAATCCATTTGCCTATTCTTGTACACAATAAAGTGCATTTGCACTGTGTTGTACCGTGTGCTTTCCAAAACCGTCATATACAGTGGGTATGGAAAGTATTCGGACCCCTTTAAATTTTTCACTCTTTGTTTCATTGCAGCCATTTGCTAAAATCAAAAAAGTTCATTTTATTTCTCATTAATGTACACTCAGCACCCCATCTTGACAGAAAAAAACAGAAATGTAGAAATGTGTGCAAATTTATTAAAAAAGAACAACTGAAATATCACATGGTCATAAGTACCATAAGGACCCTTTGCTCAGTATTGAGTAGAAGCACCCTTTTGAGCTAGTACAGCCATGAGTCTTCTTGGGAATGATGCAACAAGCTTTTCACACCTGGATTTGGGGATCCTCTGCCATTCTTCCTTGCAGATCCTCTCCAGTTCCGTCAGGTTGGATGGTGAACGTTGGTGGACAGCCATTTTCAGGTCTCTCCAGAGATGCTCAATTGGGTTTAGGTCAGGGCTCTGGCTGGGCCAGTCAAGAATGGTCACAGAGTTGTTCTGAAGCCACTCCTTTGTTATTTTAGCTGTGTGCTTAGGGTCATTGTCTTGTTGGAAGGTGAACCTTCGGCCCAGTCTGAGGTCCAGAGCACTCTGGAAGAGGTTTTCTTCTTCCGTCGGGCCACTCTGCCATAAAGCCCCGACTGGTGGAGGGCTGCAGTGATAGTTGACTTTGTGGAACTTTCTCCCATCTCCCTACTGCATCTCTGGAGCTCAGCCACAGTGATCTTTGGGTTCTTCTTTACCGCTCTCACCAAGGCTCTTCTCCCACGATTGCTCAGTTTGGCTGGACGGCCAGGTCTAGGAAGACTTCTGGTTGTCCCAAACTTCTTCCAATTTAAGGATTATGGAGGCCACTGTGCTCTTAGGAACCTTGAGTGCTGCAGAAATTATTTTGTAACCTTGGCCAGATCTGTGCCTTGCCACAATTCTGTCTCTGAGCTCCTTGGACAGTTCCTTCGACCTCATGATTCTCATTTGCTCTGACATGCACTGTGAGCTGTAAGGTCTTATATAGACAGGTGTGTGCCTTTCCTAATCAAGTCCAATCAGTTTAATTAAACACAGCTGGACTCCAATGAAGGAGTAGAACCATCTCAAGGAGGATCAGAAGAAATGGACAGCATGTGAGTTAAATATGAATGTCACAGCAAAGGGTCTGAATACTTATGACCATGTGATATTTCAGTTTTTCTTTTTTAATACATTTGCACAAATTTCTACATTTCTGTTTTTTTCTGTCAAGATGGGGTGCTGAGTGTACATTAATGAGAAATAAAATGAACTTTTTTGATTTTAGCAAATGGCTGCAATGAAACAAAGAGTGAAAAATGTAAAGGGGTCTGAATACTTTCCGTACCCACTGTATATATATATTTTTTTTTACAAATTAATCTAAAACAGTTAGTCTGGGTAAATTTAAACTCAGAGAGTTGGTTACGGTTGGGGAAAATAAGTACTAAGTTAGGATCTTGGTAACATTAAAATTATTACTTTGTTAAGGTAGGAGACCTTTTTAGTTATGGTTACAAGGTGAGTAACCTGGTTACAACTTGCTACTTGCTGATGGACGGGGGTAAGCTCCAAAGTTAGTGGCGATGCGTTAGTCTAACCTGACCAGGCTTACTTAGGTGGACTGACTTTCAAAGATAACCCACAATTTTCATTGTAGTGACAATCACAGCTGCTCCTAAACAGAGAAGCATCTGGCTGCTGAGATTATCTTAGTTTGTAACATTTATTAAAACTAGTCAAATTCTTAAACTTAGCTGCTGGCAGCCCCCTTCCCAAACCCTCCAAAATGTACCTGTAGCACAGTGAGGTAGTCCTTCTTCCTGAACAGCACTCAATATTTCAATGTCAGATATATGATTTATTGTTATACCAACTTTGTATTTCTTTTCGGTGACATATTCATCAGTTTATAGTGACTTTGTTGTTGTAAACATTACTGTTGCTGTTGTATACAAAACTTGTCATATTTTTTTATTTTTAAATAATGGAGATGAGATGGCTAGGATAGCTTCTTTTGAGCAGCTCATTCACAAAGTTAAGTTAAGTCTGGGGTCCATATTTAGAAATGATATGTAGAAGTGATCATGTTGATGTTTGATGTTTGTGTGTTTCACCCATACTTCTGTGCACTATATTATATTTTCGTATTTGCTAATGACTGAACATACATTTTAATGTTGCTACAGGATACCTCGAATTCGAAATTGTCAAGAAGAATGTGCTTTTATATTAATTTTCCTTTTTTTAATTATGATTTATTAATTTACTTTTTTTGCAATTAGTTTTTTTTGGTGTATTTTAGTTTTTTTATGCTGTCTTTGGTTTCTGTTGGTATGTTATTGGTAAATTATTTGTATGAATTGAAAAGTAATAAAAAAAAAGGTTTAATCAAAAAATAAAATCATATTTGTACATTGTAAAATATAAATATATTCTGACCCTGTTCTGAATTCACTTTTTTTCAATGATAATTTCACAACAAAATGTTTTTGCAAAGAAAAATAACCAATACGGGTTATTGATAAAGAACTGGATTGATAAGAGCATGCATAAGAAAAAAAAATTGATTTGATCCATCCAAGTCCTTATAGCTGTCTCGTGGATACAGCACCTCTCACTGCTACCACTGCACCCAGCCTTCCAGAAACCTGAGAACTCTGGGATGTGGCTGGGAAAACAGAAACAAACAAAAAAAGACAAATGAATGATACAAGTCTTGTCAAATTGTCTAACAGTGTTGTACTATTCTGTGTTGCCATAGATTAACAGTACAGAATTAGTTCCACGATGCTGCACAGAGAGTCTTACGGGTTTCAATAAATGCATGCCAAGGTAAATTTAGAAAACAATAAAGCAAATAAAATATAAAATAGATTCTGAGTCTTAGGAGTCTTTGTTACTTTAACTTTTGCTGTGGCGTCAGAAAAACACTCAAGATACACAGTTCAGTTTGGCTCATTTACTTCCACTCTCCTCGTCCTTCCATTTATCTTGTGGTGGTTTGTGTCTTCAGTGTCACTGCAGAGTTTTTTGACTGTAAACGCATCAGCTGGAAAGCATGTGGAAGTGCTGGTTAACAATATATTAACAGGCACTGCTACATGCCATATTTCTACAGCAGCATCACTCTGGCTGCACTGGTTGGAGAGGAGGGAGCAGCATCTCTGCTCAGCAGTGGGATCCGTCACCGTTTTGTGTTTCATTATTTTCACGTGTGAAACGCATTAGTAAACATCAGATATGAGTAATTTCTGCTCATCTGAGGGTACATATAGATCCTCTGATTTTTTTTCCTTTCTTTTAATTTTTTTTTAAAGCGGAGCTACAGCTTATATATAATAGTGCAAGTACTTGGTCAGCTCAGGTATGGGTTTTTGCTGCTTGTGCAGACAGCAATGGTATCCACAGAAAGGTGAAGATAAACGACAAACAACTTCAAGATTACTTAACCCAGAAGGGACAAATTATATTTTTGGACCAAATGGTAAAGGACAGAAGGATATTTTCAGTATTTAAGAAAAAAAAAATCTCTATCCTTTCCCTATTCTTTGTCACTCTGAGAGCCAGAAAAGAGTAAAGAAACACGCTATCAAAAATGTTTGAAAGAAAATCCTATCATTTGATTGTCTGATAGACTGCCTCGCTCGACCTCCACATGCTCAACACCCCATGTTAGGAACATCTCTCTGGGACAATAGACTGAAACAAGTGCTCTTGCGGGGGAGGCAATCTGGTGCTGGAGATGTCATTAGGGGGGCACCTGAGAGCAAGCGATTGAGCAGAGAGTGCTTCCCTGGAGAGCCGGTCTGGAGTCTGTTCTTTCACTGAGATTCCCTCTTAACACTCCTCTTCATTCGTCGTTCTTTCTTGCTTGTGTCTGTGTAATATGTGATGTTTTCACAGATTTAACAAATAGAGTGTGCAGTTTGAATGCACACTGTATTACAAGACTGTATATTTGTCAAAACTGAGGCTCTTGTTGAAAACCTTATCTGCACTTCTGTAAGCTCTGTGAAATGGCCTGAACCTTTATGATGACTGATTAAACAAACAATGTAGTAGTCATTAACACGAATTTGGCCATTTTGCTGGCCATATCCAATGAAGTTCTGACTGACAGCACATCCTGAATATAAATGTAAAAATAAAAATAAAAATATGGGACACCATACGATACAAGCTCACTGAGAGTCATTCACGTCGCAGCATACAGCATCTAGTTTATTATTTATTCATTTTTACACCACTGTATAGTTAATTTAATATCTTGTGCTTTGATACAAAACAATGCTTCATTGTTGCTGGGTAAATAGTACATTCTGATGGACTGAATAATTTCACAAATCGTAAAATTCCCAATAATTCTGCAGAGGAGCAGCAGCATACTGTCAGTTATCTATTTACAATAAAGGTGTATTAAGTTTGACTTCCTGAGAGAGAATACAATACTTTCTTTGCCGAAGCCATGTAAATAAATCCTTGTTTTTGTTGCAATGCTTAAAATCAGTCACATGTAGTATCCAATACAACCATAACCATTTTCTGGACAGTGGCAGTTCACTCATTGCTGGCAAGGGGTACTTGATTTTTGCTTATGAATGGTATAGATGGTAACTATCCAAACAAAACCACAGGATCATTTTTTGGCACCCCTGGGCCCTTACATATAAAGCTGCCAGTGTGCTAACCCAGCAGCAATATATGAAACTATTTTCTCTATTTTGTGCTGGTGCTTGTGTGGCTCCAAAGTTACCTGCTTACCACAAGATAGGCCTCAGGAGCAGCACTCTACTGTGTACCAATTAGCAGCACAGTGACCACAGTTGAACCTGCAAGTCACATAATGTGTTTTGGGTCAAGGTGACTTTTTTTTTCATGACAACTATTACAAAATAATCAATTTTAAAACAAAGAAAAACTGATTATCATGCCATTTGTTTGCAGGGAATCTGTTGGCTCAGTCAGACTGACTTGAAGCTGAAGCCTAAGGAATTGCTAAATTTGCATCCATGTTGGAATGGAGTTGTACTTGAATTTTGACTAACTAATCATCTTTTTGAATTGAGGGATATGAATTGTTACTGCACTGTAACTATTTAAACCATCAAACTGCTTCTCATGTCTTCATGTCATTTAAGATTCATGTCAGTTTAGCCCTATAAAGGTTTTGTATTACTCACGTCTTTTCCTTAACGTGACACTCAAATGGAATCAAATCAAGGATTTGACAACCACACTAATCCTTAATTAAAGCTTAGAATACCTGTCCAAATGTATACATCACCATCAATTTCCAACTCCATATGATAAATCCTGTGTGATAATGCTCCCAAATGATAGCTCTTTTGATCAGGGACCAGATGGTGTGTATATTAACCATATCACACACCGTTACATTACAATCCCCATTCTGGCAAGAGGTTAAGTATTTAGAGAGAGCAGGGCTCTGGCGCCTGTCCCTTATGGCTGACTGTCAGACAGTCTGTGGCCAGAATAATGTCTGGCTGATATGACTGCTCTCTAAAAAGGTACTATGACAATGTGTCACCAGGAAATTGAAGTTATGATTATTATATTGCTGGGCTTACTCACAATAGAAATTGAAATCACACCTTGAATGTAAAAAATTGTTAGAGGAACACAACATTTAGAAACAGAACACACAGAAAGACCACTTTAAAGAAATGAATGCAAGCACGAACACATACACATCAGATGAGTAGTGAAGTCAGGTCAGCAGACCATAGCATCATTAAGAAACACAGGCCTGACCTACTTTGAGTTCCCTTTATGGTAAGCATGTAGTTCATCATATGCAAAAACACTAATAGACACACAGTCAGGAACAAAGTGAAGGAGAAACACAAAGTTAAATGATCTGAAACTAGAACAAAAAAAAGTATAGAGAGAGGTTTTAAAAGACAGAAAATAATAGGTGGAAGAGAAAAGTGTGTAGACACAGATAAGAGAAAGGAGAAGGCTACAGAGGATGTTGAGGTGACAGGATAGGCAGCAAGTGGCAAAAGAAGGAGGGAGTTAGGGATGAGTAAGCAGAAGAGTAGCAAAAATGGGAAGGCAAGAGTAGGGGCGGATCCTCCGTGATTGGCCACCCCATGTGCCACCCTCCACCACCACCAAATTTTCAATGGCTCTGAGTGATGTCAATCAATGTGTGCTTGGAACGCAACAGAACAGCAAACCTTTGAACAAGTGCAGTAAGATAAGTCTTCTTCGACTATATTTTCATCTATGTTATCTTTTGAGCATAGCCATACCCATTATTAATGTCCCCGAGGCCCAGTATTTTTACCGAGATGTTTAAAACTAATTGACAGAAATAACTCCGCTTTGGTGCTGCAAAGATTTATAACACCAAGATAGTTGACTCCCCTATACAGTATTTGACCTGATCACTGTTTTACCATTAAGGGAGTAAATGATCTTGTCGTAAACTCAACACGTTATTTCCTTGATCACTTCAACAAACCCGACAGCTCAGTCCGCTGAATCCTGATACGATTAACGAGAGAAGTTTAGTATTGTAACGGCCTGGGTGACATGTTAGGTTAACTGTTCAAAATGTTACAGTGTTCATTCTTGTTGCTGTATTTAGATAAGTTGTGAGACCTGTCAGTCATCCCTGTACCTATTACAGTGAACAGTGTGGGACAGCCGCCTATGATTGACCAGGAGCGAAGGGGGGGGATGCGTCCTGTTTCTCCTCGCTGGCTGTGAGAGGGAGTTCAAGCGTGTGCGAGCGAGACATGCTGTGTAGAGCTACCGGTAAGAATTAGCCGTTGTGTTGGCGTTGGCTGCGGCCCACATTAGCCTGTGTACGGTTCCGAATAAAGTAAAGGGACGCTACAACTGGTGTCAGAAGTAAAAACTTTAGACTCCGGGTTCCCAGCGCCTTCACCGCTGTTTTCCACGACGCGCTAACGGAGGACCACCGCAGCTGTAGCCGCGGGTGAGAATCATGCTACCGACAGACTACTCTAAGATGAAGAGGGAGGAGGAGGAGGAGGAGGAGGATGAGGAGAGGCATTATGGCACTTTTGAAGAGCGGAGGGCGGCCGAGCACAGAGAGCGGGTGAGGAAAATGGCTGACGAGGCTGGCTTCGGCTGCTCCGGCCACTCCAGTGACGAGCATGTATACCGCGAAGGACTAGTGGCGGTCGGGCATATGACAACACGTGCGCGTGAAGTGGCCCTTCCCCCACCGGGAAAACTCCCAGATATGACGGCAAGGCCAATGGGGAAGCATTCCACGCACAGTTTGAGTTGTTAGCACGGGCCAGTAAGTGGTTTACTGGAGAGAAAGCCATCCAGCTAACAATGTGCCTCACCGGTGATGCCCTCTCAAGCCGTCTACTGTTAAGCCCTGATGATAGGAATTACTATGATGCTTTCGTCGGGGCTTTAAAAAGACGTTTTGGACTGTGCACAGCAGCTAGCCTTCTTCGCTGTTAAGGGACCTGGCTAATGACATTGAGGGGCTGGTTTACCTCACCTATGCCCACATGCCGCCAGTCATCCAGAGAAAACTGGCTAGAGATCATTTCCTCCTCATTTCAGTTGGTAAGCCCTGTTACTAGCTGACCTGCGAAACCAGACACTGCTGGCTCACCCACAGTCTCTCCAGGAGGCCTTGGAGCTAACTACAGAAAGAGAGATGCTGTGTGCTGGGCCCCTAAAGGACGAGTCTGACAGAGCGCCGCGGGTGAGGGCTAGTGGTGAGACTGGGCCACATGCAGTGGCACCTGCCTGGGCTGAGAAACTAACCCAGCTGGTGCGGGCTGCTACAGTGCGTCGGGAACCCGATGCCTTCCGGGTGGAAAAGCAGCGCAGCACACCGACCAAGACGGAGCTCTTCCTGCAGGGGGGGTAATTTAGACGGCCAGCTGGAGCGACTAGTAACTCTGGGCTGGACCTGGATAGGAAACTGCTGGTATGCTCCTGTGTCCGTTGAGGGTGTACGCTGCTCTGCCCCGGTGGACACAGGCTCTTCAGCTACCCTGGTGAGATCAGATGTGGTGAGACATAAATCAACCATTTTCCCCACCATAGTCAAACTCCAGACTGTCACCGGAGAGCGGGCCCCCATGCTAGGGGAGGCACTAGTGACCTTGGGGGTGGGAAGTAAGTCGGTTCGCTGCCTGGTGTGGGTTGCGACCCTGGAGGATTGTATATTGGGGCTGGACGTACTCGGGGCTCTGGACTGTCTCATTAACACTAAGCGAGGGACTCTCACATTTCCTGATGGACATGTCATCTAGTTGTCATGGCGGTCACCGCAGCCACGTTGCCTCGTCACGGTGCTGGCGGCTAAAACAACTCCTGGCGTGGTCACCGGCTGCACGTCCCCTGACAAACCACCCTCACACCCCGCTGTTCCCTCCACTACTGACTCACACTCACCGCCGGCCACACCGCCTGACAGCGAGGCCAGAGTCCTGAGAGGTTTGGCAGAAAAACTGCGAGAAACGGGAAACGCAGGAAGGAGAGCGGCTACACCCCGATGTCACATGTGCAGCAGTGAACCCGCAGGGGCCATCAGCCGACCAGGGACTGGCAGCTGTGGATGCAACAGAGTGGAGGCTCAATGAAAGGGAGGATGTTGATATCAGACCGGTGCTTGCGTGGGTGGAGGCTGAGTGGCGACCACCATGGGAGGAGGTTGCAATGTTGTCTTGGGCCACAAAAGGCCTTTGGTCAATATTTGACGGCCTACGTCGGTGTGACGGGGTGCTGCAGAAGGGGTGGAAAGAACCAGCCACAGGCGAAACCAGGTGGCAGGTGGTTGTGCCAAAGGCCCTGTGGGAGACGGTGGTCCAGGCAGTTCATGGAGCCCCAGGATCTGGTCACTTTGGAGTCGCAAAGACATTACGCCGCCTCCGACAGGGGTTCTATTGGGGTCAACACAGGCGGGACGTGGAAGACTGTTGCCGCCGCAACAGCTGCACTGCACGGAAAGGCCCCATGGCCAGGTCACATGCCCAGTTCCAACAGTTTCCTGCGGGTTGTCCCATGGAGAGAGTGGGGATTGACATTCTTGGACCCTTTCCCCGCACAGAGAGGGGAAACCGCTACGTTCTCACCGCCATGGACTATTTCACAAAGTGGCCTGAGGCTTACAGCCTACCGGACCAAGAGGCAGAGACTGTAGTGGAGGCACTGGTGGAGAGGATATTTGGCAGGTTCGGAGCTCCAGAAGTCATTCACACAGACCAGGGCTGGAACTTTGAGTCTCGTGTTTTTTCTGCAATGTGTGCTATGCTGGGCTCACACAAAACACATACCACCCCGCTCTACCCCCAGAGTGAGTTGAGAGATTTAACCGCACACTGGCACAGCAGCTGGCCATGGTGACAGCTAAACACCAACGGGACTGGGATTTTCACATCCCCCTTATCCTCATGGCATACCGGGGCGGTGCCCAGGATTCCACTTCTTGTTCCCTTGCCCTCCTGATGCTAGGCAGGGAGATCCGGACCCCTGCGGAGATGATGGTTGGTAAACCCCCGGATGCCCCTTTGAACCCACCGGGTCCCGACTATGCCAGGAAGCTCCAGGACTGCTTGGAATCTGCTCATGACTTTGCTAGAGACCAACTATGGAGTGCGGGGGCGAGACAGAAGAGGAACTATGATGTGCCTGCATGTGGACAACATTTTGGGGATGGAGAGCTGGTCTGGATGTATAACCCTCAGAGGAAGAAGGGCAGGTGCCCCAAGCTGGACAGTGAGTGGGTTTGGGCCTTGCAAGATCCTAGCAAGACTGGGTGAGGTCGTGTACAGAGTCCGGCTACCACCAAGAGGCAGGAAAGTTGCACTGCACCGCAATAGACTGGCCCCTCATCGGGGTAAGGCCACACTGGCAGGACCAGCAGATGGGACAAGGGGAAACCTGGACACTGCTGCAGGACCCCTTTAAGTGTTCCCCAGTGACCCCAGTGTCTCACCTAGCCCCTCCCAATCTGAAGGAGTCAGATTGGGAGGGGCGAGTTCAAGTCTGTGTGAGCGAGACATGCTGTGTAGAGCAAAGAAGTAAGAATTAGCTATTGTGTTGGCATTGGCTACGGCCCACAGTAGCCTGCGTATGGTTCCGAATAAAGTTCCAGCAAACCAGGCAATATTTGGCAGCTTCCTTAAGTAGGGAAACATAGTACATAGCTGTTTGTAGATCAGCAATAATCATGCGACAATATTTTACAGCAAAAATCATCTGACAAAAACTCATTAACTACATTAAAAAGCAGTCGTCGTCATGCTGCCGGCTGATTAGTTTCACTTGAGTGATAAACTGCTATCAAGCAGTAGAACTAATTTCATCCATCTAAGATCAATTTTCGATCAAAGTTGGAACGTTTTTAGTTTCAACTTGTGTAAAAGGATTAAATGTATTTATGTTATATGTTTTTAGTTCACTGCAAGATTATCCTGCAAACACTGTGTTACTTTATTTGCACAGATAGACATGAAACAACTGCATCAGTCAAAGCTGAACTTTAGCATACAGGACAGGATGAGAAGACTGATAAAAAGAAAGAGAGGCGGTGATGAAGATAAGAGAGGATGAGCAGGTACTTTCCCACAAGATAGGATTAGCATTATTAGCATCTCTGTGCTGTTCAACAAAATCAAAAACTGACTGAGCTGATCCCATACAAACTATCACAAAGGTATTCTGTGAGTTATTTACAGTGGAACAACAATACAAACAAAGCTTAATTATACAGTCATAATATAGTATTATTGTATGTAATATATGATTGTATTAAACACATTTTGTTTAGATGTGATTTTTTGAGAGATTTTTATAATTCAAATTTAAAATGAGGTAAACGATAAAATAAAGGTGTACAGTGAACCCTCGTTTATCGCGGGGGTTACGTTCCAAATAGAAACCGTGATAGGCGAAATCCGTGAAGTAGTAACCTTTATTTTTTTTACAATTATTATACAATGAAATACTCCGTAATACATTGAAACCAAAGAACAAAACCTTTTTACAGGCCCAAGCATTTGTTTAACAAATAAAAGTACTGTATAAATGTTGTTTTTTTTTACAAATAACTACTGTACTGTAAAATAATAATTTGAATCATCAATACGAACTGAAGGCTTCAAATTGCTGAGATCGGCACCGCCCCACTGCGACCCGAGTCATTGGATTAGAACGGGAGGAAATGAAAAATGATTATGAAAACAAATACAAAGTACAGTAGGACAAATAGTGACTCGTGTATTTCACTGCTCTTCTGACTGAGCCGCTGCATCCTGACTCCGCTCTGCAGCGGTTCTTTCTTCTAAAGCCGGCGGTGCAGGTGTGGTTTTTCGAGAGAAGAACATAGTTATCGGTAGTTGTTGTCGCTCTTTTTTCTTCTGGGCAAAAAGATTCTTATAAACCGACATGCCACCATCGATTATTTTTAATTTGGCAAGCTACGTGTACATATTAAACCGCAACGTTATTGACAAACAGGTAGAGAAGAAGCGGAGAGACTGTTTAGCCAATCAGAATGCAGAACACAATGCACGATGCAAATCCGTGAAGCAGCGAGACCGTGAAAGGTGAACCGTGTTATAGCGAGGGGTCACTGTATTTAATTGACAACATTTTTAATACGCAAGTGAGAGACGAGAGAAGAAATGGACAGAAATAATGAAACGTTGAAGACCAAGAAGAGATGAGAGCGAGACACATTTTCATATGAATTTCGATTTTTTTTTTTTTTTGTCACTTCAGGGTGGCCCACGCAATTTAACTTTTGTTCCTCCCTGTGCCCCACAGCTAAAGATAATCTGGATCCACCCCTGGGCAAGAGGAGAATGCCGACAGATAAGAGAATTAAAAGATGAACATAGTGGATGTTGAGACTGTAAAGAGTGACAGGATGTAATGCAGATATGTAACTAAAGAGACAGAAGGCAAGACATGTTGAAAAAAGAAGGAGAGTGCATGGGAGGGTAGCTTGTTAGAAGCGTGAGAAAGGGTGGGAACAGGAGACAGAAAGGGTGTGGAACAGAGATTTTTTTAAAAAGCACATCAATCATAGGCAGCCGCTAAGCAAATATTTTGGATGTTTTTTTTACCTCATTTGAATTTTGTAATGACAAATATGAAAATACATAGCCATTTGGGCCACAAATTCTTATTTGTTTTTTTTTTTGTAATATGCAGTGACGCATTAAGGAATATTGTGGTTAATACCAATAAACTAAATAGGTTTAAAATAGATAAGCTTTGGAAACTAAAGGTACAGTGCAGTGGCCCTGAGAGCTCAATGCACATTCAAAAAAAATTCAGGAAATCTATTTATTAATTTATAAATTTAAGTTGTTGAAATTGCAAAAAATTAAACAAGTTTAAGGTCACCTTTAGTTTCTTCTTTTTTTTTTATAGTCTACTTTATATTCTATTGTTTTATTTGTAGCAGATACATCTCTATTCCTTGCAGTGGGACTCCTGTACTGTTCAGTGCATCCGGAAAGTATTCACTGCGCTTCACTTTTTCCACATTTTGTTATGTTACAGGCTTATTTCAAAATGGATTAAATTCATTTTTTTCCTAAAAATTCTACACACAAGACCCCATAATGATAAAGTGAAAAAAGTTTTTTAGAGTTTTTTTGCAAAATCAATACAAAAATTAAAAAAAATTGAATAATCACATTGACATAAGTATTCACAGCCTTTGCCAAGACACTTTAAAATTGAGTTCAGGTGCATCCTGTTTCCACTGATCATCCTTGAGATGTTTCTACAACTTGATTGGAGTCCACCTGTGGTAAATTCAGTTGATTGGACATGATTTGGAAAGACACACACTTGTGTATATAAGGTCCCACAGTTGACAGTGCATGTCAGAGCACAAACCAAGCCATGAAGTCTAAGGAATTGTCTGTAGACCTCCGAGACAGGATTGTATCGAGGCACAGATCTGGGGAAGGATACAGAACTATTTCTGCAGCATTGAAGGTCCCAATGAGCACAGTGGCCTCCATCATCCGTAAATGGAAGAAGTTTGGAACCACCAGGACTCTTCCTAGAGTTGGCCGCCCGGCCAAACTGAGTGATCGGGGGAGAAGGGCCTTAGTCAGGTGACCAAGAACCTGATGGTCACTGATAGAGCTCCAGCGTTGTTCTGTGAAGAGAGGAGAACCTTCCAGAAGGACAACCATCTCTGCAGCACTCCACCAAGCAGGCCTGTATGGTAGAGTGGCCAGATGGAAGACACTCCTCAGTAAAAGGAACATGACGGCCTACCTGGAGTTTGACAAAAGGCACCTGAAGGACTCTCAGACCAGAAGAAACAAAATTCTCTGGTCTGATGAAGCAAAGATTGAACTCTTTGGCCTGAATGCCAAGTGTCATGTCTGGAGGAAACCAGGCACCGCTCATCACCTGGCCAATATCATCCCTACAGTGAAGCATGGTGGTGGCAGCATCATGCTGTGGGGATGTTTTTCAGCAGCAGGAACTGGGAGACTCGTCAGGATGGAGGGAAAGATGAATGCAGCAATGTACAGAGACATCCTTGATGAAAACCTGCTCCAGAGCGCTCTGGACCTCAGACTGGAGCGAAGGTTCATCTTCCAACAGGACAACGACCCGAAGCACACAGCCAAGATAACAAAGGAGTGGCTTCAGGGACAACTCTGTGAATGTCCTTGAGTGGCCCAGCCAGAGCCCAGACTTGAACCCGATTGAACATCTCTGGTGAGATCTGAAAATGGCTGTGCACCGATGCTCCCCATTCAACCTGATGGAGCTTGAGAGGTCCTGCAAAGAAGAATGGGAGAAACTGCCAAAAAAAAATAGGTGTGCCACGCTTGTAGCATCATACTCAAAAAGACTTGAGGCTGTAATTGCTGCCAAAGGTGCTTCAACAAAGTATTGCGCAAAGGTTGTGAATACTGATAGTTATATTTTCGTTCATTATTTTTAATAGATTTGCAAAAATTTTAAACAAACTTTTTTCATGTTATCATTATGAATAGAAAGATAGAAACAAAAAAATGAATTTAATCCATTTTGGAATAAGGCTGTAACAACAAAATGTGGAAAAAGTGAAGCACTGTGAATACTTTCCGGATGCACTGTATATGTCACAAGCTTGGACCAGATATGTTATTTGAGTAGAAGACACATGATGTGAATCATGTAGTACAACAGGCACTCTGGAGTTTGACAAGGGCGTATATAAAAAGCGAGAAAACATACAAAACCAACAATTGTTATTTAAACAGGATTTTCATGAATCAAACACTTGTCACAGTAGTATAAAAGAAATGCTCTCTAGGCACACAGCAGACTACATCTACTTCCAAAGTACTCCGATGCTTCAAGGTAAGTCTTTGGCAGAATAGAAGGTTTGACTTTTTGTTGTTGTTTTAAAAAATATATATTTCCCCACCATATGTAAGCCTTATCAAGAACAAACTAAAAAAATGTCACTTTAAAAAACAGATTGTCATAGATTTATTTTTGTTGTTGTTTGTTTTAATCTTGATAGTAACAATGAGGTTAGGCAAAACATTTTTACAACTGTACAATGTATTTGATTATGACATGGCTTCAAATGTTAGAGTATTAATGCAACTTCAAAAGGAAATTAAATATTGCTTGCTTCTCATTTATCAAACACTAAGAATAATTCAGACTGATACATATTGTGAGCAATATATACCAATAATATAGTATTTTTTTATGTTTGGATAGAAATAAATTGTGGTCATGATTACAAGAAATCTGATTTTATGGTATTTACTTTTTTTAAATTGTTGTAATGCCCCCCTTTTTATGTCTGCTTATTCCCATTTAGGACCCTGATGGTCACCCCATATATGTACTGTTTAAAAGTGTAAGCTTGTGCTCAATCATGTTTTTGTTTTCTAAAACTATACTAAGTGAAAGGAAGATTGTGTTAGAGGGAAGGGATGGATTGCTATTTACGTACACTAAAGATACATATAAAGGCAACACTATATTTTTGACTCCCATTATTCATGAGTTTAAGTAAAAGATCCAAGACTTCTTCTATGTACAAAAAAGGTTGATTTATCTCTAGTGCTCTTACAAATTTCTTAAAATGTATGTTAGTGAGCACTTTACCTGTGCTAAAATAATCCCTCAATGTTTGACAGGTGTGGCCCTCAAGATGCTGAATAAACAGCATGATTATTGTACAGATGTGTTTTTACATGAAACAGTTTGACGGTCAAACTCCACAATTCAGTACAACATGGGTTTAAGTCTTTGCACATGCTTTGAGCAACTAATTTCTCACATATATAATGTATTTAGAAGCAAATCTCTGAATTCACTTTACACGATCTTTAACCCAATTTTAGAAGACTGTCACGACTTGTGGTTGGAAATGGGAAACAAGCAAATACCTTTCTCTTGCACCCAAGTCTGCTGAATCGAACCATTAAGTCAGTCCGCCTCTTCCTGACAACACATTATATCGATGCAATGTGAAATGTGTCTATTGTCCAGGACATCAAGCTGTCATTATTTATATGACCACCACAGGTTACTTAACCCTATGAACCTCACACTATTTGCAGGGTAATTTCACTACATTCAATTTTAAGCTCATTTCTTGGCAATTACGGGGGCTAACCATAATATCTTATATCTTTTATTTTTCATAACAGTCCAGGCTATCCAAATCTTTAATCATTTGATTTGATAATACTTAGATATTTTTTATATTAGCATTAAACTAAAATATCCAAATAAAATGTATCATATTTTTACATGTATCTCACGTATACATATTGGCAGTAAATATATGTTGTTTAGCTGTTGGGTAGGCCCACAAATTCCTTTTATTTTTGTTTTGTTTTTTATTTGTATTTTTAATACAAAGTGGGATGTAATATCATACATAAAATCAGCTGTGATTTCAAAACCGGATCAGCTAAAAAATGTTTTTGTCATACAGAGAAACGAAGGGTAGATGGATAGATAAGACTTTATTAATCCCACAGTGGGGAAATTTTGTCGCATCACCAAAAAGGGTAAATTCTGCTGTTTATTTTAATATGCGATATGTTGGGAAGCGATGAGGACTTTGGGAATTATTCAATCAAGAGTAGCAGGTGTGATAGACGCAGAGCTACATACAGTACATGCATAGTGTAATGAAGAATACATTTGATGCAACTTTAAAGTCCATTTTCTCTGCAATGCTCAAGAATGAAAACGATAATATTGCTAGAGTTGGAAAAGTGACTCAATCTGTCAGTGTAGCCAGTTGGAAAAGTGACTCAGTCCCTGGAAGGGCCATTGATGGAAATCGTGCAAGCAAGTTGTCGCAGGGATCCTGTACCCACACAAGCAAAGACCTGAAACCATGGTGGAGACTAGACCTCCTTAAGACATACACAATCTATAGTGTCACCATCACCAACAGACAAGATTGTTGTCATCAAAGGATCAATGGAGCTGAGATTCGCATTGGAAATTCCCTCAATGACAACGGCAACGCTAATCCCAGGTAAAAATGCTGGTTACCTTAAACTAGGATTGAAGTTACAGAAAAATACAATATTAAAAATCTGCACAGTTCCAAAACAGGGACACCGTTATTAATCAAAAGTAATTATCCGTATCTAATTACAACAAATGGTGAGATCTCTAAATGTTTTTCCTTAAAGTCACAATGGTTTCCCCATTATTCTATATTTCTTTGTTTTTTTCAGATGCGCTTTGATCTCATCTATCGCTGCAGGGGCCTCCCAAACCTTTAAGTGCAAAGGAATGCAGGGCCGTTATTTAAACATTGTGATTCCTGGAAGAAAAGAGTACCTGACACTTTGTGAGGTAGAAGTTGAGGGTGAACTTTCAGGTGAACCTGCTCCAACTCTTCTTAATATTGCTAGAGTTGGAAAAGTGACTCAGTCCTCAGTGAGTTGGAACGGCATCCCTGGAAGGGCCATTGATGGAAATCGTGCTAGCAAATGGGGGCAGGGATCCTGTACCCACACAAGCAAAGACCTGAAACCATGGTGGAGACTAGACCTCCTTAAGACATACAAAGTCATGAGTGTCACCATCACCAACAGAAAAGATTGTTGTCATCAAAGGATCAATGGAGCTGAGATTCGCATTGGAAATTCCCTCAATGACAACGGCAACGCTAATCCCAGGTAAAAATGCTGGTTACCTTCAACTAGGTTTGAAGTTACAGAAAAATACAATATTAAAAATCTGCAGTTCCAAAACAGGGACACCGTTATTAATCAAAAGTAATTATCCGTATCTAATTACAACAAATGGTGAGATCTCTAAATGTTTTTCCTTAAAGTCACAATGGTTTCCCCATTATTCTATATTTCTTTGTTTTTTTCAGATGCGCTTTGATCTCGTCTATCGCTGCAGGGGCCTCCCAAACCTTTAAGTGCAAAGGAATGCAGGGCCGTTATTTAAACATTGTGATTCCTGGAAGAAAAGAGTACCTGACACTTTGTGAGGTAGAAGTTGAGGGTGAACTTTCAGGTGAACCTGCTCCAACTCTTCTTAATATTGCTAGAGTTGGAAAAGTGACTCAGTCTTCAGTGGGTTGGAACGGCATCCCTGGAAGGGCCATTGATGGAAATCGTGCTAGCAAATGGGGGCAGGGATCCTGTACCCACACAAGCAAAGACCTGAAACCATGGTGGAGACTAGACCTCCTTAAGACATACACAATCAATAGTGTCACCATCACCAACAGACAAGATTGTTGTCATCAAAGGATCAATGGAGCTGAGATCCGCATTGGAAATTCCCTCAATGACAATGGCAACGCTAATCCCAGGTGACAAATGCTGGTTGCCTTAAACTAGGTTTGAAGTTACAGAAAAATACAATATTAAAAACTGCACAATTCCAAAACAGGGACACAGTTATTAATCAAAAGTAATTATCCGTATCTAATTACAACAAATGGTGAGATCTCTAAATGTTTTTCCTTAAAGTCACAATGGTTTTACCATTATTCTATATTTCTTTGTTTTTTCTTTAGATGCGCTGTGATCTCATCTATCGCTGCAGGGACCTCCCAGACATTTGAGTGTGAAGGAATGGAAGGTCGTTATGTTAACATTGTGATTCCTGGAAGAAAAGAGTACCTGACACTTTGTGAAGTGGAAGTGTTTGGGGAAGAATACGATGCTTCAACTGAAAATGAGTGCAAGTTAGACTGAAAAGAAAATTACACTCATCGGCTCATTTAATCACAAAGTTTATGCTTTAAAATTAAGACAATGTTTTGGTAAAAGGTTCAATGTTTTCTGGATGGCATCTGTAATGATAACATCCTTTTCTTCAATATATACATAGCATACACCTACATATTGTTTTTAGATTTGTTTAATCTGATGTTAGCATTAAATTATGCACTCAGATTAAAATATTAATTTTGACTCTTTCTTCAAGAATCCAATGGTATCATCACTTTGTTTGTACCATTAGATCATATTTTCTGTTTGACAAAATACTATACTTTTTCTGTCATCTATTCAACTGTTTAAAATGAAATTAAATGGTGATGTGTACTTCAAGCAAATTTTTGAAGCACTGTTTGTCTTAATTCAAACCCAAGTTTCAACTAAAGGGATGCATGACCAGTTTTATAACTTTTTCTAAATGTATTACTTACTGACTAGCTTTGAGTAAAAAGATTGATAATCCACCA
The DNA here is from genome assembly GCF_029030835.1 of Brachyistius frenatus. Lineage (NCBI taxonomy): Eukaryota > Metazoa > Chordata > Actinopteri > Embiotocidae > Brachyistius > Brachyistius frenatus. The sequence goes on along the minus strand of NW_027210613.1, from coordinate 4,146,453 downwards.
GAACATGAAATATGAATATAAAACTAGGGCTGGGCGATATGGACAAAATTAAATATCACAATATTGTCAACTGAATACCACAATGTACCACAATATATACCACCAAAATATTGGTGCTTTCAAAAAATATGTAGACAATGAGGTTATTGATAAAGAATAATCAGTATATATGGATATATTGACCAAGAATGTAAAGGCAAATAATAGGACAGCAAGAACTGTCTAGAATTTTCTTCAATTAAATAAGTGCTTCAAGTTGAGTTAATTTTTAATTTCAAATCAAATATGATGGACTATAAAACCAGTAAAATGTATCACTGCCCAAATTATGGACTATGCTGTGACTGTATCTAGCTTCTGGGTTCACCTTGGCTATTTTCCAAATGATCTTGGTGTAGTTATATGGTGAGTTTATGCATCAGACATGCAGAACCCTCACATTAAATTAGGGACAAATGATATTTAATACACTGTTTGGAGTGTTTCTTTGGACTGTAGTCTCCACCCACTCACACATCACTGGTAATATACACATTTGTGAAGACAGAGGACCTTCTTTTCATACCAGCGCAAAGCTGGTCTAAACACAGATCCAGGTGCATTTGCATTTTGGTACAGTGCAAGGAGGCTTTTTTCTGTGCTTGCGCACAGCGTCTATTTTTGTGACTCAAAATGAAACAAGCTGCGCCAAGATAGATGGAACGACTCAAAAAGGGGTGTGTTGGTAAAGATGCATTCAAAGACTCAACGAAAGGTAAAAAAGATCAAAATCAAACCCAATCTAATCCTGACATATGGACTGAAGTGGGTCAGACTTTGCAGTTCCACCTCTAGTACGAGTTAAAACACCAGGCTACAGCTGCAGTTTCAATGACTAACTAGTTACATCTAACCAAAATTTACCATGACATTGCAGGAAGCATTACATGAGCAAACACTCAAATGAGTTACATAGCACTTAATAACAAACAAGTAATGCCAGCATAGCAATACCAGGTTGTTATAGTATCTGCAACAATTAGCCAACACACCAATGAGCCTTGTCATCTTCGAGCTTTTGGCTACAGAGGTGAGCAGGTAAACTGTTTAAACTGTGCTTGCTTGGAGAGGTTCAGTTCAAGTTATACACACAACAAGACCACAAACAAGTAACGGGAACATCTGACTTACTTAAATTATTGACTCACTGTAATGACTGCAGTAATTGCTCAGTGTATTCAAGTAAAACAATGTGCGTTTACTACGGAAATTCCAAGGGGAAGTCCCAATCCTTCTGCTTTCTTTAACATAGTTTCATATACAATGTTTGTAAAAGAAGAATGAAAAGAACATTATCACACAAGTAACAATGTAGCACTTAATGAAAGCAATGACAGATATGACAACGCGCTTTTATGGTTCTCTGCGCAACTAACTATTTTGCTATAAACTAGACGGCATCTTTATATAGTTACAACTATGTGAATGTGTAAGTGGTACAATAAAAAGCTTTGAAAGAGCACTATTAGAACATGAAAGATAAACTCAGATGAATTCTACCTTCTACAAGAACCCCTGTGTCCCAATTTTGCTTTATTTAGTCTGGATTAACCACCAATGTTCATATTTTCTTCCTATTTTTTTTTAGCTCTCCTCTCTTTACCTTACCAGTATTTCCCTATCTCTTTAGTCGGTCACACTCTTGTAATACCTAGTTATAGAACTCTATTGCTTCAGCACACCCATATTTCAGATGTATTCTCTGGGCAATCCTACCATCAATTATGACACATCATCCAACAGTCTCACAGGCAGCAATACTTCCAACATGGATGCTCCATCACTGGGAAACTGTTAGAGAGGGGTCGGTAGTGGTCCACCCCCAATTCCATCCCCATTTCACACACACACACACACACACACACACACACACACACACACACACACACACACACACACACACACACACACACACACACACACACACACACACACACACACACACACACACACACTTTCTACAGTATACATCAAGGCTTCATTGGGGCCAAATAAATCATCTAGTCAACAGTGGGTAGAAGAAATGGGCTGACAGCCTGACATCAATGCAGCTTAGGCTTCTTAAAAAGTTAGTGGAGGATGTATTTTGTTTTTAAATTTCAATATTCTCAAGTATTAATCATTGCTGTCGCGGTTGTTTCTGTGTCTTGACTCTAAGTAGGTCTTCTAGGGGAAAAAATATTGCCCAGTCAGTGCCACAGAGTAGCTAATCTCAAACTAAAGGCATATACAAAGCCACAACATTTTTGGCAATCATTGAAAAGAAGGCTCCAGACTTCTGCCTCCAAAAAAAAAACTACCACTGAAGAACAACTGCATTTTTTAAGTGAGGTTAATACCTTTATTTATTCATTTATTTTAATAGATAAATAATAACATGTGGATTGTGGTGCTCTGGGCAAACAATTACACTTGAAAACAGGTTTTGTTGTACTGCACCAAGTCACCATAACACCACTAAACAAATACTATACCACACGACTGCAACATGCACAGTCAGTCCAACTCTAAGTTTACTGTGTTCAAAAATTATTCATGAATGAATTGGCTTGAAACAAACTTCGGTTTATACTATACAGACATGTCATATGACGTAACCATTAACATCTGAAATCTCTCAGAAACCACCAACATTGCAGCTTGCATGCACAATGTCCACCAAGGACATTAAGTCATTGCAGGTCCATTTAGTAATTACAACCAACCTTAGTTACCAGTTAGACCAGCTCTTGTGCCCTCTACTGCCACTGCTTGTTTTTTTGATGCTGCTTCTCCTTTCAAGGGCCAATTCTGCAATTGTCAAAGAAGGATCAGAGATGCTTACCTCTGTCTCTGTAAACACAACAAAGCCTAAAACAGAAGGTAAAAATACCTTTATCTTAGAGCTACATTTTCCCCAACTTCAAATACGTTCAGTTTTTCCTTTATTTTGGTTGTAGTATGGATTTGTCATAACTGAGCACTTAAAAAAAAGAAAAACAATTTAAAGGCAAAACTGTCTTATAATTGAAGTGCCTTTTCAACAGATATGCAACAAACTTGACTTGTAACTGGCATTCCTCAACAGGTAATTTATATACCTACATGAGCAACCCACTGAATATGTAACTGACTTCTCTGGTTACTGGCATCCCTCGGAAAGTGACCAGCATTCCTATACAAGTCACTTTAGGCTAACCATTCCAAATTGAAACTTTTTTAATTGAAGCCCCTTTTATACACACTATATAGTATTAAGTATTTTTTATAGTATCTTTGTTAAGATGCTGTACCTCAAGATTTAACACTGGCCTTTACATTTAAGTTTGTGATTCATGTTGTTTTACGCGTTATAGACCAGTTTGAATTTGACCGTGTTTCTTCAGTATACTTGTAAAAATGTTAATAGAAAGATTCTCATTCACTTAAATTGCAGTTCTATCTTTTTATTTATATTATGGTATCTATTATTTTCTATTATGTGTACAGTGCAGAAATCTAGTTTTCCTGAAACAGTAGACATATGTTTTAAAAAATTACATTTGTAACACAAAACAAGTTGTTAAGATGTTTTCATGCTCATAAAGTATAATTCCAGTCTGATGTGCCCCAGGGGTTAATTTCCGGGTTGCTATTATTCTGCATTTATACCATAAATGATGTATCAAATGTGTTAAACACAGTCGCTCCTACAATGTTTGCAAGTTACAGCAAGCTGTCTAAATAATATATTTCCAATATTACTTGATGTTATTCAGTATGCTCCCCCATCTGTTCCTTTGTTTGAAGAATTCAACCTCACAATTTATGATATAAAAATATTGTAAATATGCTCTTTTAAATTACAATTTGAGAAAATAAATATTTCTGAGCAGTCAGCAAATCTCAGTCCTCCCATAGTTACATTACATTTCCAATTGGATACATGGGTCCAAACTAATGGAACTACTGTTCTCATTGATTGAAGTGTTTTCCTTCAAACATTTTAGAGCAAATTTTCAAATTGTAACTTTGTTATATATTTCATTGTATCTTAATGTACATAATTTAGTAAGAAGTATTCAATGAGTCCACATGGGCTTACTTTGTTGTATGTTGTTGTTTGTATCAATTTGTTTAAAAAGTATCTGTACAAATTAAATAAATACATAAATTCACAAATGCTTTGTCAAAGGAAAAGTATTATGTGGCTCCTCAGTTCTCCTGTGTAAAAGGTGATGGGCTGACATGTAGTGTATTCAATACATGGTACATAGCATTTGGTTGATGTAGCCTTCCATCACTTGCTTCTTTGAGCCATTGAATGAGGAGATGAGGCACCAGGGGAAATCTTTACTCAAACCGTTAGTGCTTTGTGCTCCACCTGGCATTTAATCACTCTATGGAAGACTGGACACCAACAAAATATACCTTTGATTGATGCATGTGTCAGTTACTGTGCATGTTGCTGTATGGTTTTCTTGTATGTTTGAATTTATATTTTTTTAACGCTATTAATCTGCATGCGTGTGTATGTACTTTCCTTCTCACTTTATTTTTGTGGCTGCTAGTTGATTTGTCTTTGCTTGGTCTTGGTTGATCACAAATCACTTACTGTATGACTGGTTTACCTCACACTGAGTACACCTACATTTAAATCCAACCATTAGGTCCATTAAGCATTTATGCCAGGATCTGAAAAAGCCAAGCCAATTTATAGTCAAACAAATTCTGAGTAAGAGAAAGTAAGACAGAAAATAAAGTTCTATATACACTTGCATGCAAGAACTTCCCATATCAATGCTCACATACATTTATACAAAGAGCATTGCTTTCAAGTTGACACACACATGGACCAAATATACAGGAGGAAACATACACTCACACATGCACAGAGCCATCAGAGCAAGGTCAAGCCTGACAGCAGGCAGATGAAGAGCCACTTAAGGAGACCTGTCTCTTGTCTTTATCCTGTGCTTCCCCTTTGAGAGCCCTATACTCAAAGAGCATATTGATAGGGAATAAACGATGAAGTCATAGTTGCTCACAATGTCAGGTGGAAGAGAAATGAATGGACTAAGTGTTAAGGTAGAGGAGAAAGGTAGAACATAATTGTGTAAAATTGCAATTAATCACAGAATTAGTAGAGAATTAATCATGTTGGGTGTCTGTGGGGAATGCTGTCTCATCAAAGTGCCATCGTCCAATTTGAGGAGTCAAGTAACGCAAGTATGAAGACATATAATGACATCTAATGTCATGCAGACCGAAGGGAAGCTAGAGAGTAGAAGATCCATTGCCATAAGATAATGCAATTAATTGTATGCTAAAGCATAAAATGCATAAAATAACACACAATGGTGTACAGATATTCATACTAAATTTGATAGGGAAAATAAGATAAGATAATAAGAAAATACATAATAAATAATGTCTGACTGCAACATAAAATCATAAACCAACCCTTTCACCACACCCAATGTACACAATGTCAAAACAAACTGGATTTTGGAAATGAATGCTTTATATTATCAGGGCTTAGAGGATGAATTGTAGATTCTGTCTGTGTTTGATACTGTTGATTTTGCTCTGTGGAGCAGGCCTATCACCTCTGAAAACACTGGAGACCCACTGGTTCAGCGCAGATTATAAATATGCATAGGAATCAATAAATATTTGGCGGTGGGGGAGAGAAGAATTGAGAAAAACACAGGAAGAGAGTAAGGGTCCTGGAATGTTCATCTTCATTTATTACAGTCATTTATTCTCTTTCTCTCTCTGCCCTCTGTTGCACATGTACACATACTCACTTTGTTACCTATGCACACACACACACACACACACACACACACACACACACACACACACACACACACACACACACACACACACACACACATATATATATATATATATATATATATATATAGACACAGCCAGAGAGTGGGAGAGAAGGAAAATGTCCATATCAGCAAATTATGCATTCTTTTCTCTGCGACTGTCCCTGTGGGGCTGTGCGGCATGTAATAGCAAGTGCACTCCTCTTACTATTAGCCAGGCTGTATATTTGTTATTTTAGGTCTGTAAGGGAGGCCTGGGAGCAGTCTGAGACACAGGTTATTCATCCATTGACTTCCATCTGAGATGTTTGGGCAAACTCCACAATTCAATCCAAAATGGAAACTGTACTTTGGAATTCTTCTGTCTCTAAGATGACTTTAAAACTTTATGTCTTTGGGCAGAGAAGTTTTTATTGTTGTTGTTGTTGTTGTTGTTTTTTTTTTTTTTTTTTTTGGGACTGTACTCCCTCCCTTCAACAAAATAGCTACATTATAAAGCAAAAAAAGAGTTACTTATATTGAGTGTCACGTAATACCTCATCCATCTTAAGAATGTAAATTGTAGAATTTATTGTGATATTATATTAAAAGAAAGTAATAATGGTGCACACAAGCTTACCAACAATATATTACCAAGCCAATATTTGTGAGAAATAACTTCTAGGTCTGTTTTTTTCCTCCCAAATAACAACTTGAGATTTGGGTCAACATGATCAAACTATAGTGTATAACCGAGAGCCGTAAGTCCGCAGAGTGGATGAACTGCATTTTGTTACTATGGGCTTCAATGTGAAATATTGCAATAGTAGTGGTGGGCCCAAAAAGGAAACATCTCAGCTTCTTATTCCTCCTTTATGACTAATAATAATGGCCCTACTTGTCTTGCTTCAGCACCTTTCCGACATTCATTCAGTGTGCAATTTGCTGTGTGTCCGTACATCAAGTGCCCTGACACAGACTCAAAGTGGACCCAAATGACCTCCATGCAACATTAACATTTGACAACAGACAGTATAAATGCACATTTGTGATATTACAACTTATCTTTATCTAGTAATTGGTGACACTGGGTGGTTGTAACAAAGCCCAGGGGGTAATTTGATATTGTAATGATAGCAGGTTGTCATAGCAGCTGGATCATTGTCACGCTTCCCCATCTGTCATTTCTTAATAGTGACAAAAGCAGTCCCTTCTTTCTTAGCAGAGTGGGAGGAACTTGAATCTGTCTGTACTTGGTAGAATGGATTTTGTTTGTTTTTCATACAGGTAAAAACAGCTTTTGTTTAATAGTAAATCTTGGCTAAAAATAGTCGGAAAAATATTATGAATATTGCTTTAATTTCTGTAATATCCTGGAGGTACATTTTGAACTGTTGTCACTGAAAGTTGTGTTCACTACTGTGTCTAAAATCATATTTATGTGGTGCCAATTCCCATGATAAAGTTAACAAGGAAAACTTTACATCATGTCTGTAATGACGCTGTAATGTTTTCTTGTCATTATGGGAGATAAATGTGTCTTCTGCTTACGCTTCTTTATTGCCAACATTGTGAACTCTGATTTTTAATGGACATTCATTTATAGTAAACCCAGCACAATGGTCTCTTTGATAATACTATACGCATTCTGGCATCTATGTAAATGCTTCTGATGAATTTAGTCGGCTTTCTGGGGGCACTTGGGTGTATTCCAATGTCTACTGAACTATTCAGTGTCTCCCACTCCGTCTCTCTCCCTTCACATTTAATGTTTTTCATCTGCTTCTTCCTCTTGTTGGAGTCTTCCTTTGCCCTTTCCTTTTCTTTCACATTTTTTCCCTCCAATTTTCTTTCAAGCCCTCTTATCCTCTCTTAATTTCTATCACACACAAACCACCTCTCCTTTTCTCCATCTCTGGCATCTTAATAACTTCTAATACATGCAAGCCATTGGGTTTTATCGTGTACTCCATATAGAGCAAACAGGTGCATCATTAATCTAAGCCCTTTGCAGTGCTAGCTGTGTGTAATGGTAACTGGATAACACATTGTTTCCTATGTGAGCCGGGGCATCCATATTATCTACCATCACTCCCTAATAAATTACACCTGGAGTTGTGGCATTTTGTCTCTGTGTGCCTAAGCATTGTGCTGCTGGACTTCCCTGGTGGATGAATGGATATAATGCAAGCGTGTTCTCTAATTGTCCCCTCATCTCTCTTGCTAACACCCACACATGCTCTCGGCCTTTCTCTTTCTCGCTCTCCAGGTTCTTATCTGGTTACACATGTATAGCAGACTTGGTAAAATGACCGACATATTAAAGAACATTGTGCACTTTTCCAAGACAATTATATTGCAGAGCAAACTGGGGGACATAAACAGGACTTACAGTATTTTCTGTGTTCATGGCGCAGAAGGCATTTAATTTTTCTTAATGTATTACAGGTGATCCTGAAAAGTATTACAGAATGCCAGTAAACACTGTTTATGTTTGATAAAGGAATAGTCTAACATTTTGGGAAATGCATCAATCAATTCTCTCATATAATTTGTATCTCTTCCCTCTTCATTTAGCAAATAGCAAAACAATGACAACCATTACTTGCTGCAAACTACGTCATCTAGAGTGCTATTAATTTAGTATTGGCTACAATTTAACTTTTTCCACTGAGTTCATTCAACAAAGTGTAATTTTCTTTACAGAAAATCCTTCACATCAATGTCATGTCAGTATTTTCAGTTTGTCAACTTAATAGCTGATAAATGAGATAAGTCAGGTGCCGAGGAGAGTACAATTTTAGCTAAAGTACTTACAGCTAATGTTATTGGCAAACATGTATAGACATTTTGATGCCCTATAGGTGAAACACACACTCGCCATCCTCATTCTGAGAATCACATGCACTTTGGTCAGGTAGCTAAGCAGTCACTGGCCCCAGTCATTGTTACATAGTAAACACTGTGCCTTCGATGTCTTAATGGAACCTAAACCTACACTTTCTAATTTTCTATTTTTATAATGTTAAAAAGAACAAAAGCTTTCGAGTACCTTTGATGGATATTTAACCCTGCATCTGTTCTTTACACAAGGCCGAGGCTAAAAATGTCTTAGACAAGTCTCTCAAGTAACACACTGAAATGAAATTGATATTGATCTCATCTAACTCTCAACAGGATAAGAAGTCTATATCCCAATGTGGGAATTCTTTTAAAAGACACTGAGAAGGGCATTATATTAAAACATGCAACGCTAACGGTGATCTAAGCAGATTGTGTAATATGCTCTTTAACCTAGCACTCGTTCCACTGGTTCATTTGTCCCAGGGCACCTCACTAAAGCGCTTTCATCAGCCCTTTCATCTAACCACATCATTCCCTAGTAATAAATACAAATTTAAACACCATCTGGAAAACATTGGTTCTTAAAGTGACCCCAGTGTCCCTCCGTCTTTGTTTGAGATTTTTTTTTTTTTCCTGTTAGTGTCGATTCTCTACCAGTGTTTAATTTCAGTAAAAAACTTTGTGTTTCCAAGCAAATGGCACCCTGTGGTGATGTGGAATACACACAAACATTTACACCTGAACGATCACACGCACACCAACACAAATCCACATAAGAACCTCACACTTCACACAACATACATTAAAAAAAACAAAAAAAAAACAGATTAAGGGTTTAAATTTGAATCTTTTTTTAAGTCTTGAAGCTTCGGTCATTATACGATTTTTTTTTTTTTTTTTTTTTTACTTTAGAGGGGAAACTATCCTTTTGTTTTCTTTTTTTGACTTCTTATTACCTAGGCAATTAGCAATTTGTAAAAATTGCTGTGTGTATGTATGTAATTTTCTGTTGACCAACATAACTAATAGATTAGAAAACTGTGTCAGCACTAATGGTGCCTGATCAGTTGGTAAAACACAAGTCTAAACATATGAGGGACGTAGTTGCCTGTGCCATCTCTTTGCACCCAAAATGTCAAGCGACCCCATTATTTTTTTCTATTCCATACAATTACTTTATCTCACAAACCAGCATTTGTCTGTCTCTCTCTGCAGACCCTCCACAATATACACACAAAGAAGCACACACACATGCGCATACACCACAATGATACAATTTCTTGTACCGGGTCCAAGTCCAGGGATAGCCTGAGGATGGGCACCAGTTGGCTGCCACATTTGGCTGGTTCCACACCGTTAGTCAGATATGGGCTCAAGTGTACGGGGGGGGGGGATAGTCTTTTAAATGATACCTACCCCACTGCATGTGTGTATGTGTTCACAATTTTGTGCACTGTATGTAAATGGGAAATACACACATACTGTACACGCATATGCTTCTACACTCACGTACATGAACATAAAGGACTGTGGGAGTTCATGTGTGTACTTGAATTTGATTCTGTTAATATTTGACAAGTTTTTTCCTGAACAAAAGCAAGCTCTCCTGTCCAACTGTTCCATTACGCCTGCTAGTGAAAATGTGTGTGTGTGTGTGTGTGTGTGTGTGTGTGTGTGTGTGTGTGTGTGTGTGTGTGTGTGTGTGTGTGTGTGTGTGTGTGTGTGTGTGTGTGTGTGTGTGTGTGTGTAGTCATGCAAGCTTAATTTCCTGATTCTTCCTTTTTCTCGTTCACAACGTCTTTTTGGAATGGGTCTGTTTGTCCTTTCAAAGAATATAAAAATGTGTGTTAATGTTTACTGCCTTGCAGCTACCAGTATTATTAGTGAAATCTCCAATGTGTTGTTAAAACATTCGCAGGCCCACAGCATGTTCACATCAGCACATTACCTTGCTTCACTTGAATACTTTGTTCCCAGATGTTTTTCATGTTGGTGCAGACCAATGTTTTTATTTTATTTTATTGAGCCGTCCTTTGAGCTTCATAGTTATATGTCATGCCAATTCTAGATAAACTTAAAAAAAAAAAAAAAGGATTTTAAATGTCAGAATATTATAAAAACTATCTGTCTTATCTTTTGTTTTGATGTCTCTTCAGTGCATATTACTTACTTGCTATCATTATTTTTAGAAATCACATTGAAAACATAATGGCTCAGCCTTATTCCAAACGGTGTACTACAATGTTATGATCCACAGTCAGAGATCTGCTGACTGCCTAGCAGTTGACACAGGAATTAAGTCTCTGCCAATCTTTGGTTAAATAGGTCTTCGAAGAAATAACATATCCTGAAAAAAAACATGGTTAACTGCATGCCAAATGCCACCAATAATTCTGCAAATCAGAATATTACTAGTGTGATATTTTACGCATGTGAAACTGTTCAAAACAGAGCATAGTTTTTTCTGCTAAGTACAGACATGTATTCAGTTTCTTGTTGTTGGCCTTTGTTAGGCTTTTTATTGTGCAATAGAGTAGGAGGAAGGCACTTAATTGTCCCATTTAGAAAGCTTGACCTTGCTAGAATCTAATTAATTAGTGTGGTATGAAGGTTAATTAGTAACGAAGGATGTCCATGCATCATAAAGCCCCTTGTCTTCACCCACGGTGGCACTCAGGCAGAAAAACAGTCATCAGTCATCCCCTTTGTGAGAAAAATCTGAAGTGATCCTCACACATTTAGTTCATTTCTATCCAGCTCTTGTTCATTGACCCCTTCTGCCATGAAAGGCAAAGCATCCACCAGGTGGGATTCTGTATTTGAATAATCAATGAGTTAATGGGATGTCCCATTGTATTTGATGGATGAGGTTTGTAATGTAGAAGGTGAAAGTTTCAGCCATCCTCAAAGCCTAAAGCTACATGTACAATGCATATTTCAACATTTCGGTCTCTAAATGAAAAAAATCAGTATTTATTGGAAATGGAAATGTTGTGGAGACAATAGGATTGGTTAGGTCTTGACCGATGATCAACTTTTACCCAAAAGTAACAACCTACCTGCTCCCAGATGCTACTTTAAATTAATACCAAAGCATTTTAAGAAATAGACCTAGTTACTTTCCGACCGAGAGTCATTTAAGATAAATTATATCACTCATGGCTGTAAAGCAAATGTGTGGCTTGAACAAGCAACCACTTGGCTTAGCCTAGCTTGCAGACTGGAAGCTCTGCCCAAAGTTAACACAAGTAAAAAAAATAGGGTTTGTAAGCAAGGAGGGTGACTGGCAGCATCATACCTCTAAAAGTGCTGATTGCTTGATTGGGTAGCAGAACTAACGGTTCTGAATATAATTTTTTGTAATAAAATACTTGGCCTGCTACACAGGAACATCACACGCATTTCTTGTCATTTCAGTCGGTTATCATATGTACATAAGCTCCTACTAAAAATGTAATTATGAAAAAAAGGACTATTTAAAATGCTACCCATGGCTTTTCAATCATAAGTGAACTTCATGGGTGGTGGCAGTCTTAGTTATGGCAGGCTGAGTTGATAGATGCTAACCACACATGTCTATTCATAAAAGCTGTAATTGACTGTCAAGTAGTGATGAAACAACTGTGTTATGGGCAGGGCTCCAACCGCTTTCCGTGGAATCAATGTCAATTAGGTTTAAATACACAGATCTGCTGCTAAAATGTAAATGGGGACAAGGAAAACAATAGCTAAGTAATTGATATAGTAATGAATCCTCAGTTTAAGTTAGCCTTCTGGACAGTCATTGAGACAGTGCGGGGAAAAAAAAACATTTTTATGTGGGCAATAAATTGCTGGCTGTTTACAATGCCATACAGAAATATACTGTGAACATTGTTTATAGGGGAGGGAAATGTTCATTCACACAGTATTGTTTTACAACACACAAGTTGATATGTTTGGCATGGCAGCTGGGATATATCTGCTTGTACTACTCAAGTAAGCATTTTTAAACGTTTAATGTTCTACAGTCCACAACAGTGAAACTAATAAGGTCAAAAATCATCTTGCTTTTATTAATTATTACATTGAGTTTGTTACAATAATGGATTTTCTGTTTGTCAAGCAAATAATCAGTTTATCAAGGTATTGTTTTTTCTAGTATTTTGATTATAAAATTGATTCATTGTGTGTGGACTAGAGTGATACAAATGAGCCTTTATCCCTCTCTTTGTTTCTTTTCGCTTTAAAGCATCATTTGAATGATATGGTCTCTCTGAAGGGACTTCTATTCTGTTGTTACAGGCACACACACCGTTTTTTGTGAAATAAATGTTCCTTTAAACTTGTAAAATATTGTGCTCATAAAATTCCATATTTAGTCTTTTGGTTTTTCCAATTTATAATAAATGTTTTCCTTCTTTTTCTCAACAACAGTCAAACTCTCCCAGGGCTTGTCTTTTTCTATTTTTTTTAACTTCAGGGTCTTGTTATGTTCAGTTAAGACTTAAAGGCAGCCATTTGTATGGCCTTACATCCCACAGAAAACCATCCTCAAAAGCTACCACCTGAAGTTTTTCATATGATTTTGCAATCAAAACCTTGGGAGATGCTCAAGTAGAGATGGACCTCAGACTGCTGAGCTGTGCAGTTTTCCATCTATCTTTGGAACAGTAATTGACAGGAGAGGAAGGTGAGAGGGAAGCAGAAGGAAAGGAGCCTTTCATTACTGTCACAGGTGTAGCATTGCACACCAGTCGCTGAGTCTGCATAGTGAGTCTGTGACTGGTTCAATTCAGTTGAGGGAATTAGAGATTTGAGAGCATGTGGATGGATTGCCTGTCTGTCATGACATCTATACTGTACAGTACATTCTAGATCTCTGATTGGAGAATTTCTAACTGCACAAAGGATTTAGAATGGTATGTAGATACATGCTGCACAAGATCAGGAGAATACGTCCTCTTCTCACTCAGAAGGCGGTGCAGGTTCTGGTCCAGGTTCTGGTCCAGGTTCTGGTCATCTTATGTCTGGACTACTGTAACTCCCTCCTGGCAGGTCTACCTGTTAGCGCCATCCAACCTCTGCAGCTCATCCAGAACGCAGCAGCTCAACTGGTCTTTAACCTCCTAAATTCACTCGCACTACTCCGCTCCTCCGCTCCCTTCACTGGTTACCAGTAGCTGCCCGCATCCGTTTCAAAACATTGGTACTTGTGTACCGTGCTGCGAACAGATCGGGTCCAGTGTACATCCAGGACATGGTCCAACCCTACATCCCAGCCCGCTCCCTCCGCTCTGCTTCTACCAATCGGCTTGTTGCTCCCTCGCTGCGAGCTAAACACCCTACAAAATCATGGCTATTTGCTGTCCTGGCTCCTAAATGGTGGAATGAGCTCCCCACTGACATCAGGACAGCAGAAACTCTGTACATCTTCCGCTGCAAACTAAAAACACACCTCTTCTGACTTTACCATGAACAGTAGAACTTTAGTAGCACTTAAAATGGCACTTACTGATAGAACTTTGTAGTTTGGCTTTCTTGAAGAAATTGTATTTTCTTGGTTCCTGTTGTTCTGGGTTTTGTACCCTCATGGTCGAAATGCACTTATTGTAAGTCGCTTTGGATAAAAGCGTCAGCTAAATGAAAATGTAAATGTATGACAACAACAATTTATCAAGTAACATAACTTGTGCAGCTTTTTGTGTCATTGGACATTTTTCTCATCTGTTTGTGGTACAAACAAGGCTTCCAGGGGTGTTTTCAAAAACAAAAAAAAAGATGTTATCACTGGGGCTGGGTACCAAACCATGATGTTTTATGGCACAGATAAAATTGAGGTACTATCCTCTATCAAAAAATGCCTTGTCATTCAGTACAACATTTTAAAACGTAGGCTACATCCATCACATCTGTAGCTTCAGAAAATAACGTGGGTTACACGCTCCCCCTCTAAACTGCATGAAACTTGAAGATCTGTACCACAATGTTTAATGTAATTTTCTCATTATTAAAATAGATATTATTAAAGTGTTATATAAAAAAGATGTTAGCCTATATCAATGTACAAACTCAAAACAGTATGTGCACAAACATGTGTGCCCATACCTAAGAAAGAAAGAAAGAGACAGGGAGTATATGTTGTATGTGTAGGTGGAAAGCAGAGGTAAGACGAGAAATTGCAAAGGACTTGCAAGTCTTGCATGGTAATGAGAAAAGGGACACTAATTCTTCCATTTGATGTTCTGTAATTATGGTGTCCACGACCCAGTCTGGCACACCAGCCAGATTTATGTTCTTCTATGCTATGAAAATGTGTGTGTGTGTGTGTGTGTGTGTGTGTGTGTGTGTGTGTGTGTGTGTGTGTGTGTGTGTGTGTGTGTGTGTGTGTGTGTGTGTGTGTCTGAGTGTGTTTGAGCGTGTCTGTGCATGTGTGTGAGTGAGAGAGAGAGAGACAGAGAAAGAGGATATAAAGCAAGATAGAGAGGAGAGAAGGAAGAGCTAACTGGCAATGGGAGAAAGGGGTGGGAGGCAGAAAGAGTGAGGAAGAAATTTAAGAGTGTTATAAAACAGAGTCTCCTGTCTTAAATCACAGGTTTGGCCCCAGTGGAGGGAGGCTGTGATTACTATGATATAAGGTGTTGGCTGAATACATTTACATCTTCTCAATGACAAATTCACCTTGTTGGAATTCAAGCCACCGCAATTTCAGTGTTAACAAGAATTGCAGATATAGGGCATACGTTTTCATTGGCTTCAGTTTATTGTCTTTTGTAATAATAAAACACATTTTTTTTTGTATTCTTTCCTGATCAAATGACAACAGATTTGCCTCTGAAACATAACAGCCATACTAACATGCTTGTATTCAATGACTTTTAAAGCTTAAAGCTTGTTACATCAAACCATTTATCTATGCCCCTTTATAAAATCCCTTAGGATGCTGGAAAAATGGCCACTTAAATGATTCAATCATCACAGTTCTATTTCCCAAATTTGAGGGCCATCAGCAAATCATTCAGAAACCACATGGGATCTTGTCTCTTTGCTAATGTCATTAAGCTGTATTGATTTTCAATTTTTTTTTTTTTAAACATGATTTATTTGACAATGGTATTGACCATTTTTTTTCATTATTGACAAAATCAATAAGTGTCTACATGTTGACTGTCGAGTAATCATGGCTTATATAAACTCCTAACGGAAAAAAGTTATTGGACTTTTATGAGTGTGCCATAAGCTATGAAAACAGTGGAGAAACAATTATGAAACACCAGGAAAAATAATAAATAAATGCATTAAACACACACACACACAAACACATTTCAGGCTCTCTGCCTAAGTTACCCTAACGTTGTTTGTACAATGCAGTTGACTTGAGTGTCCGAGTGAGCCTAATTCAATGACCTGTGAAGGTATATCTTCACACAAAGTCTCTCACACATTGAGGGCAGAAGCTCTTAGTCTCTGCTAAGTTACAGCTAACAAGCTCAGCTACCTCCAGGTGTGTGGCCTCAAAGCTGGCATTACCTCATGTTCTCCCAGCATGCACTAGTGGGACCTGACTTAAGGGAATGAGAAGCAGCCCTCCAGCAAATTATCCTCATCCTCATTTCTTTTAACTATTTAGATTATTTTTTTTGCACTTGTACAGAACAATGAACTACTTTCATGACATCAACTGAATTTATTTGATTCCATCTAGTATAAAAAAAAATGCATAGTAATTCGGAACCAGTTATTGATACCTAAGGAGTAAATGTCATCGGTGTTAGAGAGCTAATAAAGAGTTTGCCTTTGGGTTGCCCATTCAGATAGATATAATTACTCGGTTTCAACTTCAATACATCTTTCATACCATAAGAACATCTTATTTCACTCTTTTCAAACAGATTTTTGGCCACCTGTCTAAGTTTTGTTTGTGAGGCATTTAGTGAACATCTGTAAATAGTTGTGTCTACCAATAGCTGTTTAGAGAACATCAGAAAACTGCATCTACAGCAAAGCTGTCTCATGTTACACGCTGTAGAGGCATGCGTTACATGCAGTGTAAAAAATATCTAACAGGAGATCAAAGTTGCGACAAAGTTTGATGCCAATAATGTTATGAAAGCGCTTTGAGTGTATAAAAATACCAAGAGGCTAAACATTTTTTTTTTAGATCGGTACTAAAATGTATAGTGTAATTTATTTTTTTTATAAAATACTTAAAAACGGTATTGAAAAAGCATCGCACAAGAACCAGTATCAAAGTAAAGGCAATGGTTCGGCAACTGTTATCGAAAATATGTTAACAATACCCAGTCCTAACTGTACCAGTCATTCAGGTCTTTTGAATAACTGTAGTTCTGTAATTTTGCATTATTTATAGAACAATACATTTTTTGATGGGGGCTTTACCACAGAAAATCTTTATTGAACAAATGATGTAGGTTTCATCAATATCAGTAAATTGCCTATCTTCATTCATATAAAATATGTGTGCTCCAATTTTACTGTGACTTAATCAGTTACCCTGCAACAATACATCACTCTAAGTTTCTATTCTGTGATAATTCTGTTTCCTTGTCTGCGTTTCATGATACCCATTAAGCTCACTTTGGTTGATGTTACTATGGTGAAAATTAACAATCGTAAAAGGTGTCCTTTGGTGTCCATAATGACTGGGGGATATTACAGCCTGTTTGTTGATATTGTAAGCTACCTCCCTGATGACCCGGGAGACTTTTAACCCTTTTAAAGATGATTTATTGCAAATACTCATTCTTTTTAATTATCCCTGCAGCTAGGTGTCCAACAGTTTTGTAAAGCCATTACTGAAAATCAATACTCAGCTCTTAGGTGATGAATTAATTAATGAAGTGTGAAGTTTACCCTGAGTGAGGGCCCATTGATGAAGAGAGACACAGTGATGGGGTGGCAGAAAGAAAGAAAGAGATGTGGTTGAGGTGACTCCGAATGATTTCACATCAGTTGGTTTGAAGCATTTTAGCACAACATTAATTGCACTTAATTTGTGTTTTGATTTAAATAATTTGTGGGAAGGGCTTGGAAACAAAAAAAATTCTGCAGGAGACGGTTGAGTAATTTCCCCCTCATGCCTTTCGACAGCCAATCTTCCAGACTGGCTAAATGGATCATTATCTTAGGGCCAATTCAACTGAGGGAATTTAGTCTTTAAAGCTTTTCAGATTCTTATTCCTTCTCTTATTTTATTTATTTCTATCAATGTGCTTTGCGTGTAATATTTCCTCAACCAAAATGTTGGCAGTTCTTTGACAATCTGAAAACGAATGCACCTATTTTAACTATTTTAAACTGTAACCAGTTTGACCTTTAATCAACATCCAAGTCATTGTTTCTGTGTTCTAACAATATCTACATGTCTCCGAACATGCGCAACAGGGTGCTAAAGTAAACACAATATAACTGGCGCAAAATAATATCAGGTCTTATTCTAACAAACTGTGTCATTGCTATTACATAAAATCATTGTTTCATGTTGGGTGTACATCTATGAGCAGGACAGCTTGTGAAAGAAAACCAGGATGACAGCCAATGAAATTCACGATGCAAATGTGGGACAGAGAAAAGCAGCAAGGGAGATATATGTTTGTGACCTGAAACATGCTCCACATACAAGCCGATATATATTTCTGTACGTATGTAAAACTTTTTGCCAAATGTCTCATTCTATCCCATGTCTAAATTAAACTGCCCTGCGGCTGAAATGACTACTTTTCTCAGAGTGCACTACCTTGCAACTAATAGTTCCCATTATTCATGGCCCTACAGCAGAGGTCACTGCCATGGGGTTTACTTTTTTTTTTTTACCTCTCTAAATTGGAAGTCAAGAGAAAATGAATTGAGACACCCACACTTGGAATGAGCTATAGGTTTGACTTTGACTTGTCCTCAAACTGCAAAGTGACAAAATAGTTGTATATATGTCATATGGACAGTTGGAGATTGTGCTGGAGGTCAGCATGGGTGTTGATGTCTCAAGAATTTCAGATGAAATATTATGATGTTGTGATTTTATTATTGTTGTTCTTTTTGGTTTTACTTTTCACGCACATTTAGCTTTGTAGATTTCATCTGAGTAGAAACAACCATCCTTTGTGCATAATAATGATTTCAATGGCTAGATATCAAATAATAAGCACAGATTTGTATCTAATATTGTGAATCAAAGTCAAAATGTTCAACACAGCTTGCCCTGAAATAGTGCGCCCTCTGGTATAATAAGTGTACCACTTCACGGTAATATGCAAGGTAGTATGCATACATAAATCATCAGTTGCTACTTAGCCAGAGAAACTAGCCTATTATGATGATATGATATTCAGAATTTCCCTACTATGGAATTATTAGTTTGGATAAATAAAATAAACTTGAAATGTATATTAATAGTCGAGTGCTCTGAAATTCTGAAGCTGACCAACAGATAAGAAGTGATTTTGCCACAGCTTTCACTTTGTCTTCAAATCAGATATTTCTGATATTATCTGAAAAAAGCTTTATGAAGATATTATTCACCTCAAGCAATATACTGACCACCCAATCCTGACCAAGTCTTCAATTTTACACAACTGCCAAGAGGAAGTTATTTCTGATAAGACAGACATCTGATAAATTGGTGATTTAAAAAAAAAAAACAGCAGTTGAATTAAGGTGATGGGTTGAAGCCTGGAACTGTTTGTCACCTTGCAAGTTCAAGGTCTGGCTTTTGAAAAAAAGAGACATTTTCCCATAAGATTGAAAAATCCTCTTTAACTGATGTTCACTGTGTTGAGCTTGACCTTTTCATCTTCCAGGCAGGGAAATTATGTTATCACAGACAAGGACAGAATCATTCTGCAGACACTCTGGCACACATGAACACAGCCGCACGATTATGGTTTACATAAACAAGTGCAGTTACATTTCTTTTTTTTATGATCTCTGCGTTTCTGTGGCATAGTTTACTCAAGGCTGCCTATTTTGAACAATTATAATCCAAACAAAAATTCTGACAAATGTGGTCAACTGTGAACTTTATTTTGCACTTTATTATATATCAGATTGCATATACTCTTTTTAGTTATGATTTAACTTCAAAACCAGATTCGGGAAGATTTAATGGCAGATGTTTGGTTCAACAGCAACTTGAGACTGTAATGTTAGGAGACAATAAGATCCTCATCTTGTATTCATGCATTACACACACACATGCACACACTACAAAACAATAAAAATGTCATGCCTTTATTCATAAAAAATCAGGCCCTTCAGATGCAAAATGCACTGCACATACCAAGTTATCTGCCATCAACTAGAATCACATTCACATTCCCTGCCCTCAATATTATGCATATTTGCACGTTTCATTATTTTTCTAATTACAGGCGAATGGTGGAGTCTGATAGGATTTTATGTCTTTCACTAGCTCAATTGTCTGTCAGGCAAGATGGATCCCCTCTTCAGGTGAGCAATATATCAGCTTTGCAAGTCCATATATTGTCTTAAGCATGAGGTAATGTAGCACTGATCCATCCAGGTACACTTAGTGTTCATTTATGGTGTATTCCGATGTTGCAACAAAGTGTTTCCGGTTTATAGGCCTTTTGGGCCAATCCATTTTTTTATGTTTCCGTTATTAAGTAGTTGAAATTCAGGTTTGACACAATTAAGATGACTTCACGTCATAGCAGAGTTACTGAGGGTTTAGGATCATGTGTGCCTTTGGTGAAGATGTTATTTCCTGAGGATTATTTGATTGCACAATAAGAAACTGTACAGCACATTAAAATATCTATGTTGTTAATATGATCAGCTGCATTGTTCTCAACCCAGGCATGGAAATATGCTTCTTTTTTTTAAAACTTTTTTAACAAAATAGGCTCAGAAAAAACAATCCCCATTACAAAGACTGAATTAAATTAATATTGGCTATAATGTGAGAGTTACTTTTTACGTCCAACCAGTGCATATTTCACAGATATACTTCTTTTCCCAGCATGTTGATTTGACAATAACCTGCAACTGCTCAGTACAGAAGGATTTAAAGACTGGAATGAATACGTTGAGGAAAGTAATATTCTCTTGAATAAAATCTGTCACAAATCAAATTAGAAAGATTAATGTTGAGTGGGGTGAAGTCTGCCATAAAATGTCAGCGAGTGAAGGACCTACATTTAAAGGGGGACAGCTTTCACTAGAATACATCTTTTTTTATTTTGTGGAGAGATACTGTAATTTCAAGGAACTGTAAGTCAGCAGAGTACAGGGAGCTGTTAAAGTTCATGAAGCAAAGGCTCATTGACAGTGGGGATTAACTATTCAATTTCAAAGCAGTAAAATCTTTTGAATCCTTTTGTAAAGCATGCTGAATGCCATTTAACGGTATTTCTGAAAATCTCTCCTTTGGTATCGCATGCAATGTCACTCCCATTTTGACAACTACTTCTCTGCTTTCAGCTCTGAAGTGAGATTTTAAAGTTTATAAAGTGTGTCTGTGAAAGGAAAAGTAAAAAGAAAGATAGAGAGGGAGAAATATCTGGGTCTTGTCAATATTGGTAGGTCAGACTTGCTTCAACTTAAATTGTTATGCACTCAGAAAGGTGAAACATTAACATTTAAATATAAAATAAAAAACAAATGTCTAGATTTGAATGTTACATTCATACAATGCACCTTTATAAAGTACTTTATATTGTCATTGAATAGATAAAAAAAATTAAGATATAGGCAACCAAAAAAGGATTTGCTTTGGATATATATCAGCTAATCATCAAATCAGCTAATTATTTTCCATCAGGCCAGAACTTAAACTAAAATTTGACAGTTCAGTGACTCAGTAAAAAAAAAAAAGTATATTTCTGTCACATGATGGATCACCGGTAAAAGACCCATAAACCCTGTTTATCTTAAAGTCATGGATATGTAAAAGTTAATGGGAACTAGCCATAATTTGGTATGTTTGGCACCATATAATAATTTTGTATACAATGTAAATTCAACCAACTCTCTCTATCCTGGGTTTAAAACATTGTCAACAACCCCCTTAAAAAATCTATCCCTTTTGTCACCTCTTTTTTCTTGTGCTCACTGACATGTGGAATTCCTACTTGCAAACAGTTTGTAGATTTACATATGGGGGCAGGTCGGTCAGTTGGTCAACCAGTCAGCCAGTAGGTAGGTCAGTAGGTTGGATGGATGGGCGGTTATAGAAACGGACAAACAAACAGACAGACAGACAGACAGACAGACAGACAGACAGACAGACAGACAGACAGACAGACAGATACCTTGTGGAAGGGTAAGAGAGGAGGGATGAACCTAGATCAGACTGACCCAGCAAAATCATTCCCTGGGTTATTCCCTCGTTTAATATCAGTTCTGATTCTAATATATATTTATGAAGCTCCCCTGTGCACACGGACATCCTAGTTACTGCAGCAGCAGGTGTTCGGTCGATGTAGTATACAGCCCCGGTCTCAGACAAACACACACACACACACACACACACACACACACACACACACACACACACACACACACACACACACACACACACACACACACACACACACACACACACACACACACACACACACACACACACACACACACACAATGGAACAATGGGATGAAGACGAGCATATTACTTCAGGACACACACATGCACTCTTGTTTTTCAAGCAGGCATTTCCTGGAGGTTGACCAGCTTCACTTTCGGTGCTTCCAAGGTCAAAAAGAACTTGGTATCTCATTACAATCTACAGGTGCTTGTGGAATCCCAATGCTAGTGTGTGTGTTTGTTGTTGTGAGCAGTACATGAGTATGCTGTGTCTGTGCGTGTTTATGTGTGTGTGCTGGAATGGAAATGAGCCCTCTGAGTATGGCTAAAGGGCTCTCACCCTCGCTCACAAGATAGATAGGATCTTAACAAGGATGAGGGCAGAAGGGAAGTTTGTGTGTGTGCGTGTGCGTGTGCGGGTGCGTGTGTGTATGTGTGTGTCCTCTGGCTATATCATTTTCCAGATTTCTATTGCATCAAATCACAAAGACAATTCACTTGATTTTCTGACTTGTGGCATGGCCGGTGGTGAGCTGAGAAAGCTATTCAATCAAATATTTACTGGTATATGTCCTGGCTCACATCACAGCAAATATTATTTATGTTCTTGGCAAAAGTACAGAACTTTCATGTAACAGGGAAAGTGTGAATTTCAAGGATAATGTTCCTGTTATGTTATGTTTATATTGCCAACAACGTCCATAGAAGACAACAGTTGATAAAAAAAAAAAAAAAAAAATTTTTTTTTAACTTAATTCATATGAAATTATTATTTTAGCCTAATAGCAAGTATCATCTGTGAAGGAAAAGCTTTACATAAACATATCTCAGAAACTAAAAACACAAAGAGTTATATCATTACATTAGATGACGTATTCTATCATTCTAAAGAACAGTTCTTTCCTCTCGGCTAGTGTCGTGTCAATTACGAACTATTTCTTCAAAAGAACAAATCTTTCTGGGAAATAAAACTGAAATGAATCACTTCCCGAAACGATCCGCTCATTTGAGTTCTCAGTCAGTTGCGAGTGTACGTGCAGGGAAACGCTCGCTCACTGAGTGATTCAAGTCATTGATTCACAGGGTTACACACATGGAGGTCGGACTCTTCTCCGCGCTAATGGCTAATGTATCCGGGAGTTGGCACGAGGTAATCAATGGTGTAATTCCTCACGTGGTCACACTTACAAACCCACATGAATACAAACACACACACTTTAAGTTACCAGTTTTCGTAAAAGACTTGCCCAGCGCAGACATACTTTAAATTGTATGCTGGCCTGTATGAAAGAGGAGTATAAAGATTGCTGTGTATGTTCAGTGATTTCAGTGAAAAAATTTGGTGAACACATTTTTTGAACGAATCGTTTTAGTAAAGTGATTCTTGCGATTCAGGAAAATGAAAAGAACTGCTGATGGGTGATGATTAATGCCAGAAGGTGCTTGTAATGTACCTAAAACGCTTTTTGTCATCCACCATTAAACCACAAAAGGAGGAGAAGAACATGTTGCTACCAGGCTCTGGTAAAAACCTGTGTGGTGCTGTGAGATTAGGCACTGGGGTAAAAACAGCAGGAACATACAAAGACTACTAAAGTCAGCAAAGGCCAAGCAAGTTTATTTGTATGGCACATTTCATAAACAAGGCAATTCAAACATCCGGCAAAAGGTTCGGTGTGCATACTCTGCCTGGTAAAGCGAGCATGTCATACGTCTATCACAGCTATGTACAGTTATTTGAGAGTGAAGCTCCAAACGGATGATCCATCAACAGATCAACAAGCAAGAGCCAGCTTTATCACCAGAAGAAAGTAAGTTTGATGTTAGACGATCAGAGCAAAGAGCAGCCTTCATCTTAAAGTTGATAGCTAAAGACAAGCTTCCTATCATGCTTTGTTGAAGGCACATGTCCTCAAAGTCCAATGGTATTTGTTGAGCCTGAGTTTACAACGTGACTGAGTCTCTCTTTCTCTTTCTATATGTGTGTATGTGCAGTGGCAGGGTAAGTGGTTTGGGTCATCTAGTAACAGTCAAATAGTTCCCAACACATATTGAATAGTATTTTTGGTTTTAATGCCAATCCCTTATTTGCACATCACTGCTCTCAGACTGGTTCATCCTATATACTGCCTCTTTGTTCTCGATGCTCCAATCACAGCCCATCAATAGCTTAAGCCAACATGACAGACATCAGACTGCTTTCTTGTTCATTAACACCTTCACAAGGGATACATAAGACAGGTAACATGATCAGCTAAACATGTTTTCCCCCAGGGTAGTGAGCAGAGCTACTCCATAGACCATGCAGACATGCGAGTTGGTTCTTGCCATCAAAAGCTTTGCATCAACTAATCACCTTTGGTTTTCTATTAATAGATATCCCTTGATCATAGAAAGAAAAGGGCTTGATGTAAGAAGAACGTCTTTCTCAATTTTTCACTTTATCTCATTAAGCCACAGTAATTTTGCAGACTAATTGCATATTGTGGTAGAAATAAATGATTTAATAGCTGCTCTAAAGTAAGCAATTCATGTTATCATTTTACAGACCATTGTGTCACAGTAAGTGGCAGTGACAGCAAGTTGTTAATGTCAAATATACAACAAAATGTATTTATGCAGTTAAAAATGGAATGGCAGTATGTTTTCTTTTTTCCTCCATCTGACTTCTAGTATGGCAAAAAAGAAAAGAAAAATGCATATAGAAACTATTCATGACCAGAAAGTACCAATTTAAGGGGGGTGACTTTAGTTCAGCCACTGGAAATACGACTGATAAAGTCCAATTAATGCAATTATTTAACTTCATGCAAATATAGTGACTCATGAGCATGGGAAACTATATAACTCATTGCCTTTGATGCAACAGAGAACTTAGAAAAGAAATGTATAGAAGAAGAATTACCATGCACACTTGTTTATAAAATAGACAACAGAAAGCACAAGTACTGTAACATCTGCCACACTGGCCTTTCCGTCTATAGGGCCAGATTTACTGTAGTGTAATTTTATATCATATGAATAATTAACATTTGGCAAGCATTAAACACATTATATTCAGAGAGGATTGTAACTTTTTCAGGGATACATTTTTTTTTTTTTTACAGGTAACTGTATAGTCCAAGTTTACAGTTTTATACATTTACCCAGGATACACTGGCACATCTCTGAAATAGAACTGCACAGCAGGATAGTAATCCCATATTCAATTCTGTCTACTAAAGTGAATTTGCAAGAGGGATGGAGCCAAAACAAGTCAGTGCACCCTGATGTTCACTGAGGTGACACAATACAATGTGGATGGATGAAATGATGGGGTGTGTGTGTGTGTGTGTGTGTATATCTGCGTAGTTGGAGGACGGTGCAGTGGGAAAGGAGAGGAGAGCCAATATCCTGGATGCATTCACCCTTCATTTAACAGGCAAACTCTCCACCACCTTACACGAAAGTATGACCATACTATATCATTTGACTTGCATGAAGTGATTTCTACATGCACAGAAAACAGGGAGTGCATTTTCAGTATTCTGTCTGCTTCACAAATGTCTTGCTACAGTGCTTGTTGAAATTGTGTTATATTTCCCTTGTGCATTAGCTCCATTTCACATTTTTGAGAATTCCACTTGCTGTGTATGTGAGAAACAATCCTCGCTGGTGGTGAAGTGTGGTGTGATGGCATAGCACTGGTGGTTCATTGCACAGTGAAATAGCAGGGCCAAATGACAGCCTGGATTCCAGTTGGGTGGGAATGCACAGCTGCTGACACATTCTCACTATATATTGCTACATACAGCTACTTGCATGTGGGTTTAGTGGAGTGATAGATTTACTTTAAGTACAATTATAAATCAACACAAGTTATGCAAGTTCAACCCACCTACACAACATTGCGATTTTTCAAAATTCCTGCAATTTCTCTGCAACCGAGATACTCAATAAAAGCTCTGCTGAAGGCATTGCACAACAAAGCAAACCTTTTAAAACCAAAATAACTCCTCATCCTTTAGTCAGTGAGGCTCTTCAACCTCTCATCAAAACAAACTGCATAACGGTTTACTGAAAAAAACAAAAACAAAAATGGAAATATTGTCATAAGAATTAGGCTAGCAATCATTGCACTTGTGTGTTCTGTTGTTGTATATTGGCAGTTGATAAACAGCTTTTAGGAGCCTTACCGCCACCTTCTGGAGGTAGTCCCTCATTACTACCAGGTGCTGTAAAAAACAAAGGAAATAAGATGGTAATCAAAGTATTCTATTTTTACATACTATAAAGAATTTGAATATTATGACCCTACAACATACGCAGGCACGTACAAACGTGCACACGAGAAGATATTACAATATGTCTTGGAGCCACCATTTTTCATCATTCTTTTAAGCTTACCAAACTTACAACATGTCAAAACTGGTATGTAATCATAATCATAATGTATCATTTATATTGCCTCTGTGTAACATACTGACACATTCTTACAGTATGTTTCCTTGAATATTTTTCACCCATGATGACTACACAGCACCAGTGCTTTGTTTTCCACATGTGAAATGTCCAAGAGAATGTCAATTGTCAAATGTACAATTTTCATAGACTCCCCATCTCTTTCTCTTCTGTCTTTTAAAGAAACACTCATCAGGACCAACAGTACTTATTTCTATTTTCAATTATTCTGGCTGAGGGCAATATGTTTTAATGATGAGCTGATTCTCTGAGTGCAGTCTCCAGCTTTGCCATCTTGAGCAGTAATGCCTTTTGCACATGTCAGGGTCGGGGCCTAGTTGTAATCTGATCCTCATTACAGCTGGTGAGGCCAAGAGCAGAAACGGAACACAACTTCTCCCTGCAGCGCTGAATTACTTTTCCACCACCGGGTTCCCCTCTCCCTCGTTCAATGTTTCTCTCCTTGTCTCAGCTGCTTCTCTGTTTGTCTTTGATCTCTCTCTTTCCTGTCTTACCCCCACCACCACCACCCCTACAATCTCAATATCTTGTTCTCCCCCCATCTGCTTCTCCATTTATTTATTGCTCTCTCTCTTTCCTCTCTCCTTCCGTTCAGTCTCAACACTCATCGGGGAGTGCAGTGGGTTTGGAGGCTAGTTTTATTGAGTTTACTCAGGCTCCTGGAAAGGCCTATTTACCAATAAGGTAATGATGAGGTGCATCAAGTCTATGAGCAAATCCTCAAATCCCTCTCAAACCAGTATGTGTGTGTGTTGAAGTGGGTTTATTTGTCTATTGTATGCACTCACATTTTGCCAGTACTCTATATTAGTTGTAGATCCTGCATGGCAGAGGGCTTATCTTGCATATTGAGAGGTAAGTGTAGTATTGAAAGAACCGTGGATAACCTTGTTAAACGGATGTTGCTCTGCATTTGAAGTACTATACAACCTTTTCCGAACATAAATTGAATACATAAATCATTTAACATGGAGCTTTTTTCCTCAAAATCACTTGCAGTAAAATGATATGGGAAAGAGGAATTCTAAATTATGCAATGCCATGATTAAACTCTAATTGTTGCGCAACTCAGTCGCAACTCTGTCAAGTGGATGGATTACCTTGGCAAAGGTGAAGGGCTCACAAACACTGATTTTAACAAATTTGTGTACAAAATTATAGAAAGATATTTTACTACAACTCATGAAGAATGGGAGTGATTTTTGTTGAGTGAAAATAATTGTTAATTGTCCTTTTTAAAGGGACTATTATAAGAAACAGACAATTAAAACAGGTAATTTCGATCAGATTTGTTCAAAACTATTTCGGAAGATACCAGAATGAGTTTACAAAAGGACTTCTTCGGAATAGCTGTATTTTAAGAGGTCTGGCCTTTTTGCTTTTTTTCATTTTCCACAATGAATACATAAAAAGAAACTTTCCTATGTGTCTGACAGATATGTGGGATTATGTTAAAGAGAGGAAACTTTTCTTGACTCCTTAGGGTATATACGGATAATTTATCCTTTACAGGGATTTGTGTCTATCAAACAAGAGTGAAATGTTATATAAGAGAAGTATATCTGGGGGAAATTTATTCAGCTGTAACTGATCCGTTCCCTTTTTCAGTCACTTTTTGACGTTCTTTGATAGAAGAGCTGAGGAATTGACTGGTGTGGACAGCTTTTGAATGTTTCAATGAATGAATCACTGCATCAGAATAGAGATAGTAGACTTTCTTCAATATTCATGGACTAGAGACATGATGGACTATTTGGAAATGAAAAGCCGGTCATATAATGAAAAAAAAAACAATTCTTGGGTTTCTGAGAGGAGAGCTGATATATCCCTAAAATGGGAATTGTGAGGATTATACTGTACATAGGAGGAGCAGTATATACAAGAAGATATTTCTGGTTTTAAACCTTTTTTTAAAACATGTAATCGAAAATTATTTCTCAAAAATAAATGAATCAAATGAAATCAGATTTTATATTTGAATGATTTGTATACCCTATTTGATTCTCTGTACACTGTGCCACAGGCTGGGATATTTTAACGTCATCTGTCTCATTGTGAGTATCAAATAACAAAATATTTGCTTCATTTAAACATTTTACTCAGGGTCAGCTGATCTGGCCAGGGTTACTGAGATCATTGTACGTGTCCTGGACTGTAAGTGCAAAAAATGAAAACTCTTGTATCATTGGGGAAGACCTTGAAGGACCCTGACTCTGGACAGGTTTGCGGGGATATGAGTAGGAGGGGAAGGAGATGAAGAATGATGAAAAAGCAGGACAAAGCCAAAAGGCCACAGGGCAATCAAACCAAAGAACAACTGCAAGTGTCTAGCAGAGCATCATCCTTTGAACAGTCCAGGAAACATTCTTCTACATGAAATTTGTTTGTGATTTCTCATTTGAGAGGCCAGGGAAAACACATCAGGTTAAACAGACATAGGAAAAACAGAAATAAAATGTAGAAAAAGTCACAGCAGAACTACAGAACTGCGATAAATTTCACAAAAATGCAACACAAACAAAAGTCATTTGTCGAGATTTCTCAAGTCGATTGACGAAAACATTACCAGGGCCGAATGTATCTGTATCAATTTAAATGGACCCAATTGATACATCTATATCATACTGGTACACCTGCAAATGGGCATCTATGTGTGCCACTGATTTTTTTTTTTTTCTACCCCACACACCCCTACCCTTTAACCCCATCTCTTCAGTTCTCTATCATTAATGCTGAGTTGGTGGTTTGTCCAAAATCTGTCCTAATCTGACACTGAAATTGACATCCTTATAGTTATGTTGACACAGAGGATTCATGGCAGCAGTGCAGGGCTATATGTCAACTCAACAATAATGGCTTTATTATACAACGCCGCCCCAAGTACAATGGACAAGACAAGGTATACTACTACTAGGAGTACAGAGGATATGAGAATCCTGCCTGTATGATGAATTTTGTGGTTTTGTGTTGATGGCACATTTCCAGTTTCACTGTGCCTCTATTATGCAATTCTACTGCAAGCAGACATGAACTGGAGACACAAAGACACTGGACTCTCTAAGGCTGAATACTTTGTAAAAAAAAAATAAAAAAAAAAGACCAAGTCCTGTGTGTATGAAGATTAGTCTCAGAAAATGAAATGTCAAAACTATTTTTTTTTATCAAGTAAACAAATTACTACATCCCTGTAAATACTGTCTGTGTATTTACACAAAAAAATGTCAAACTCAATTTAAAAAGCTCAAATCAGGCTAAATTTCAAAGGGGATTGTGGGTTGATATTTTTCCTCTCAGTAGTCAGAAAGCCATATTGAGATTTATAATCGTTTACCAGATACAAGATGTCTCTTTCAATCATTTTGGTTTCAAATGGTCATTTATATTGATCTCATCTGCTCAATGAAGTTCCACATCACATCTTACTCTGTCTCTCAGTCAACAAAGGTGTCCATGCTCCCCTGTACTGACTCTTCAAGGAAATGTTCAGCATGACAAACACCTATAAACTGCAAATAAGTTGTAAAAGTTGATCAAATGAAGCAAATAAAAAAAGTGAGATAGAAAGTCTCTGCCTCAATGCTTTACCCAACACCACATTCCCAATAAAAATGCTTTACTAATGTTATATAAACACAGCTTCAGTTCATTCCTGTTTGAAACAATAATTAGTCAGTTGAACAGTTTTGGGTCATACTTCACAGTAGAAATGTTATACATTTTTAATGATAATGTGTCTAAATTCATACTATGATTTGATCATTTACACAAATCTTACCATCGTACATATTATTACTCTGTACTCTAATTCATAGAGATTGAAAAAAACGTTCGCACAATTTACATGCTTTGCACTTAATCATCCCATCCCATTGTTTGGCCTCATATTGTATTGCATTGTTACAGGTCAAACTAGATTGTACAATCTATCCTTGCTGCATTAAATTGTTTCTTCCGTAACAACATGCCCAATGGATCAGTGTCTGAGGGAGAGACACAGTAGAAGAAAACAATGTAATATTATCTGTGTTGCAGTAGGGAGAGAGAGGCATTTGTCTATAAATGATCTTCACTTTATTCAGTTGCTGTATGCATAAGCCGCTGTGCCCTTGTGGGTATGGATGTGTGTGAGAGAGAGATAGCAGAGCACTTGACTGTTGTGTAGAAGTACTATACAATTTATTTTCTACATTATTTCATTCAGAAAAGAGTATTGCATGTATGACAGATTTGTAGAACACTCAGATGCACACCAAGTAACTATCCAACTAGTCATGAAGATGTGCTCCCTAACGTTTCAATAGTGAGCATCCCCAAGTGGTAAAGAACTCTGATCTTAAGTCACTCGTTACTCGTTGTATTTTTACAGCCGTTCATCTTTTGAAGGCTTTGTGAATCCTTATGGTTTGAAATAAATGATTTTTAAGTGCACTGTCGATTGGTCGATTATTTGCTCTCCTTTTTCCTGTGTACGGTGTTCTCCACAAATCAATCCCCCTCTTTTTCTCAATCTGACTCCCTGTTGCTTGAAGAATTGAACAAATTAAATTACTTGTTCTTCCATGCTGTTAATGTCATTAGATTTTGAAGGACAGACACATACTACATCACGATTATGGACTCACCTCCACAAATAACAGGCATTGCCATAATTGTTTCCATAATGCAGGTTTGTAGCTTTAACTTTATATGGGGACATGAATTTAAAAAAAAATGGAACTTTGCTGCAGGCTTTTCCCTCCTGTTTCTCTATTCATTAAATTGTTGGATGAAAACATGGAGTAAATTTGTTTCAATTATTTTTTACCTCCAGTGCAAATATCCATGTAATAATCTGGTCATCTCGAAAAACACCTCCTGGGAGTTGTATATATGGTGGATGTTGCAGTTTATAGGTGTGCTGCAGGGCCCAGCATGAAATGTGTGACCAGCGAAGCTTGACGCGGCACGTTTCAGACACATTTTGCAGTTGTCTGTCTCAAAGATCAGATATGCTTCAGTTTTAATCAAGGCGGCCGTTTTCACTGGTCAAATAACCACTGGCAGGCTTTAGGTCCATAACGGGGGCCTGAATTGTCTTTTTATGCTTTAGGTGTACATTATTCCAACTTGAAATAAACATGCCGTAAACTGGGCTTTAAGCCCTCTTCACGGTAAAAGCAAAATAAATGGAGTAGCATCCAAAATAATCATGTCTCTATGTGTGCTGTGGCTAGTTTTATGTATTTTTATATTAACAATTGATCAAATTAACATGTATAATGCCAGAAGGGATATTTTTTGTGAGGGCAGAAGTATGATCCAACTTTCGCTTCTACAGATGACTTTTAAACTAACTGCTTTGGGATGGAAGATAAGAAGAGTAGCAATCTCAGAACCCATCAGCTATCGGTCTGACAACGATTTAACCTCCAGGGTAACGGAAAATATTTCGGCGGGTCTGGCGTAGCCAGCAGATATCCGGATGAAAACTTCCTCTAATGTTTACGAGTTGTTGTTTACAGATTAATTAGCAACTGAAGACACAAGAATGGGGTTGGAGTTGAGAGACAACTGATATCTTTAAAGAGAAATTAGTATATGAATGCAGATATATTTTTAAAAGCTAATAAAAAGCTAGATTGTCGTCACACGATAGCCAAAGGGTTTTGAGAATGCAATTCAGTCCATTTGTTCCGCCTCATTTCCTCTCAACACAAACTGTTTACCTGCACGCAGCCAAGCCAGGTCAGATCTGATTGGTCACTACTACTCTGACTACAAGTGGACTACAATAGGAAATCAACATGCTTCCAGTACCAAAACTGTGTCCCATCGCCAAGATTCAGAATTGTTACGCATTAAATTCATTAAATTGTTTGTGAAACATTTAAATGAAATATAATAAATCGTAATGTCCAGCTTTCAACATAATACAATCCAAATTAAGCCCAATCAAACATTCTAATACCATAAATAAGACTGCTGGCAAAAGAAAAAAACATGGTAGTAAACAAGGCTGTTGGTATTTTGCTCACACGTCTGCTACAAGAAAAGCCACTTTATGGTCTTTCAGGTGGACCACTCCCTCTGTGGCAGAGAATGGACCAGAACAAAACAGTTGTCTGGTGCTTTGAGCTCCCACCCTGTTCCTCCACGAGCACATATTCCACACAGCGGGCTGTGAAATCATTTTGGTCTCCCTTGGAAGAGAGCCCCCCCATGCAGAAATCCATAAATTCATGAGCATCCACCATCCACACATGAAAAGAAAGGATGTGGTGAAAACAGAGTGTGATAGAGAGTAGAGGGAGAGACCAGAAGAAACGAAGAGGAAAAGCAGGGGAGGTAAGCACACATACAGACATGGTGCAAAAGAGTAAAAGAATAGAAGCTGGACAGGCAGCGGGGAAAGAAAAAGAGAGGAGAGGAGAGGAGACAAATTAATTCTGAGGAGCAGTGTGAGTGCTTGGAGGGACCCAGCATGAGTCTGGTCTGAACCCCCAACCGATTTAGCGCCGGAAGACACAGACATAGGAATATCAAAATGCTGCTCACACACACACACTCACATACATATATTACTGTAACACACATGCATGTTTGCACACACGCACACAGCTGCTCCATTCCTTCATTCTGTTCAGCCCGGCTTCTCACTCTCCCTCACTCTCCCTCTCCTCGCTGGGAGCTCCCAACCTGCCTGGCCTTGTTGCAGCTCTCCCGTGTCTCTGCACTTCTTCTGACTTCATCTGTTCTCATCTTCTCCCCACTTCTCAACCCAGGGATGTAGCACTGCTAACCCTGGCACAGTATTGGCAGCTTGATTGCAGTAGGAATGATAATGTTCTCCAAGCAATGTGACAGTGATCATTGATTCTTACATAAGTTACATATTTGCCTAAAGCGATATGATGATGAAAGCTGTACAGTATTACTTATTTTAGGCCAAAAGGCTGAATTGGAATCACTTTATTATGATAGCAATGTATTATGGCATAAGATATTTTGTGATATTTAAACTGGGTTGTTACATCAGCAGTGGGTTTGAAAAGCACTAATTTGAAAATATATATTTTTTTTGTATTCTTGTTATATTTTATGATATGTATAGAAGCTAATAGAGTGTTAAAGGCTTTAGAGAGCATTTGTTTGGATGTTTCTGGATACTTGATCATTTTATTAGCATTTACCAGAAACATGTTCAATTGCTCACACAGTATAAACACTTGTTCATTCAAAATTATTATATATAACTGGTTTATAAGACTTCTGTAGATGTTGGTCTGGATCTCCCCAGGTTGGTTTGGGGTGTGAAAAATAAAGCAGGTTGAGCTGCCATACAGGCTGCAGCAGTCTGTCGCACTTCATTGACACTAAACTGTCAAGGCCCTGTAGAGGCCCTTTATGATTTGTATGGTGTAGTGGCACAGTACATTTTTCAGGAAGACAACGACCAAAAGCAGAAGCTTGGTCACAACATTGGTGTGACTGGAGGGTAATACCCTGTTCTACAGTGACCTAGCAAAAGCTGTGACATTTAACCCAGAGACATAAAAATCTAAATAAAATAGCAAATCCAATTTGACTTGAGATGCCTGGCTTGGAGGAATTAGGGAATCTTTCCGATATCCAGGTGTGTAAAGCTTGAAGAAATACGGAAAAAGATAGTGCTCTAATTAGTGCTGGTGGCAACTCTGCCTATCGGGGTATGACTATTTATACAGATGAAAATGTCATCTAAAAACTGTTCTCAGGTTTTATTGCCATGAGGTAGTCCAGCCTCAGAAGTATTTCACTGATTTATCACTAGTATTGGCATGCTGAATTGCAAAATTAAAATGGTGAACATGTTATACACATAACACCTGGTTACCAACTTCAAAGCATGGGCTCAAACAGCATGGCTTAGTTCATATTTATGAAAAACACAAGTATACTTATTTGATATTACTGCAGCATTATTGTATATTTGTTTACAGTATTTTATATAACACGCAGGGCGTCTATGTTTCGACAAAAGAGTTTTGAATATAAAGTTACACATTAACATACAGTATACTGTGCATACCATACTGTTATCACCTCAGGGTTTGTGGTTGTTCTCATGCTGATCTCTGTGTATGTTGTGTTCTATCTATAACTTTAATTAAGAATGGGGCTCTGAAACTCAGTAGTTGCTCTGTAGACACCACTGTGACACACAAAGACATACTCAGTCATGTCATTGCCCAAAATACACACACGCACAAGCGCACAATCTTTTGGTTTAGAGTAAAGACACAATGAACATACTTGTGCACAGCGGCATGTAAATGTACACACACACACACACACACACACACACACACACACACACACACACACACACACACACACACACACACACACACACACACACAGAAATGCTCACATGGTGACTTAGTCCCTCATTCACAAAAGGTTAACTGGTCTACACAGATGCAGCAGGAAGTGTAATCACCACAATTATTCCACCACAGGTGCCTATCGGCCTCAGTGGGCAATCACGTGACATTTCCTCACAGTCTCTGACATTTGATTGGTTAATACGGTTCATTCTGTGGCATGGGCATGACACATCAATAATTACAGTGAGGGCAAAAAAGAAAATGTGTCTGCTTGTGGGATGACGGTGGAAGTGGTAAGAGCATGATGGCTGAAGAGGTGGTAAAAACGACTATTGTAAATCCTAAATAAAAGGAGATTAAAGGTAAAGGCAGTAATACATGGGGTTATTGTTGAGTGAGCGAATAATTTAAAGATATGGCAGAATATTAAACTAATTTCAATAACAAGTTATATATTATATTATATTATATTATATTATATGTGTATAAGGTTATTAATGAAGTGATACTTGATGACGGATTCACTATGAAAACTCAGTGAGAAAAGAAAGGATTGCCCATGATACTGTTGCTGTATTTATTATTTCATGTTTGAAGGTCCAATACTAATTTCTTTGTAAGCCTTAAAAAAGGATCAAATATAACGTGGAAAACTGTATGTGACATAATGGGAAAAACAAGTGGTTTTAGACCGCATGTGCATTATGGTGATTTAATTTATTTATTTTATTGTTAAATGAGAACAGGAAAAAGGGAGATAAATTAGACATTAGATTATTCTGCATCCAGCACAAAAGTGCTGGATGTATTCTTTTATAGTGTTCCTGCTTCCAAAGGTCTTGTCTGCCCCCCTCAGGCTGTCAAGCAAATAACATCCCTGAAAAGTTATGAAGTCATTCCATTGTCTGGCCTCAACATTGACTTGGTGTCATAGCAAGGACATAGCAAGGAAGATTATTTAATTATTTGGCTACTCTGATATTACAGTCATTTATCCCTGGGGTTGCATGAGGAGAGGAGAGGAGAGGAGAGGAGAGGAGAGGAGAGGAGAGGAGAGGAGAGGAGAGGAGAGGAGAGGAGAGGAGAGGAGAGGAGTGGAGGAGAGGAGAGGAGGAGAGGAGAGTTTCTAGTACAATGCTTTCGTTAAAACTTTCTAATACTTGTTTCTGTCCTAAAACAAGACTGAGCCTTTTAAGTTTGAACTTTTTATTCACTTAAGAAAAAAAAAACTAAGAATTTTTGGCAATGGTTTTCTCTTCAAAGAGTTACCATTTTTGTTGAATGTCTTCCATTCGTCTATTCTGTGTACCTGCATATCCAGGGATGAGTTGGGATGACATTTTATGTCAGTTACTGTAGATACCGATCAGGAGCTATGAATGGCAATGTACACAAAAGGCAACTGGCAAAGAGTTCAAATCAGGAAAACATCGATCACAAAACTTTATGTCCCATCATTTTTTTATTTTTTTTTAATCCTACCCTTTGGTCTTTAATTATCTATAGCTATTGCAGCCATTTACTAGTCAATGAAGTGCTTTTAAAACACATCCTCCAGCTAGAGCAAACATAATATGGTCAGATTGAAAATGTAAAGACCGGGCATTTGAAAATAGTAAATAGCCACACAATTGCTCTGTTAAGCTGAATGTCATTTTGCTGAGAAGTGCCTGCAAATCGATGTCAACGTTATCATAGATTTATAGTCTGTGCTCTGGCTAAAACCCAGGGGGTGCAGAGAAATGCTGGGAAAATAATGCCTGCTAATAGGACGGGAATGCTAAATTATGCAAATGATGTCTCAGAGCCAGTAATGGACATAGTCTTCTTTTATTAAATTGGGGTTATCTTTCTTTTTTTCTTCTCTCTTAAAAAGGCCATTTGGTATCAGCTTCCAATCTATAGGGGAGGTGTGTTTAAGTTAATTGCTCCTCTCTCGTGTTATTCTGGACTGTTTTGGCTCCAATGAGATACATTATTACAAACTTCTTGGAATGATATTAGCATTTAATGAGGGACAGTAAAATACATTGGGGAAACAGTATCTGATGTGACAGAGCAATTAGGACTATGTTTTATGAGTGCCTCGCTGTCTAGAAGTGTGGCCTACACTGAGATTTGCTCATTTGGAGCACATCTCAAACGTCCCAGGCCATAACTTGGGCTTCTGGGCTCTTGAGAACGTAAATTGCTGGCAGTATTGTTCAACTGCTTCACTTTGTTTTAACTAGATTTTTACCAATATGTCAAAAGAAAAAACCTAAAGAATTTCAGGGTGTCTGATAATTATATTTCGCATTGTCTTACCTCTTTCAAATTTCTATTGGTAGCAGAATGGTGTTTAACTGTGTTTTGTTTCCCTGCTGTGCTTAAGATTGTCTTTTTATGCACTTTAACACTGATTATCTTTACTCTGTCAGCACACAATAGAGATATGGCAAATTGTTATTATAACTATGCTTGTTAAAAAATTTCTGCAAAAGCATTAGTATTACATTTTTCAAAAAGTAATATTCATAAGAAATGGCATTCATTTTGAAAGCAAATCTTTAAAGGATGCTTCTAACTTCAGTATTAATCCATCATATGCCAATCTTAAATGGCACCTATTGTTAGAGTGGGTATTATAGTTATATGTGTTAAAGGTTACAATTTGGAACAAGCTGTTCATTTAAGGCAACATTGATTTTGATTATTAAAAATCACATTAATTGGCTGTTGCAAGTCAAGTCACTACACCTCTTAAAGTACTCAGAGGTTGTGTATGTGTATGTGTGCGTGTGCGCATACACATTACTGTTTTTTTTTATCAAAGGTGTCAGCATGTGTGTTTATGATTTCTACACTATGTTGGAGCTTTTATGTGTCCTGCTTACCCACTCACATCTTCTGCTGAGGTGTCATTTGATACATGATGCATTCAGACTTAGTTCCATAATCTAGCCATGGCAGAACAAACCCAATTGGACTGTGGGAGGCTGAACACAAGACTCTATAATCTTCCACCCAACAGACAATCAATCCCTCCACTGGCCCTTGGATGACACCACAGAACGCTTTCCCTCACCTCTTGCCTTGGTGGGCATTTTTCACGAGTGAGAAGGCTTGTAGAAATTTGCAGTGTATTTCTGGTACATATTTTTCAAGATGTGAGGGACATTTAAAGATTTTAGGGAACGTTCCCTCTCATTTTATTATTATGTTTATTAAATGTATCTGTGCTTGACTGCATGTATTTTTTGCTTCTTGTTTATGACAGACCATCCAACAAAGCTTAAAGATTTTCTTGGGGTTGACCTTTGTTCCAGAGGTGAGCATGATATCACATTAATGCCTTAGACATGGATACATCGTAAAGAAGTGACGTGTTTGGGTAAGTAAAATGCTAATAATACCTGATATAGCATTGGCATATCACACAACAATCACTCCAGACTCTCACAAAAATGGGTTTTGATCTCCAGAGAACATCCAGACTAAATGAAGGTCAATTTCACCACCAAGGAATGGCAAGTAAATTTCATCCTGCCATTTCTAGTCTTACAGTGCCATTGGAAGCTATTCTGTTCACAAAATATGGTTTATGTGGTGGAAATCTCAAAGGCATTTTGAATAACCAACAAATAGTCTGTTTAATAACTTTGCAGCATGTTCATATAGGTGTCTAAAGGTGTTTGGAGAATTGGTCATCTCCGCTGTACACAACCCAAATGGTCCCTCTATTATTCTCATAATCCTGCCCTCTTTGAAACCTTTGTACGAGCCGCTGATAGATGTTGTTGGCAAGAACATCTGTCTGTTCTCAAACTAATAGGAGTATAGAGGGAATGACTTCAAGCAAGGTAGAAGCACTTGAAGGACAGGCAAATGTCAAATCCAAGGGGTATTTAGCTAAATGGGTAAGACTGCAGTTTTAACAAAGCAGAACAGAAAACTGGTGGTATCTAACCAGGGAATCGTTTATAAATGGCATGCCCGGTGAATATCACGAATCAACTAACTGATCGATCGAATCAAAACTTAGCAGACGTGACAAAAACTAACTTCTACAAACTCCAGCAGTTACCTATGTACCAAAATGTCTGTGAATATTCTCAATCATCAGAAGGCAACTGGACTAGCTTGAGGTTCTTGAAGACGTTTCACGTCTCACCCGAAAGGCTTTTTCAGTTCTAACCGACTGGTTGGCATTACCTGGCTATTTACCTCTGAACTGAAGGTTCAATCACACCACAGCTCATGTGACAATACCAACTGAAGAGGATGGCTGCGAGGGTCCGCATCTCACGTGTAACCTTGATGACTCTCAAGGTGTTAATGACCCCTCAAGATGTTAAAAGCCTGGGACTTCCTCATCTTCAGTTAGAAATGAAGAAACCTTTCGCACAAGAGGTGAAACTTCTTTAAGTGCCTCAGGCAAGTCCTGTTGCTTTCGGATAATAACTATTTATGTAACAACGTTTTTTTGTTCGTTCATTTGGTTGATTGTTTTTGATCAAATAAATTTAGAAAAATAATTAGAAAGTATTTAGACGTGTGTCCTCCCTCACATTCTGTTTACCAGTGAAAACAATTATCTTCAGTAAAATGTTCATTAATCAGAAATAATAAACTTGCTATTAATCAGTTAGTGAACTCTAGCTTATCAGGGGACCAGTGTACATAGAAATATCAGCAATGCCTCTGTCTTTATAATAATTAAAAGGAACTAAAACTACTTTAACTTGAGCCTTATACCCCTTGATAGTGTACATATTTTGAACTGGTATTGTGTGTTTGCCAAATCTTTTTGAGTTGCTTTCTTTTCCTGGATTGGTGATACTGTCATTTGCAAAGACTTTACTTACTCTCTGAACATGATCTGCTTCTCTATTGATTCCTTCCACCCTGGGCCAAGTAAATGCCTTGGCTGTGAAATTAGTAATGCGTGTTGTCACGCATCCCTCACAATCATCAGGAGATTGGGATACGTTCTGGCAGTACCTCGGAGCGTAACGCATTTGCATGAACCTTCATGTGAGTTTAATAAAAAAAAAAGGCAAACTATAAGACCTACCACTCTGGAAACGTGTATTGTGCGATTTGGGGCATGCCTTCATCCAAAATGTTATGTACTGTACAAAGCTGTGCAATCTCGACATTGTTCTGTGGCGAAATTTGTGTTTTCAGATAGCCTTTTGGGATTGTTATGCATGTGTCTGCTCTTCTTTCAGTGCCCACAGTTGCAATAAAAAGCTTCAGTAATGTGCAGGTTAAAATTCCTTGTGTTGCTGTTTCATTGAACAAAAAAACAAAAACAAAACATTATGAACAATAAAGTGACCGGATAGGCTCAAAGTAATTAGCCTCTCAAAGATGTGACTGCATGTGTGCAGTCTTCACTGGTCCTTAAGCCAATACTGAAGGACTCAACCTCAGTAGGTATGTGGATCTGTTTGAGATTTTCATGATGAGGCTTTGTAGAAATGAGAAAATAATTGGCATTTCAGTTATGATCAGACTGGGGGCTTACTGTGGGGAGCTGGCTTCCAGTCTGATTTACACTTCAAGAAAAGTGCATAGACAAAAGAAAAACACACACGCACACACACACGTCTGCAACTTTGATCAGGCTCATTGACGAGGCTTTGGGAGGGCAATTCCCAGAGACACGCAAAACTTTTTACTATTTTGGTTAACTCAAAACAAAGTCAAAGCTAAAGAAAAACAACGGTAGGTACTGGATATTTCCTTTTGGCATATAATCTACAATATGCATAATGTACATCATGCTTTAAATATTATTATTGTGGTTTATAGTATGAAGCACATTTAAAAACTGACACTGGAAAAAAAATATCTTTATGGGGCTTAGCTGACTAACATGTCTTAAAATGTGTATTGTTTCTGGACACCAAATGATGTAGTGTACGTACAATGATGTCTTGGTCTACAACACATAAAACATATAACATATAATGAGAGCATACAAAGTAATTTATGGAAATTTAATGACAACTAAATATTGTAATGATTAAAATCTTCTAAATTTTTGATTGTAGAAGTTTGTTTAGGATTCTAAAGACAACTATAAATATCAAGTCGTTGGTTCAATCCACCAAATGAACTAACCTGTTCCATCAGTCACTGCAGCATGAACTAACTCAAATAGATGGCTTTGTTATTCACAGTGCATCAGTGTTTAATGATTTCTTTTACTTTGGATCGAATTAGGCCAACCACTAATTGATTGTAATGGAAATGAGTTGACCACTATTGTCATAAACTGCAATTGCCGCATGGCCCCAATCTCACTGTCTTTACGGTGATGGCTAATTGTTGGTCTGATTGCTTGGCCTTCCAGTGC
This sequence comes from Brachyistius frenatus, assembly GCF_029030835.1. NCBI lineage: Eukaryota > Metazoa > Chordata > Actinopteri > Embiotocidae > Brachyistius > Brachyistius frenatus. Next base: position 4,105,101 of record NW_027210613.1, on the reverse strand, counting down.
AGTGGTTTCAGCGCTAATAAGCTAATTATTGAACAACAATGTATTCTCAGATAATTCAATCACAGTAGACACTAATGAACACAGGGTCCAATAACAAGCGCTTGATATTTCAATTCTACTTGCTTCTGTACTTGACTGTTAGGGTCTGTGTTCACTGCTCAGTTTGGTGTAGATGTCATTTTATTGCAAATGGTGAGGTTAGAGAAACATGTCTTGTAGTCAAAAGTGCAATCATTAATTTCAGAGGTTTGTGACTTTGAAATAGAGCTTGGCTTTAATCCATGTACTGTATTTTATACATGTATTATTTATGCACGGGTAGTCATACAATTCGCCTATTTTTTTCCTGACAGTCTTTTTAGAAAATGTGTGCAGCAACAGAATTCATAGAAGCAGTTTTGTGGTATACCGACATTCACAAGTGTTGTTTTTTTTGTTCTTATTTTTACCTTAAATATTCAGAAAAAAAAAAAAAAAGAAAAAAAACAAGTTTGAAGAAGTCCTTGTTTCTTTGTGGGAAGACACATATACAACTTGTTTAACATAATTGATGTAATAGCATGACACTGTTGATTTGTGACCAAGAAATATCTTTGTTGTTTGTTATTTTTCATTAAAATGAAAGCAAAGCACAGGCTCAGGGCTCGGTATCATAACATATTTTGATTCTGGTGTGTGATACCCACTTTATGAAATCCCATAAAAAATAAACAAAAACAAATTACACATTTTGGTACAAGTCTTTAGTTTCCATGCAAGTTTAGGCAAGGATGTGTGTGTGTGTGTGGGGGGGGGGGGGGGGGGGGGGGGGGTTCTGTAGCTACAATTAACAGATGTCCCCTAAACGCCCCACGCGCTATTTATCACTACACACTCGGTTGACCAATGTTCCCTTAATGTCTCACATGGAAGCTTTCACGAGAAGCTACAATTTACTAATGTTCCCTTAACGCCTCATATGCTATTGGTAAATGCTACCTTAACAGCCGCGTATAAAGAAGCCTCCCATTCCTATAACGCACGCAACTCAGGCCAGAAGTGTTCGAAAAGAGTGAAATACGGCGGCTGTAATGTAAGATTTACCAAAGTTATAACCGAGTGATTTAATCAATGTGGCCGTGTCACCCACTGAGACGCTCCGTATGGTAAATGCTGTGGCTCACTGACGCTGATGAGATCTACTTCTGAATAAATATAGTAAAAGATATACTAGATATTGAATGTTGGTACCAACTGACAAGGTGTTTTTCAATATTAGGTAGCACTGAAGCAATTTTGTCATTGTCATAAAAGTATTAGGTTCCATACCCAACCCTGTATAGATTTGTAAATAGGGACTACTGAGGACCAAGTTTTCCCTGTCTCATATTGCCCTCCAAAAACTCCCTGTGTTTTCAGAGTTAGACCGTGTTCAGAGTGACTTTTGCCCTCTCATTCATTTGGATGGTATTTTAAATATTTAGAGTTTCTATTGACTGTATTATTTTTGATATTGCCTTTTCTTATCCGTCTCTTAGGAGGCTGCATGGCGAGGAAGTGATAACAAAAAAAATAACAAAGCCCATTGTGCAGTATTTACAACTGATGTTTTAGAAGTAATTGATTTCATGCAGATATGTTGTGAACTCGATCTCATAGAGGCTACACTCTTAAACCTCCCACATCTATGCCAAAGTAGGGTGGAAGGGGTCAGACCAGAGTTTAAAAAGGATAAAGATTGAGGCCCCATCAAAAAAGGGAACACGTCCTCTGATTCTACCAAGCAGAGCAGTGCAAAGTGAACAAAAAAAGAGGATTGGGGATGCGATATAAAAGCTCCTGTTAATATCAAATACATTCAGTTCCAATTTCCTAGCACAGAGGGATCTGGTGTCACAGAGGTTCATTTCATTGGCCTTTTGACATGACTAAATGAAATGCTGAGAAATTCATTTTGCTATTATTTGATGGGCAGACAGGATTCACAAGTCTGGTGGCTGCCGGCAAAGGCCAGCTAAAGCTTTATCCCTTATTTAATGTCTGCTTGTCGATACTAGACGAAGAGAGAGAGAGAGAGAGAGAGAGAGAGAGAGAGAGAGAGAGAAAGAAAGAAAGAGAGAAAATAAAAAAGTAGGAAAGTTTGAATCCAGAAAGCGAGAAAGAACTTCTGCAAAGAAATATGCCAAACCAAAGAACAAGACCAATGGCATGGCATATTCATAATGAAAGCACAGGACAGCAAGCAAGAGAGATTTCCCTGCCTTAGATGAAGCCCAACCTCACTGCGGGAAGCCAAATGAACATTCTTTTTTTTTCTTCTTTTTTTTTTAACCATAAAATGGCCGATCTGAGGCTTTACTCTGACACAGGGAGAATTAAGTTGGTTTGACTGGGCTTAGGCTGACTTATCACATCCCGCAGCCGGACACTACACACACAGGCTGAGCCCAGCAGAGAGGACAGAGCAAGAGGACTTAAAAGCAGGTGCAGGATTCCTATGGAATAATGCTGAGTTGAAAAAGACTCGCTGTCTGTACTTTGGGCTTTATTGGTCTCTGTCATACAAAGCACAGCCAGAGGCAGTGCATCAGAGGTGGGAGGTGGCAGGGTGGTGGTAGCAGTACGTACTGTGAGATAGTCTGGAAGTTCTCGGTTGGAATCTATGATCCTGCCGAAACTAAAGGCACTTTTTACTTCCTACGTCCCAAATGACTCTTTCACCTGGTCATTACGTTTGAAGGAGCAATATTCCGCTTTGAGTTATTTCCTGCTGTGTTATAAATGTTCTGTCATTTTTCCTTCTCAGTTGCATTTAAATAATTACTGCTCATAAAATGTTCATTAACTGTAACTATATCATCACATGAAACATTCATTCACAACAACTTCCATCCATTAATGGCTCATTTAGTGGGTCTTTTGAATGTCACAGCTGAGGTCCAAGGCTTTAGCCAGAGGCTAGATAATATATTTGTGTGAGCACCATCTTTATTTAATTCATTTATAACTTCATTCATTTTTGTCTGCCATTGTGGTAAATGGATTCTTAAAACAGGATTATAAGCATTTATGCAGATGCACATATATGAGTAAAACCAAACAAACCCACATATATGCAAACACATGCTGCAGAGGTTGACAGAGGAGGTCAATATGTTGGGGATGACTAGGTAAACATCTCTGTAGATGATTGGTATCTTTTTTTTTGATAGCAATTGAGAGTTATTTTCCCTCAGGCCAATGATTATAGCCCAATAAAAGAAGCACTACAGCAACATGCACACACCCACCCACACATTGTCACATGAGACACAATCCATAAACATAATCCATTTCAGTACAAACATCTCCTTTTTTTTTGCTTTTATCCCCAAAGTGTTGGGACCTGATCCGAGATTAAATGTTCTAAACCTGCAGCACCCACATTTCTGTGTTCTGTGCTTCATAAATCAGGCTCTCTGTCATTCTTACAGGCCCAACACATTTTTTTTCTTGGAAATGAAGACATAGTAGAATCAATTAGGTTTGATAGACCTGACGTCGCTGTGGTCTTTCATGCGCAGTGCTGTTTAGATTCTGTTATTGCTGTGAGAGCAAAAAGGAAAGTTTTATTATCACCAGAGTGTTCCATAATGTAATATTTGAAGAGGCCCAGTACTCCGATGAAGGCCTGTTTCATTGCGGTCAATGTCTTCAACCATCAACTTTACACACATCAAAATAGCTCAGTGAAATGTATGGGAATAGAGAGCACTTTGAATTCCAATTTGGACCAATTTACCTTTTCCTTTCCTCTGATACTCTTATGATTGTGTTTTTGTGTGTGGGGAAAAAAAGCACCTTCAGCCAAAGAGAAGTAAATTTGTGTCCTGTGCAAGTGTTGTGGTGGAACACCACTGTACACTTTCCCTCTATGCCTGCTGACTCACAGTAACGGAAAGATCAATTGACCATGAAAAAATACAAGACGATACTTGCATCAAATATTGTCACTGCAGTTTTGTTGAAAGCTTCAGAGATTAAACTGGTAAATCAAGTGACATGGGCAATCAAAAATACCCCTGAAGGTCTAAAATTTCCTCGTGCACCCATGCACACTTCATCACCTCCGCAACGTGTGAATGCTTACCCACTGAAATGTCCATATTTGCTGCACTGATGTACCAGAGGTTTCATTTCGAGTTTCTGGGAAAATATACATATACACATATGTATGTAAAAAATGATATATGTGTATATGTATTTATAGCAAATTTACTTTTGCTAGTTTAATGGCGGCACATGGTTCAAAGGGGTTGTATTTCGTTTCTTAATTAATCATAGGCGTGTTTGGTGTATAGTATAAATCAAATCAATCAGAGTGTAATTTCCCACTCCCTTTAAGAGCTAGATGTCCCTGTGCGTAAGAAGCAGAGTACATTTGTGTTATACACCCATCTATAGGGGTATATAACTGCCTTAATAAAGTGCCTTTAAAATAACAGTAAAATACTGCGCCACTGACTTTAAGACCAGGTTTTTGTTGGTCAATTGTGCAAACTCTTTCAAGGGCCTCAAGATAGCAGTGACCACACCTCATTTTAAGACCAACCCGCCCATGGGTGGTCAGAGGGGCGTAAGTAGATTTACAATTTAGACAAAGTGGACACTGGACAGAAAAATGACAACTCCATCGGTCTGAATAAGGACACTTGTAGTGTGCTTAGTGACACGTTGCACCAGTTGAAGCATAGAGTCCAAAATGTATGAATAAAAAAAAAAATCACACGAAAAAATTGAATTTGAAGTGAAACCAAAGTCCTTGTATACGTCACACTGCAGCAGACAGTAAAGAGTCCTGACTTTTGCTGACAAAGGTTCATTTACCAAATGACACTGACACTGTATTTTAGACATGAAATAAAGATATCAGTTCACCACCATACCATTAAAAACACAAGTGTGTGTTTCATATCAGTCACTTGGGAAACAATGATCATTGTATCGAATATTAATTTAGCATGAAAAAAATCTATTATATGCTGGTTTATTTAATGATTTTATAGTGTTAACATATTAGCATATTTTCATAATAGAGATGAAGACATTTTTCTTGCCTGGTCTCATAAATTAGCTGATGATCTACAGGGTAGCCTCAAAGTCATAGTCATATAATTCATAAACAAAACAGAAATTATGATTCCAAGTGTATGTCTCTCTAATAACAAGCGCTGGGGAAATTAGGATATTTTATTACAAACAAAGCCATATATTTGATTAGGTTATAAAGATGACTTCTTTGTGCTTCTAGGTCTAGAAATGATTAACTTCCATTGGGGGGCATTAATCATCCTATTAAAAAAACTAATAAATATTGTAGAACAACAACAAAGGGACAGCAGCTAATGACATTAAATGAGGTGTATGAAACGTTATGTATCATATTTTTCCTAAATGATCTTCTAAAGCTAAATCTCCTGAGATGCATTTGTCAGAACACACATCAAATAGATGTTTCTGTTACGTCGGGATAATGGTCTGAATTACAATTGTTTTACGAGAAAAGAAAAGACATGATTAGAAGCTTGGTTGGGAAAAGATATGCTAAAGTAAGTAAAAGAGAAATAAAATAACCAAAGGCACGTAATTTGCAACGGGCAATCCATGTAAATGCAACTGTATGTATTTCCAACATATCCCACATTCACCCTATTTCATACTTCACTTAAACACACTGAATGAGCAATGCATTTCGATCTCAGAGAGTCTGGAGTATGCGTTCAAGATTTCCACCAAATCACTCAATAGAGATCTATTCAATCTCCCATTACCTTTGATTCAGAGAGGCCACCTTAATATGCAACGGTGGCCGATACTTAAAGATAGTCATCCATGTGAATTCATGCTTGACAATCCCTAGAGAGCAGGAGACATGTAAGAAAAAATGGAAGGTGGTCTGGGTGTGAGTGTGAGTGTGAGTGTGAGTGTGAGTGTGAGTGTGAGTGTGAGTGTGAGAGAGAGGGTGGTGGGCAGGTGGAGGGGCAGATGAGGAGGAAAGAGAAAAACAGCATACTGTAAGAGGAGGAGAGATCAACAGATATGCAGCAGACAGCGAGAACGAGAGAGAGGAAGGGTGAGAGAGAGACAGAGAGAGAAAAAAAACACGTATGATAGATATATTTGGATGGAGAGCTTCAAGCCAAATCCATCATGATGAAACTCTCTTTTGTACCAAGGGGGCCTCCGCGTCCTTCGAGTCTTCAGGCTTTGCTGGCTATCATTTGAAAGGTCTAAACCTCTCTCAAAACGGGTGTAAAAATGGGAATGGGATTTTCCCAGGTTTAGATGTTAGGGATGAGATATGGGAGAAGTTATTCATTTTTTAGAATCTGATGGAAGTTGTTGGATGTGAGAGAATTCCTCAGTGGTCTGAATTAATTACATTCATGTTTATTGCTCTATTTGTAAATGTTATATGTCTAAGTTTACTCTGAATTTGTTTCTTCGCTTGCTTTTCTTTCTTTCTTTTTTTCTTTTCACAAAAAGTCCTGCTAATCTCACAGTAGGACATGGTTACTTAAGCAATTACCAAGCACGCCTTGGTTTCATAAATAATGATAATATTGACTCTTGTCCCATTTTGTGCTCATACAGAGTAGTCATAATAGAGAGAAAAGACTGAACAAATAGATAACGAGAAACAAATTTGATAACCCATGAACGTTACCTGTGGGCATGTTCAAACTATTTGCTGCACCACAATTTGGGGATTTCCAGTACGTTTTGAATGCTGTGGTAGTCCCTGCATGTTTCTGCTGTCGGTACTGTAACATCTGATCCCACGCACGTTTTACCGACACCTGTGTTCTACTTCTCCTTTTGTTAATTAATGGCAGTTCGCAAATAGCTTCCAGTTGCATTACCGCCACCTTCAGGTAATGGTACCAAATAACCAGGCGATGATGACAAGGGAATAAAAATTTTTGTTTTTGTTTTTTTTTTATTAAAAGACTGTTGAAGACATAGAAGATATGGAAACATGCAAAACTGTTTATGATTTACAGTTCTGAGAAGCTCAAAAATAATATTGGTGATTTCCATCATTCACAACTGAAATAAAATTAAGCTTTACACATTTTTATTTAATTTTCCTGAACTTTATATTTATGGATTTAATTTTCCCTCATTTGACTTCCACATTATCCCCCCCCCCCTTGTTTTCATGTTTCAGAAATGATTTGAAGTTCAACTTGATAAATTAGCCTTGAGCTGGTTGCATTTTAACCGGTTTTGCACCTGACCTCTGATCCTTATGGAGAAGGGCAGAGGGAAGTAGAAACAGAAACAGTGCTACAGTAACCGATAAAGTAACATATCTTATCTGGAATTATGTGTCTGCAGGTGAGAATATATAGATAGATAGATATATATATAGATATATATATATACAGAGAGGCTGAGAGAGAGAGAGAGAGAGAGAGAGAGAGAGAGAGAGAGAGAGAGAGAGAGAGAGAGAGAGAGGAGAGATTGTGCTACTTGATACAAGCCTGGAAATTTTGTTATTTACAGGGGTTATTTTGGGCTATCACATCATCCACACATTTACAGCATTAGGTGTTTTGCAATCAGCTTTACACACACACACACAAATCTGTTATGTTGCTGTTGAAGCCAAATGCCATTATTCTAATTCAAGAATCAAGTAGTTCTGGACCACAAGAGGCAGTTGTTGGATAGCCATTCCCTTCAAGCCAGTGACACACAGTCTGTCTCTCACACATACACACAAACATATATGCGTGTGTACACATGGATATACACTCCATCTCATCGTATCTCCTCACCTTACCCCCAAAACACCCTGAAACCAAATTTATTCATTCATTTATTCATTCATCCAATCATTTTGGCCCCTTCACTATTTGAGAGGAGGTGAATAGGCCCATTGTGCTGCAACCTGTGTACCTCAACCCCTCAAGCACTCTGGCCAATTTTTGCTCCCATGCTGTCCCCTTAAGAGGAGAGAGCTGAAATGAAAAGCCTTGTCCTCCTTTTCTCCCTCCCGCTCTCCTTGTCCCCCCTGCCATCATCCTCCCATCCTCCTCTCCTCTCCAAAAACAACCCATAATGGGGGACTGGAGGCTGTCTATCTATTTTTCTGCCAAAAGAGGGGAGAGAGAAAGAGTGAGTATAAGTGAGAGGAAAAGAGAGCGAGAGAGAGAGAGAGCGAGAGAGAGAGACCAACAGTGAGCTCATCATCCTTGATTAGGCCTGTCACCACCAGGTAGGAGGCAGCAATTAGCCTTGGCCAGGCCTGTTCCACTGAGACACACGCATGCACACATGCCCACACGTGCTCCCTCGCACACACATGCATAATTACGCCGACACAACAGACACTCGCTCAGACACACACCCATACACTTGGGAGACCGACTGAATGAGTGCGGCATCTGTTAGAGAGTGATTTGGCTGGCGGAGTGAAAGAAAGGATGGATGAATGTGTGGCGAGGAGGAGAGCAGCAGTGGCACACTGGCATGGAGGGATGAGAACAGGAAGAGAAGTCATGGTGAAGGACAGGAGAGGGAGGAAAGTTTGTTATTTAAAAAAAAAAAAAAAAAAGGTGGGAGAAAGGAGAGGAGGACAGCAGTGAGAGGACAATTAGTGGAGAAGAGAAAACAAAGTAAGGATTTATGAAGAATGCTAAAACAGAGGAATAGTTACAGAAGGAGGAATAAATGGAGGGTGGGAGTGGCTAAATCAAGAAACGAAAGAGGGGGATTAAAAAAAAGTAAGTCTGTGTTGGGACAAAAGGGGAAGGCCGAGCAAGGCATGGGATGGAACCGATGAGTCGGAGAAAGACGGTGGAGTGGGGCAACCGTGAAACTGGAAGAAGAAATAAGAGATGCAGGAATGGAGGGGAAGGCAGATGGAGTGATGGAAAGGAAAGGAAAAGGCAGGCATGGAGCAAAAGAGAGGTGGGGAGAGAGGATGGGGGAGGAGAAGGGAGGAAGGGAAGAGTGGGGTGCTGAGATGGACGGGGGAGAGGAGATTGGCTGTTTGGTTTTGATAGCATGTGCCAAATCGATTGTGGCTGACTAATCCAGTTAGTTATGGCAGAGGCATGCAGAAGAGGCGCTTACGGGGGTGTTAGGTTATAGTGCAGGGTGGGTGTGTATGTGTGTGTGTGTGTGTGTGTGTGTGTGTGTGTGTGTGTGTGTGTGTGTGTGTGTGTGTGTGTGTGTGTGTGTGTGTGTGTGTGTGTGTGTGTGTGTGTGCTTCCTGCCCTGTGTCTTGCATGTGTGAAGCATGTGTGTGTTTGTGTGAAGCATGTCCAAAGCTGACATGAGGAAAAGCTACTGCTACGCTGTTATAAAAAAAAACAAAAAAAAACAGTAGTCAACGTTCGGTCATACAGGCGCAGGAAAAGTGCCCAAACATAACGCTAAAATAAATTGCTTTTATCAGAAATTAAAGGATGATTAGGGAGACTAACTTTAATATGTTGTCTTCATTCTTTTGGCTAAATATTGTACTATTTGGATCGTGTTAGGTAGACATTTTGAAGCGCACACAGATGAGGACAGATGGAGTCTGCTGGCAAATATAACCACTTGCAAAAAAGGCTTTTTGTCTGCTGAAAGTGGAGCCGTTTGTAGTTCCAGTCTGCGACAGATTTCCAAGAAATATGGTGCAGAATAAAAATGATCTTTGTCATGTTCCTTTTAAAGACATGGTCAAAAATTATTGCTTTGCCCACAGTCATAACATCAGCAGTGCTTTTGGGTGCTTAGCATAACCTGACCCGTTAGACTGCTCTTTACAATGAGCCACTTATGTAGAGAAGGAACGTTGGCATGTTAAATCACTTCATCTATAATTGCCTGCATTTACTTCTCCTTAGAGGGCCAAACACAAGAAATTCTCCGAGGCCCAATAAATGCCGCTGCTGACCATATTTCTGATTAGGAGCTGGGGGGGCCGAGGACGGGGCTTGACGCTCATTTTTCACAAACAATTTTTCCATTTTTCTTCACAGGGAGACAGTTGGCATTAGATTAGGGCAGGCCTAACAGAGGCAGGGCTGCTAGCAAATTGTGCGGCTTGAAGGGCAAATGCCCCTCTGAATTTATCAACTTATGGCTCCAGTGAGCTGCGAGGGATGGTGATGACCTTAAGATACCCTCCTAAGGATGCCTTTTACCGTCACTCCACGGAACACGCAGAGACTCTTTACAGGGCCATAGGCTACTCGTCTGAATGAGCAGAGTGTTTTGTTTTTTTTAGTTTCATTTTTAATAAATCTGTTAGTACATTGGCTATACATAGCTGTGCTTGGTTTATGTGTTTTTCTTCATGACTGGACCATTGAACTGCACTCAGCAATATGCCTAATGTTGACATTAATATATAATATCTTTTACCATAACAAAGATATACATAACCATAAGGCTTAATATGACATACAGCATCATAATACAACATCAGCTTACTGTTTGTGCCATACATTGATAATTAATGTAGGTTTACAGCTCAAATAACAAACAAATATAAACTTACTGGTATACCACAGCCTATACCACAGAGGTATACATATAAATATTCCATCCATCCATTAGCTATACCCGCTTTATTAACTACCCACTAACCACTGCCCCACTATGCCACCCCGTATAAATATTGATGTTTTAATTTAAAAAAAAAAAAAAAGTATTGGACTGATTTCAAGGTTTCTGGGGATTTTTTCTTTTGCAACACTAGATTAAGTACTTATTCATTATTAATTAACTAGTAAACTGGTTATTGTTGTTTTGTTTTATCTATCAATACATACAAGTTGCTTTAATGTTTTATATGTATGATTCTGGTGTAATTTTATTGTTGGATGCAATGTTAATGCGGTAAGCTAATTATTCACTGTAGTCTATATGTTGTTCTGAAGTGTCCCAAGTCCAAATATTGAATATAGACCCCTGGAATCTCTGGAAAGCCATTAATAGGGATCCCAATAAACAATAAAACTATATACATAACTGTTCAGTTTGCACCATTAGAATAGGTAATGATCCTCTTCATGTGCCTACTTAAAAAAAAACTGGATGAAGTTGGGATACTTTACATATTACAGAGACCAGAATGTGTACACACAGCATGCACGGAGCCATGTGTAACTGTGTGCACTCTTTTTCCCCCCCCAAACTCCATCACTCAGGGTCTGTGACAACTACATACAAAGAACTGTTGTTCCATCAGCACCATAATTCAACTGGAAGGACACATACAGTGGAAACGTACCCATTTCAAACTGGTTCCAAAATATACTGCACTGTACTGCTGTCTGCACTATAAGGACTTGCATGGTTCAATGAAATGTAGCTGAATGAATACATTGTGCCTTAAAAACATCCAGTAAATCATAATGTAGCCACAAAAGAGCGCACACACACACACACACACACACACACACACACACACACACACACACACACACACACACACACACACAATTATTGAAGTAACCAGGGAAAATGTTTCCTGTAATTCTGTGCAGCTATTTAGTACAGGTTAAATGCACCTGATTGCTTAACACACTGCAGTTGACACACTTTGCTCATACCCACAATCTTCTCATACCCACAATAATGTCTGATTATGTATCCTGTCTGGATAGCTTGTCTCTGACACCAACAAAATAAGTTCTTTCTTCTGTATTAATAGCAGAAATAGGACACCTTTTGTGTTGTTACAGTGCGTAATAGCTTTGTAGCAGACGAAAAGAAAAAGAAAAAAAAATCCCCACTGCAGTGTATACATACACAAACACTAAGAACGGCGTGGTGGCTAATGGCATCATAACAATAATGCATGCATTACCACGGACATATTACATGCATGTGATTTAATACTTTTACAGAGTCAATTATTCATACTGTAATTATCGTGCAATATAGACAATCAAAATGCCTGTTAGTAGTTTGGAGTGAAAGGTCACCCTTACTAATGCTTTACCAAGTGAAAAATGAGGTGTTTTAATATATGCTAATGACATAAACAGCAGCAGCTAGCCACCAGCATGATGTATTTAATACAGTGTACTTATTCATATAATCTTTACTGTCAGATTTTAAATGTAGATATTCCTTTTTTTTCTACAGATAATGTTACATCAGAGGTCATTATGATGACACTGAATCCTGCTTTGATAGTCTGAAGGCAATACATCTTACAAACAAAAAAAAACAATGTAACATAATGGAGAAACATACAGTAAGACCATATTGATTACCTGAATTTAACATTCTGCACTTACTTTTGATGGTACAGGATAATGGCAATGCATAAACTGGACCATTACTGAGGAAGGCCACTGAGCCTTTGGGGTTTTTTTTGGAGCAACTTGGAGAATTACAACATCTTTGTCAAAGTGGCAGATTACTTTTTTGACCAAATTAAGTTTAAAAAGTCAGTTTTAATGTTTTATTTTTCATAACAAAATGGATGTGATTGACAAAGGATTCTTGCAAAACTGATTTAAACTTCTTTAATAACAGCAAGTATTAAATAGTAGGCATTTCTGATTCAAATTGAATCGTGATTAGGCATCTAATCTCAATCTGAAATTATAGAAATCCAAATTAACATCAGATATTGTGTGTCAACTAAAAGAGAAACACATCTTATGTCACAATTGTGCCAAGAAAACAATACTGGTCAGAAAGAGTAACTGATTTCAGATAATTTTGTGCAATTTAAAAAGAAGAATTTCAAACCAGATTGTGAAACTTCTCATTCTAATAGTGATGTTATCCATAATAATAAACTGAAACATTCATGTATGCAAACAATTCATAAAGAACACCATAAAGGTCTCTCGGTATGCTCAGTTTGATCCATCACATCCTTTGTTGTCTATGGCAGCTTGTATTATTTTAGCATTTGATGAATGGAAAGCTGTCACACATTTGAAAGTGCCCAATGCAGTCATGCATGGTGGGATTTTATATAGAACGTTGCAACTAATGGAATTTCCTTAAAACACTTTCGGAGGCAAATCAATGGAATCCCTACTTTCAATATAGTTTGCGTGACGCTCTTAAAATTGAAATAGCGTTATTTAAGTCTGAGCCATCAATCAAAACGTTTCGACAAGTCTGAAGGTATTTTGCTGATATATCTATTTCATGTCGGATTATATTTGTGACTGTCTACCAGCATGCAGGTGTGTATGTTTGTATAAGTGCATGCAAAAACATAAAGCCTTTGGAATGCAATGCCTTACTTTGCATACTGGTATCTTTTATGATCTCCACAGAGAGATTTCAATACCACTGTATTTTGGGCTCAAATTATTTGTTCGTCATCACATTAAAGGTAAAGTCAAACTCCTCACTTGTGTGCAAATAATGTATATACTGTATGATATTAATATATTCAGAAGTGAGTGATTGACCCTTTCATTTTAATGCGTTCTCAATACGTGGGTTTGTGCCAAGATTGTGAGATATGGATCCATTATTGGATGGTTAATAATAGTTTACAGTAGTGTTAAATATTGGACAGAGGACATAATGACATGCGGTAAGGGTTTACAATTGGACTCAAATTGGATCTTCAATATTTTATAGTACAGTATGTGTGTTACAGTCTTATACAGCTCTTCCCAGGAAATCCTGAGGTGTTCTGCAGGCTAACCAGTGTGTTCTCGGTCTGCTGCGGGGTTTCCTTCAGGTTAGAATTTGAACCAAATGAACCACAGAGTTTGTCAGGGAGGTTTACTGATCAAATGCTTTAGCTCATCTGACTGGGAAGTGACTGTGGCTTTACTCTGAGTCTGTCCTTCCAATCTACACCCCACAACCTACACTGGAAGGTGAGCCTGGACACTAGGCACAGTCTGGTCATCGGAAGTTCGGGACATTTTCCGGGTGGGACAGTCTTGTGAGGGACCGGCTTTTTTTCCTCCCCAACCCTGGCATTACATAGCTTGTATACAGATATTCAGTTGGTCATCGAGAGCTGCAGCAACACGGCTGATGCAATCTGTCATAGCAAGTAACAGTTGCAATCACAACCCATCACGCTTTTTGCTGAAACATTAAAGACCCTAACCCTCACTCTAAAAAATAATGAGATGTGCAGAGCTGACAACGGCCTTCATCTCAAAGAGGACGCTAAAGACATGCTCTGTTCAAGGCCAGGGTTTTTGAAGTGTGATGTCATTAGTTGAGCCTGAGTTTACTTACTTTGACAAGGAATGAGCTGGGAGCAGCTGCTTTCTCATGCTTACACATACTTTGCTCTGACCAAGCTAAATGAACTAACTAAAGAACAATGTTTCGTAAACCTTGGGGTTTCGAGCCTAGAGTCTCGCTGCAGTTTGACCGTTTGCAACATTTAACCAGACTCAAATGCACAAACATTTAGAGAAATTTAAACCTAAATTTCTGTTTAAAATTTGTCATCAACTTCAACTGTACATGGGTAAAACAAAGAGGGAAATTTGATAATTTTCTTCTGGCCTACTCATCAATTGTTGTTCATTTATACATTATAATTATACATTATAGAATATGAAAAGCATATCATATTAGATAGCCCCACCAGTAATACAAAATAATCTGTTAAATACTAACTTTATAATCTGAACAAAAAGGGGAAACTGTCTCTGAACAAGACAGGGATTAAATGGTTGAGGAGGAGGAAGGATCGGAACCAGCATTGATCCAATTAATGGTGCACTATTGTGTACAGTGATGTTATTTTGTGACTATGAAGTAAATCAGAGCACAGTACATCCTACTACATTCATGTTGCATTACAAGAAATAGAATAAATGGCAAGAATGTTGCATAATATACTGCATTTGCCTACTTCAAACTATTGACTATTCATCATGAATTCAATGAATACAACAATATCTGATGCTTATTTTAAACAATCCAAATGATGTCAGGTGAATCCGTTTTGAGGAAGTGTTGGCAGAGACCTCGATGGACAGGTGTAAATACTGAATAAATAAATGCAGGGTCATTACATTAATTAAACTTAGAATTTTTGCTTTTATACACATAAACATGGGGAAGAAAACATGGTTTAGTTTAATTATTTTACATATTAGCCCAACATAATCACTACAAACACATTGTGGTTTTGGTTTCTTCCTTTAATTAATATTTAATTGATTGCCAAACATGTTGTATAACTTTAAATGTGTTGTGTGACATTGGGGCCGCTTGACAGCAAATTCCAACGCGGCTTTTTGTTGCCAGCCCACTCTTGTAGCAGCCCTTTAAGTCACCAGGAAAAGGCGTAATTGTATCATCATCAGTCATTCAGTATCATATATAAGCTATTTTATGTGTTCATACCTTAATCTGTCCAAAAACATCCAAAATTTGAAGCAGAGATGTTCAGGAAAAGGTCCAAATATAAGCTGCCAATTGCACTTTAAATTCCAGATCACACACACATGGAGTGTTGTGTAATGTTTAATACTGACACGTGTCCCATCCAAACGTTGTCTTTAACTGTATTAAATCACATCGCAGCTATCTAGATGTAATAAAGAAAGCTATGATCTTTCAGAAATCAATTCAATTACTGTAATCAACAAAATCAAGCTATTGCCACGGACCTCTGGGGACAGACCGAGCCAAACATATGAGTTCCAGCTACATGATTGCCATTGGTTGTGCTGTTGAAGCTGTTACGGCTGCATTAAATTATGTACTCCCTTTCATAACCTCAGGTATTGCAGAGCTTAGCAAAGCCACGGCTGATTCAATTCACTACATATAAAAACTTGGGAACAGGGTGCCTGTAATCAATGGGTAATTTCCACGTTACATGTCCTGTGGATTTCAGTGGCGTCAAATGTAATCAAAAGTGTCAAAACCTGTAAAACGTCCTCTCACGTTGTCTGTGTGGGAGAGCGGGTGTGCACAGAGAGTGTCTGTGCACTTTATCTTGCCACTCAATATCCACACTGTCGCTTACTGCTCTTTGAACAACAAATGGAACCGACTGCTGTGGTGTGAATCCAATTTTCAACACCCGGGAGGTGTCATCGTGTTCCTTATGTCAATCTCTCTACTTTGCACATTCCATTTACGTCATTATAATTAGAACATTACTATCACTTAGAACAATACTTCATATCAGATAGCAGCATGTTTTATCAGTGCTTAATATTGTCACCCGTCTTAAACATAACATGATTTACTACACGTGCATTAATAAGTGTGTTATGACTCTTAAAACTATCGGCTTACTTGCTCACGTCCATGTGTACATCCATTGCAAAATTTAATCGTATATCAAAATATTGCACAAATGTTATTTACAGTTGAAAAACACGTGTTTATTTGGTAAACAGACCTGGGTATCAACATCAATACATTAGCAGCCTTCTCTTCTGTGATTTATGACGTTCAATGTTTATAAAGATTTATGGTCAGTGTCACTCCAGCTGTACACATTTACAGAACATCTATCACACTAAAAACACAATAACCAATCTTAATACTAAACATAGGGAAACGCTATATCTCTGCTAGTTATACCTTAACAACTCTACTCTCTTAAGACATGAGAATAAGAGAAATGATTCAATTTCTTCTTCTTTTTTTTTGGTGCTAGCTAATGGCATTACATCTCTTTGTTATGCCTCGCTGGTGCAGACAGCAGTCCCTCAGTAATTAAGTACAAATACGAGAGAGAGAGAGAAAGAGAAAGAGAGAGGGAGAGAGAGAGAGAGAAAAGAGAAAGAGGCAGGCTCAGCTGGTTCCTTGAACATAAAAACAGGTCTAATTAACAGCGTTGACTTCACACATGAGATTGACTCAAAGGGGAGTGAATTGCAGGCAATTACTCATTCAGCAGAATATCATTTATAGACTAATCATTTGGAAACTTCTGCCAATTTATTCCTTTTAATTCCATGTAGATTTGAGACAAAGCAAAGTTTAAATGTCTTCAATTTTTTTTAAATAGTATACTAATATTTATACTTATGTTTGTGATTTTTTATTTTTTTTCTGAACACCTCATGCAAAGATCAGAGCATATCTTGATGCGGTTTACTCTCACAACTGAATAATTATGTAATAATATACAGTGCCGATTTTATAAAAGTGTGTTTAAAATTAAAGAAGACATTTACGTGGCAACAACAGACCATAAGCCACATTCACATTACTCCCTCACAACAAAGTGTACCTACTGTTGTGAGGACAAAGGAACACATCTATTTCGCCTAAAATGTAGGCCAATTACTCCCCCCCCCTTCACCCCACTATTTTGGCTTTGTATGAAGTTGTTCCAATTTCACAATGGGGACATTACCTGGTGTGAGGATAGTGCTTTGTCATCAGGTTTGTCTGACAAGAGATGGGGGGAGAAAAAAAAAAAACTCCACCATCCCTCTACTTCCTTTTTTTCCTTTTCACAGTGAGGCATGATAAATGGCTAGTCAGCGTCCCACCAGAGAATAATATAACTCCAGCCTTTACTGTCTGTCCATGTCTCCTGTCTCTACCTCTGCCAGTGTTTTCCATTTTTCGTACCCTTTTTTTTTTTTCTTTTTTTTTTTTTTACTTGCCGTAGCTGGCAGACACTCCCCACCTCAACACATGCACACACCTCCCACCCTTTCCCTCCCATCTTCACTGCATCCCTTTTCCTCTCTCCCCATCATCGTCCCTCCTCCTCCTCCTCCTCCTCCTCCTCCTCCTCCTCCTCCTCCCTAAACAGAATACAGAGAGAGAAGCCAACATTATTCTAGCAGAGGAGCAGGTGAGGGTTAAAAGGCGACCGCGGCCTAGTCTTCTAGGAATTAAAGGAAAAGAGCTCGGGGAAGCAGGGGATAAAGACAGGGCCTGTTTAAAATTCTGACACCTCTCCGCTATAAAGTAGGATTTCTGAGCCACTTGGGACACAGGGAGGAGGAAAAGAGACTTAAGCAGATGCAGAGGGTAAATGCAGGGCTTTGTTATTTCTGACAAGCCCACAGAATGGAAATGTCATTAACTGACTGTAAATATTCAAACTCCATCTCTTTCACTCTCAACTCTCTGATGGAGGTTTTTACACTGTTGTTTTGTCTTTAGGCATATGCATAGATAATCCACGTTGTGCACAGAGAACAAAGTCTTTGAACCTTATATCAATAATTCAGGCATATAGGTAGAAAAAAAAGATAGGCGTATGTAAGTCTCCCCATGCAGAATTATTCATTTCCATGCATTTTGTGTGAGCTTTTCTGAATTATAAAACTTTAAACTGGGAACAATGTTTTGCAGAGTATAAAAGACACGGTTTATGAAAATGATAGGTTTTAGCATCGAAAAGGCCGCATTGCATTTTGCTGAAGCTGTTTCAAAAGAATGTCATTTCTGTGTCACAATTTAATTTTTAAAGTCTAAAAGAGTTCAACTTTTTTTCTTTTCAATAAGTTTATAGTGTGTCCTTTGACTGTAAATACTCTACTGTCCATCTGCAGATTCAATACCTGCAGCAAACACAAGCTGTGCACCCAACAAGGACTTGTTTATATTTGAAGTCTGTGCAATCTTATATACAGTGGAAATGCTTGTCTAGCTTTGCATAAGTGCAGGGCAATACGATAGTCAGACTTCAAGCACCCTAAGGGCACATAAAAACAAAAAGAGACAGACGGGGGGGAGTGAATAAAGCAGGCAAGACAGGCAGTCTCACAGAGCGTTAAAGTCAGACTCCAAAGTCCAACACCAAGAGAAGAGAGATTTAGTCTAGGTACTGTACACACACACACAAACCAGGCACAAAAGACAACCCAAGCAGATGACAACATTTTCAGCCAACATCTTCAAGGACAAATGGAATAGTGCTGGCAGCCACCGAGCACCTCGGGGCAGCCAGTAGAATCACTCTCTACCACCAACAACATATATTTATCATTTAGCCCCTGGCAATTCAGCCCCCCCAATCCCCGAGACATTTGGAATGCCTCATGAAATGATGCCGATGTTCCCTTTCGTTGGTTTTGTGTTGTTTGCCCAAAAGCTGCGAGGCACATTCATCTTTGGAATAACCCAATGCCTTTCTTTCTTTCTCCCCTTGTGGGTATGTTGAGAGGCCTGCTGATGTGGGTTATTTGTCCGCTCATGCTGAGCACAAGGAGTGAGTGGATTTGGGTTGATATTGCTGCAATATACTCGACACTATTGCAGAAGATGGGAGACTTAAAAAGGAAAAGTAATATTTTTCTATTTTCATTCTCCTGGTGTGGCTTTGGGGGTTAGAAATGTTGGTCTGTCGGTCGGTCAGTTCATGGCTTTGATGCAGACTAAAATATCTCAACCATTTATGGTCATCACAAAATCTATTTATAAGGCCAATGACAATCCCATGAATTTTGCCATACCTCTAATGGGTCTACATTTTTTACTTTAGAATTATTAAATATCTCAATATGTGCTGAATTGCCATACAAACTTGGTGCAGATGTTCATGGTGCCCAGAGACTGAACTCTAAGGACTTTGATGGCCCCTGAATTTTACCACCAGGAGTTCTAGTTTTCACGAATTCAGAAAAAAAAAAAAAAAAAAAAATCACATCTAAAACACATCTACAGAAGGGGTTGACAGTTGTTTTTTTTTTCAGATATTCACAATTCCAAGACCATGTATCCTAATGATTTTGGTGATTCGTATGCACCACTATGCAGTTTATACTTGTGTTTTTAAAGAAATGTATAATATAGTTTACACTGAAAGGATTTCCTTCAAATATGGTACATACATTTCTGTTTCCCACAGGATGATGTGAGTTTGTACCGATAAGGTCAAAATCTTTCATCTCAATTTTTTTGGTTTATGTCTAAATACCTGTCTAAAAACACCACATTCATATCTGTCCTAGCTTTACTTTGCTAACATGCTAAATAAAGATGGTGTGCGACACAATTTAGCATCTTACCAGCATGTATTGTGGGCATGTGACCATGCTGGGGTTTTTTTTGTTGTTTTTTTTGTATTTATCTCTTAAAGCACTGAGCAACTATGGCAGTACAAGTTTAGTGTTGTTGGCATTTCACTTTGCAACCAAAGACCCATACATTTCTACTGTGTTAATTAGTTAATGGAGCGACAATAACAACAGTTTAACACTGGAGTAAAACATAAAGGTGAGCAAATCCAGCCTTCCATAGATATTATATGTACAGTATATACTCAATACACAATCAAATCAATAAAAAAAACTAAATGAATGAGTACCAATCCAAAAAACAATGATTAAAATAATTATTCATCTTTAGCAGACAGACACAGAATTGCAATGGAATAGGTATACTCATTATTAGTCTACTTAAAGTCCAAGATATCCATTGTACATAGTGGAGTTCTGCGTGAGCAGCTCGTTATGAAGAATGGAAAGGTACTGAACATCAATAGCATGCATGACTTATTTTATGAGCCTTGCACACAGTTAAATTGGTGACATTTGGCCTTTAATGGGCTGGCTGAAAACTCATATCCTTTTCTAACTACTGAATGAGGACTTCTAATGAACACCCAACCAGCTAAGAGAGTTAGTGGCCAGTACTCAGTGAACTGAGAAACCAGGAAAGGCAATTATCAAGGTTCCCAAACAGCGCTGATCGCGGATATCTGCCCAGAGCCATGTTTTTAACCTTGGTTTTAAAGCCCTGGTTTTACTGCTGCAGCCGTGCAGCAGTTTTCATTATTATACAAATGCCATAACACTTTTTTCAGGGACATACTTTTATAAATCTAATCCTCCAAAGAAGCTATAAATTGAAAGTAAAAATTTAATAATACACAATAACAATTTCCAATTGAGGCTTATCAGAAGTTGAGCTGCAAGCACTTTTTAGCTCATAATCGTTGCCAAAGCAACCAAAAGTCTAGATCAGCTCATTCATGCTGATCTGAAAGGTCACTTGGCACTAACTTACTGACCCAGCTGGCTGAAAACTTGCTGAGAGAGAACATATACCACATGTTTTATACTTCGGCATCACTTTTCATGCCTTCATTTTTAGCACGGGACCGTGCTATTGATCTACAAGCGAGGTGATTGGACCTTGCGATTAATGACCTGAGATGAAAGAAGTATTCCTCGGAGGTCCATTTCCTGAAATGCCACTAGATTACCTTCCACCTTCCACCACCGCTCTATCATGAGTGCGTGATACGGGGGCTGGAGGACTGAACAAATGACGGCCCCTAAATCACAAGAG
Source organism: Brachyistius frenatus (assembly GCF_029030835.1). Classification (NCBI taxonomy): domain Eukaryota; kingdom Metazoa; phylum Chordata; class Actinopteri; family Embiotocidae; genus Brachyistius; species Brachyistius frenatus. The sequence goes on along the minus strand of NW_027210613.1, from coordinate 4,083,900 downwards.
AGCTGTGTAAGTGTAAAGGTAAGGTAATTTTTGTAAAAAAAATAAAATAAATAAACCTCGTCTCCATCTCCCTCTTTGTCATTTATTCATTCCCTCACTCTCCCTCTTCCTCTCCACCCTGTCCCGCATCCTCACTCCCTCTCTTTACTCACCCCTCCCTTTGCTTTAGCTCAAGTCCTCTATTATTTTCAGACTGCCAGGCAAGGCACTGCAGGGGCACAGGGGACCATTTGGACTTAGTACATTAAAGAATTCATGATTTGAAACCACCACAGCCCACCCTGACGACTCTATGATATGACTTTTCAGTGCCTGAAGCTCCTTCCTTCTTTCCCCCTTTTCCACCAGACTGGCTTTCATTCCCCCTGACGACTGACATTGATCTATCCTTGAGTCTTTTAGCTCCAGGACTCCCATACCTTAAACTTCTGACTCCTGACCATTAAAAGAACAGAGCAGCCAATATTTATGAATCTGTCCGTAATGATTTCCTTGTCCGGTTCTCGTGTCACCATCTGTAAATTGGCCTGTTGGTATAGCGACAGACATGACAGCAGACTGCTGAAAAAGAGATGAAATGTACCCATGTAACACATCAAATCAATCTATAAAGGAAGTAGGGGTGTTATTTCAGAGGACAACATGGAGCAGTGTGCGTTGCACCGAGTTTAGCGTCTTTAAAATAGGTTTGAAAATGATTGACATTGATCAGAAAGAAAAACAGAACAGCAAAAATTAAGATCAAGTGCTTAGTTAAAAGAGTTTTTGTAATGAAGGTTGAAATATTTTTTTTCTTCAACAGATGTAGATTGGATCTAACAGGTTTCTTTGAATTGCTCATTATGTTTTCTAAATGGACTCTACACCCTCAAAAAAACACAAGCTTTCTGGAGGGACAAGACAAAGCAAACAAAAAAAGCTGCAACAGGAACAACAGGGGGAAAAAACAGTGCACTAATACAACGAATCCAGTCCAATCCAACATATTGATGAAGTTCTAGGGACATAAACCACAAATCATCTTTTAAGATTTAAGTTAGCTAGATAAGAGATGTGAGGTCACTCCTGGCTATTGTCTGGTGGAAATGTTAGTAATAAAGACAGAAATTGAGACATGATATGCCAGAAGACTACATCCTTCTCCGCGAGAGAGAATGACATCACTAGTTTTCAACATCACAACTACAGAGCTGACTCTCAGTGGGACGATGAAGGCACTGCAGACAGAGTGTAACAACTCTGCTGCCAGTGACTTCATTCATAAATCTCCATCAGCTACATGTGCTAGCAAAGAAAAAACAACATTATTAAAACCAAAAATTTTGTTAGGTTTGTAAACCACTTCTATTGAAACACTAAATTACCAATGAAGTCTGCTTTGTGCAATTTCTTTTTGAAAAAGACTGAAATTTAGAATCAAGAGTCAAGCATGAGGTTTGTTTTGACATTTCAAAATGTTTGCATGATGAGAGTGCCAACACCATATAAATGCCAGCGCTGTACACTGTACAGGCTTTTAGACAGTTGCTCATTCAACCTCTACCTTTTCATTCATCCCTACTGTGCATCTAATTTTGAATGCAGTGTGTGTGGCGTCTTGCTCTTCTATGACTACAGTATAAAGCATGGTGTGTGTGTGCAATATGATAGGAACATAGTGCCATCTTCTGCTCAGACTGGGTACTGTTATTTTCTGGGCTAGACACTGGCTCGCTGTCTGAGACATCTGGCTGCAGACACAGAATGTGATGTCGCTCACTCTCTGGAGACTCAGTCTTTCCTTTGCACATCTCCTGCTCAACCTGGTGTTTCTATTTACGTGTGTGTTTGTCTGGAACACAGAGAGCGGGACGTAGCAAGTGAGGACCTCGGACAGAACTCGGATCTCCACAACACCCGCCTATGAAGATACTGAATATCCGAACATGTGTTTCCACAGCGCAGGGGCATTCTTCCACTGCTGGGCTGCAACATCCAACACCAAACAAGCCCTCCTCGCTGTGGGCGGCATGCTGCTCTCTCAGTGTGAGCTCCCTAATGGCCATAATGGAAGACAAGAACATTTATTATTACTGGGGGAGGCGGGGGGGGGGGGGGGTATGTATAAGGTTACAATTAAGGAGAAAAACATCCTGGTGCTTGTAAAGGGCAGTAATGTGACTGTGGGTGTGACGGATGCAGGAGGAATGAGTCTCGCAGGCCTGTGGGAGTATCTTATTATCCGAGGCAGGTGGGGGATCCGACATTGAAGAAAATTAGAAAAGGAAGAGGGAAGAAGTGAGTGAAAGTAAAGAAATGAAAGAGGAAGAGATGGGAAAGACTGGTATCTTGAAATTGGAGAGTAGGAAGATGAGATAGGCCAAGAAAGGAAGTAAGAGATGTCATGTTAGCAAAGGCAAAACACAGGATTTCGCTCCCGGTCAGTTACATAGTGAAATAATGTATCAAGATAATTGAATAGCTATGTAAAGAATGAAGTTCCACCACAATGTGCCCTTAATGTAAGGCTTTGCATTTGTCTTTCCTCCATTGGGAATTACATCATTGGTGAAGTTACTATAGATCATTTCAGACTGAAAACAATGACATCCTTGTTACCAGGGTTATACCGTATGCATGAGATGGTGAGTAAGTGTTGTTTTTTTAAGGCATTTGAATAAAGCATGGCAATGTATATTTGAGTCAGCGTGCAGCCATTCAACCAAATTATTAAATTATTAGTCATTATTGATTCTCTGTATGTGTGCTTAGGTGTGTGTATGTAGAAATGTGCACACTTTCTTAATGTAATCATGTTTGTCATGCATATAAAATTATTGTATCATTGCAGATCCACAGTCATTAATATGTGCCCGGAAACACATACCATATATGCATGCACAGAAAAACACGCCTATAAACCCAGTTTAATAAGTAGCTATCTTTTTGAATTACTGTAAACAGCAGCATCCATGGTCACTATTTTACCCCCGGGACTTAGTCACACAGACAGGATGGGTGGTCAGTAGCAAGCAAATCTCAATTACACTGACAGGTGACAGTGAACCAAATCAATTATCATTACGCCTGCAGAGTACAGGCCAAACATATTACTGACTGCATGCGTGTCTATGCATGTTTGTGCCTGTACATGTGTGTCCCCTTCTGGGAGGAACGGCCATATGCATGAATTCATTCCGTGGGGCAGCAAATGCCAATGAGCTGCCTAATAGCACCATTAGCCTCTGACAAATGAAAACACTAACTTACTCCAAAATGGAGATTCATATGTTTCAGTGCATTTGGGTTCCTTAACCATCATCCCTGGGTCAATCTTATGATTATCTATGGCTGTGACATTCTGAACTGCAATTGATTCAAATGGAACACTGGTGTCCATGGATCACTGTTATTCAGATTGTACAAGAGATGAAATTGTGGAATGTAATGTGGACTGATTTCATTATCATTGATGATTGGTAATGTCCAGTTGGAATGCTGAACAAAATCAGGCAATCAGGGAAGGTTAACTCTACCCTGACTTAGACCTTCAAATACTGATATTTTATCAAGCATTTTACATCATCTAATTGAACTTGACTCAGAGTGACATACAGGAAAACCAATATAAGTCAGTATACTGATTCACAAATGCAGTGGAATTTGGTACCTATTTTAACCCATACTGTACAGAAGTGTTTGTTACTAATGCATACAGCTACCATCTATTGTGAGTTACACCTCAATTCTAGGTTATATCAGTGCGTGGTTGTAATGTGTTACAGTCCCGTCATAAGGTGGCGGTAATGCACAAATTATTCGTTGACAGTAAAATAAACCTTGATTAGCTCAGAGCGATTATTGAAGAGTATTTTTGCTTGAAATTCGTAAATATTTCGTAAATATTTTCCCAGTAATAATATATATATATATACATACATACACACACACACACACACACACACACAATTTTATTTTAAAGACTTTTTATTGCACAGATGAAAAAAAATGTTTAAGCAACTATTGTCTCGTCCTATTTCCTTTGTTTCAAATGGGTAGTAACTTGTAACTCCCGTCAGAAGGTGGCAGTGATGCACCTAAAACCGGTTTACTAACTGCCAAAAAAAAAAAAGAGAGAAGAAGGACAGTTACTACCAAGCTCCTGTAAAATGTGTGTTGTTGCGGTAAAATGTTATGCTGCAGTACTGAAAAGAAACATGGAAAAACGACTAAAACTGTCAAAGCGAGCAATAGTCAAATAGTTTCCAGCAAATATCAAATAGAATTTTTGCCCAACCCTGATATTTTTGTCATAATTCAACAAGTCCCACACAATGGGGTAATAAATGCATGATAGGGTTGAAGTTTGCCGTAATTTATTTTATTGTAAATTTTAATTGAACAAACAAAAATGTGCGCATCCCTGTAATACCAACTACAAACAAAATGAACCATTTCAGGACCCCATGTTGTAAAATGTTTTTGTACACAACCTCATGCAAAGTAATTGGTATTTTATACATGCATGGGAACTAGGGGAGGAAGAAATATCCCATTTAAACCCTGCTGATATGCTTTGTAGACACCATGCAACGTTTTTCCATCTTATCCTTATCTGGATAATCCAAGATTCCAAAAGCAGGAATAAAATGTCATGGTCCTCTATCTCATGTACATACCTGTGACATTTCTTCAGAATGGGGAGTCAACGTTGTGTATCCCTCCATTTGTGTGTGCTGTGCACGTGTCTATGTATATACATATGTGTGTGTTTGTGTAATCTTATGTGTTTATGTATGTTTTTTGATGCGTTTTTGTGTGCGTGTCTCTGTGTGCAGGTGGAAATCTTTTCTTGAAATTGACTGTCTGGTAAATGTCCTTGATTTGCAGTGTCAGTGGTGTGCATTGACAGACAGACCAGTTTAAGGCACAAATAGATAATCCCCAGCCTCATGGTGGATTCAATATGATAAGAAATGTATTGTCATTCCAATGTGCTTTTATTGATATCATCATCTGCCAAAAGTAGGGAGGAAAAGTGCGAGAGGGGAAATAAGAGAGAAATAGAACAGCATAGAGGAAAAAGAGTGAAAGACAGACGCTAAGACAATTAGTCATAAAATGAGACAGAATGAGCACGGGCGAGAAGAAAAACCCGTTCAGTTAGAAAGAAAGAACGACAAAGACAGTCAGACAGCAGGGGCAAGTGATAGAAAGAGGCAGATGGGGGACATTAAGTCAAAGTTAAGTAACCATCGTCTGCTTCTTTATCTCACCCAGATATGCTAATCCACTGAGCCTCTGCTGATATGAGTTTAACAGCCTGGCGTGTGTGTGTGTGTGTGTGTGTGTGTGTGTGTGTGTGTGTGTGTGTGTGTGTGTGTGTGTGTGTGTGTGTGTGTGTGTGTGTGTGTGTGTGTGTGTGTGTGTGTGTGTGTGTGTGTGTGTTTGTGTGAGAGCTTGAGAGTGAGAAAAGACCCAGTTGTCCTTTTTCATCATGCTTCCAGTTACACCAGCTCTGCTTAGCCCGTACCGAATGACACAGTTCTAATCTCATTGCGACGGAAAAGTGAGTATAAATTACCTCTAAGGCTCTCTGAAAAATTCAACTGTGAGCGTGTTAAAGCAAAGGGTAAACATGACAACTGTGTGTACAGGGATGAAATGTGTGTGTGTGTGTGTGTGTGTGTGTGTGTGTGTGTGTGTGTGTGTGTGTGTGTGTGTGTGTGTGTGTGTGTGTGTGTGTGTGTGTGTGTGTGTGTGTGTGTGTGTGTGTGTGTGTGTGTGCGTGTGTGTGTGTGTGTGTGCGCGCGAGTGAGAAAAGTCAAGGAAGGTAGAAGTGTGTTTACAGAGGAAGATATCAAAGAGTGTGTGCATGCATGTGAATATGTTACAGAGGGATAAGAGTAAAACCACAATTGGTAAATATACATGTTTAGACAAATTTAGAGCTAGGAGGCAAGGTCACTGCTGCTTGAGTAGATTTCTGAGTCAGCGAGGCAAAGGTGTTGCTTCATCAACACTAACACATTTAGATTAGCTTGTCCTGAATAAACATTACTGCCTTGCTCTAGAGATTCATGTTTGAGGTGCTGATATTAAAATGTAGGACTATTTCTCCATATAGAGATGATTGAAAATGCAAAAAGAAAAAAAAAAGAAGCTCATTTTGCTACATCTGCAGACTGTGAAGCATTGATGCAGCCACATCCATGTATTGCTCAATACCGGGATTTATTGTTAGTATATTGAACAAATATTAAAATATTTCTGCATGAAAATTAGTATCTGGGTAGTCCTGATGTCATCACTTATGTGGGCTGCGTCTCTCTATGCTTGACATTGATTGATTCATAGACGAGCGTGCGACATCGGTGTGTTGTCATTCTGCCGGTAACTTTTTTCCATTTGAATGGGAAAAAAAAAAATCAATGAACAGATTAATTTTGTTGCGACTATATTATCATTATTATGGCATGAAAAATAAAAGTTTCGGCATTTTTATGCATTTCTTCAAGTTGAATTTCAATTTCTTCATAACAAACTACTTTTAAATACATAATTTTCACCCCATGAGCCACAGCAGTTTATTTCTACTTCTTTTACAGTTATTTTTCTTAATGGGTGACAATAGCCTGCCTCGACTCCCTGTATAGTGGATGATCCAAAAGTCCGAACCATTCAAAAGCTGTTTCCATACTGCAAACTAACGGAACTATGGTTCAGTTTTGTCCGGATCAATCGAGACCACCATCAAGATCATCAAACAGCCAGCTTCTGGTCATTTGTTCCAAATCACCAGTGCACCTTTTACACCTGCTATTTTGGTTCACACCAAACTGAAAAGTTTGCTGATCTGCACCAAACAAAACTCTAAAAGTTAATCCCAAGAGTGGTTAACGGCTATGAACAAATTAAAACTAGACATGTTTACCCTCCTTTGATTGTGTATGCTGTCAGGAATTTTGCAGTCTGTCAGATTATGATATTCCTTTATTTGCCTCTTTGACAGGTGGTGCATAACTACGTGTCCTAAATACACATTATTCGTCATCTGGGTCACACGATGATGCTTTGTAAACTACATGACAACCTGCCTTCTGGAGGGATTTTTATTCAAGTACAATTGGGAGTAGCAACATTATTACAGCTCATCTGCCGCTGGCCTTGGAGGGCCTGCCTCATTTGAGGCGATGTAAATGTCCCATCATCCCTCTCCACAGTCGGCATCATAATCTCCATCTCTATTGAGATTTAACACGGATCCCCGGGGAGGATACTGGCACCCACCTCTGGTTGTGGTGTCGTCATCTTTCTTCCCCTGGGATTTAAAGGTTACCAAGAGAACCAGAGCTACACGCAAAAAGGTTATATATAATGAATTATAATAAAATAGTTACAATGTGTCAACTGTGACAACTGTATTGTCGACGGGACGCTAGAGCTTTTAAAGAGCGTTCCTGTAGGTGCTCGGCATGTCATACAAGTCCTGTTTTATGTCAGATGCAATATCGTAAAATATCCTGAAATAGTTTCATACATATCTGAGCTTTGAAATATGATAATTTATAGACACGGTGGTGTTGTATCACATGGATATGAGTTTATCTTTCAGTCTTGTGACCAATCAATTGGATATGTATCTTGCTATCTGCGAGACTTGACCTAGTAACACATTTAGATCATATTCTAACCAGTACTTTTTATGCAGGGACATGTATAAGCAGAGAAGAACTGTCAGTGCTGTGTTCCCATGTGTGTACTGGGACCAACGAGCTGCTAAATTGGCATGCCTGATTCAAATAATCCTGGTTTCATTTTCAGTGACTTAGTGTTAATGGGACTTGGACATGCCCACAGTAAGGTGTATCCAATCACTGCTCTCCCATAGCAACTGTAGGAATACATAACAAAGTATAAGCCCATACACATGCCCACATGCTGTTAAATTCGTGGCACACCTGCAAGCATAGACATGTACGGAGACCCGACTCTCATGTGAACGGACTCTCACTCACACACAGCCCTTTTCTGGTAAAATGATTATTTCAGGCACTGGTTGCTGAAGTGAATAAAGGTCCATTAACTTTATCTCCTTTCCTTCTCTCTACATTTCTCTCAGTTTTTTTCTTGCCTTCTGTGTTTATTTCCTTTCTTGGTCCTTTCCTCCTCCCTCTCTCCCTCTTTTCTTCCTCACCCCACGCCTCCAATCCATCTAACTCTCCTTCTGAGCACTCTCTCTAATATCTTCCCTGCAGCCATTTTTGGGAATCTACAGGGAGGGAAGCAATCTTAGATTTATTTTACCTCCTATTTCCAATTTGAGAGACCCCTGCTGCTGGAGGCGAATCTTCAGAGGGCCTGATGTGAGTCGTCCTGTTAAATTAAAGTCTGTAAAAAAAATGGCAAAATATTTCAATGGCTCCCCGTGTTTCGAAATAGAGCAACAGGAACCAGAACATCATCCATGTTCTCTGCATCAGTTTCCATCATGGTTTATAGGGATACAATTCAGGGCTCATTACAGTTGAGTTCCCATATGACATAAGAAGTAACATGACACACAGGGGCTCCAACCCAAGATGAGACAGAAATTGGCCCAGAGCTAAATACTCATAAAAAGAAATGTAACTTGAATGATAACCGTGACTCGTGTCAAATAAATCCCTTCAATAGAAATAATGTGACAAACTATGACATTTTAAAGGCTGGCAACAACATGAAAGAGGTGCAACAACAGGTCTTTTGCGATTTATGAAAAATTGAAAAAGCATACCAACTTGTGCATGGTGGAATTCAGCATTTGAGTCAGAGGATCAAGGACAATTTATAGACCACAAAAAGCCAGAATACAAACAGATTCATTTGGAACAAACAGTGGAAACACCTCCGACTTATCTGAGCGGCTAAAAGACATACAT